>NW_005842107.1:530762-538649 GCF_000455745.1 Alligator sinensis
TCCTGCCTATGCAGGGGGTCGGACTCGATGATCTATTGAGGTCCCTTCTGACCCTAGAATCTATGAATCTGTGCTCATCTGGATGCACCCAAGGGAGCCAGTCAATAACATTGGTTTGTTTGGGTTTCTTTGCAAGGGAAGTCACTAAACAGTGCACTGAACTCAAGTAAATGCTCCATATTTCGAGCTAAGACAGATCGACCCCTCCCCTGCCACAGTTTTCTGCTCTCAATATCACCTCTACATCTGCATTTCATTCTCCTGCATGTCCTGATCCATAGCCCCCTCTAGGCCTTTGCTAAGGATAGCATGATAAGATTTTTCATTCTACGAGGTTAATTAGGATACCACACTGGTCATGTCCAGATGAGTGTGGCCATGCAGTACATGGCGCCGCAAACGCATCTGTGGCGCCACATGCCATACATTCAGTTGTTCTGTGCGCTGCAAAGGAGCAATGCAGGGTGGGAGAGGGTTGATCCCTGGATATCCAGGGGTCAAAAAAACCCGTGGGGAAAAAAAAGCAGAGCAGCACACATGGGGAGAGTGCGTGCCACTCAAAACTGGAGCTAGGCCGGTCAGAGCCATGCTCTGGCTGCCAGCTAGGCTCCAGGCAGCAGTATTGCCGCTGCTACAGCCCTGGGAAACCCCTAGAACCCCAGGTAAGGCTGTTGGGGTGCTGGACCCATCCTCACCTGCCCCACACGGGGTAACCTGCCGTGCACCAGACAGCGTGTGCCACAGGAATTTCCCAGGGACAACTAGCAGAGGCACAAGGTCTGCCACTGCTAGTTGTCCCCGGGGAACCAAACATCCACGCATGTGTGGACATGGCCATTTACATGTCTTTATGTTGCACACACTTAACCTGACTCACAAAAATAATGCACATTGACTCCAATGTATGTAAGCAAGTACAAATGCACCTCTTTGCAGGACAGAGGTTTTACTGTAAAGATAGTAATATTGTTCCCAATCAGCAATTTATTCTCACAAACATCTGCCTGTGCCCTACATTTTCTGATAATTGCTTGATCCTGCCTTTCTTGCTCAAGTAACACCCCAATGAATTCTGTCGTTTAGATTCAGGTGCAAATCTAGAATAACTCTGCAAACAACTTATTCCAGACTTATACATTGGAGACCAAGATCAGCCCTAATGGGAAGGAGCCCAGTCTGAAGTTTAGTCCTCCCTGGGGTTGCTTGACAGGTATTCTCACTATAATATCTCAGGGCTAATAACAAGGTTTTCCCTCTGTGTGCATGTGCATTTTGTTATTTCAAAATATACAGCTGTCGATTGGAATTGAAAACTGATGAAGCTTCTTAGATTAATGTTATTTTTCCATGCTATTCATCAGCAAATCTTTCATGAACACAATCCCTGCCTATCACATATATCTTGAGCTGCTTCACAATGCTAGCCTGCAGTAAGTTGGAAAATGGTAGCTACTTTGATTTTTACTAGGGAAACAGATCTTCCCATAGTAAAAAATGGTTTCCTACCTTATAGTAACTGTGGTCCTTCTGGCTGTGTTACCATATCCACTAGGTGTTTGGTGTACAGATATCCCATGGATCTGAGGATCGATCTTCCTTCCACCCACTCCGGGTTTGAACCTGCATCCTGAAAGCATCTCTCAAATGTGCCCCAGCTGGAATGATCCCAAGCATGTCCAATACAAATACACTGGTAAAGCTGCTCTGAGAGCCTCTGAAGCATGCTGCAGGTCATCCTGACTGGGACGCATTGCTGCCATGCTGTAGACATGCCCTGAATGCCCTCCTGTCTAACAGCACAATGGACCCAATAGACCCAAATCCCAGCTAGGTCTTTCATCATTATAGAACAGAGATGTTATAAGACAATAAAGCACTAGGAAAGGAATGCAGGTAGGGAATGCATGTATGTATAGATAACACATCCTGAAGAACCACTGTTAGAAGTAACTTTCTTCTTCAAGTGCTAGCCCATACACCCTCCGCTGCTGGTGACTCACAAACAGTGAACTAAATCAAAGGAAATAAGTGCTTGGACTCCACCCAGAGGACACCGTAAGAATGCCCTTCCAAAACAGATGCAAAGCTTGATGCTTCTGCTATGGAGCACTGCTGAGGAAAGGTATGCACCAAATTCCAAATAGCTGCCTTGCTAATAGTATTTCTTATACTGAAAAATGTCTCAAAGAAATGAAAAAAACTTGTTAAGCTCCCAGAGAAAGTTATCATTTTGTGTATTTCATAGCACAACTTAAAACAGCTAGAACATCCAGTTAGACTGCCTTTGGGTTGATACAACCTGACTTCTCCTCTTATCTGTACATGCTGCAAATAATAGGATAAATACCACCCTAAATGGTACTATTCAGGTGAAAGCAGAGAATGCTAAGAACATTTTTAACGTTTGCTCAATGTTGGCTTGGGGGAAAACTGGCTGATAAACTTCTTGACTGAGGTGTAAGTCAAGCACTTCTTTTGGCAAGAATTTTAGGGAGGTTTCAAACTTGTTCTCTCAATGAAAAGCCTTATCTCAAAGTGTCGTTTCCTACTAATGTTCTCTGGGTTCTTTCATTAGCCACTGCAACAACGGCACTGTGACAGAGGTGTAGGCTATACATAAGGTTCCTTAAACTCCTGGGACAGCATTTGGTAACAGGAATTTGCTCTTTTTCATATTAATGCCAAAGCTGTAAGCATTTGCCAGAGTAATTTAGCTGGCTCGAAAAACCCTTCATTGATGAACACTATAGGCATAGAAGTTTGAAAGATGTCTAAGAGCTTGCGTGATTTCTCTTGGACAACTTCCAGAAGAATATTCAGTGCACTGGACATATCACACAGCAAGTGCTGGAACATCTGGAAAAAGGAATTAAAAAACCCTAGATCAATATGGCTACAACCTGGATACCTCAAACATCTGGAACTCATTTGAGGTTCAGGTATAATTGCAAGGAACACACCCACCTCAGGAGATGAGATGGGTAACAGGATAGAGCTACACTAGAGCTAAAAGTACTCTGTTTAGTTGGGAAGCTTGGGTTAGCTGTAATGCTTCTTTAACAGGTGGTGAGAAAAGAGACCCAGGCCTGCAGACATTGAGTTTCTGGTTCAATTAAGTCCCTGTGGTGTTCAGTAAAAGCCAAGAAAGTTAATAGTTGGGCTGTGCGAAGCTTCGGTCCCTGATTCGATTCGGTGGAGATTCGGCCCGATTTGGTGGCAGAATCTCTGAATCAAATCAGAGGACCCTTTAATCTCTCCAAATCGATTTTGCTGGGTGCTGGGGCAGATGCAGTGTTGGGGCAGATGCAGTGCTGGGGTAGGTGCTGGGGCAGATGCAGTGTACCACAGGAGTACGGGGGGCTTCCCAGCATGCTCAGCAGCAGACCCGGAAGAGGACCAGAAGCACATCCAGTCCACTTCCAGGTCCACCGGGGAGCGCATGGGGGGAGGGGGGGGGGCCCTGTGCAATCCCAGCTCAGTGACTGGTGCCTCCTGGGTCTGGGGGAGCACCTGGGGTCCCCCTGCAGCCAACTGCTGAGAAGGGGGGATACAGGGGGGCCCCAGAGCACTCCCTGGCAGACCCAGAAGTGGACTGGGAGTACTTTTGGTATACTTCCGGGTTCGCTGCTGAGCATGCTGGGAGTCCCCTGTGTTCCTGCGGGATGCTTCATGTGCCCCATTACTGCACCAATCACAAGCCATGCCTGCTACCTCAAGGTATGTTGAAAAAAAACTTTTAAAGCTGTGCCAGGGTCCATATTGCTGATTCGCCAAATCAGCCTCGAATCTCCAGATTTGGATTCGGCCAAATTGAATCAGGGATAGCGATCCAAATCAATGGATCAAATCACTGTCCCTGATTCAGGCTGAATCCAAATCAAATAGGACCCGTTTTGAACAGCCCTAGGTAATAGTGATATGGAGCAGACAGCCCTGAAGGTGGATAGCAGAGGGTAGCATCCTTCTTAGATCTTATGTTTCAGGTAATAAAATGATCTGGTGACACCTTCCCACTACGATCAGAGTCTCCTAGAGATGTAGTCTTCCCGGAGGGGCAGGATGTTTTCAGCTGGAGTGCTGAAAGTACCCTCAGACTAGGCTCTGCTCTACTGATGTTGAGGTTGCTGTGGAGGAGACCACAAAAAACAAAGAAAGAAATAAGAATAGAACTATCCTATTTCCAGAACTAAAAATTAACTTACTCCTAAGTGGGCCTCTACAGCTATTTACCTAACACTGATTTGAAAACATAGGAAAACTTTAAATTGCAAACTCTGATGTGTAGCTACAGACATTGAAAAGGAGTGGAGACACAGGTGGGGTTGCCCTGCCTTTCATATCCTCAGCTGGAGACACAAATACACTCCAGGTGCAAACATGGCCCGCGGTGGCCACTGCTGACCTAAAGAATCTGAACATTTAAGTGCATGGGACAACAGTGCACAGGAATATTGATGGATAAGCACTTTACTATCCATAGTAATTTGCTTGAAAATATGTATCTGTCCAATATGACAGCCTTGTCCCCACATACTCATGTATATTTACTCAGTTGAAATCAGGTGGTTGTCTAACAATATGTATATGAAAAGTCTATACTAAACTCGTCACCTCTGAGTATGCTATTGAATATTTGCGAAGAGAATGACATTTTTAATCACAATTTAAGCAGCCAGAGTAATGGGTTTGCCAAAGAATTTTATTTAATTCTCTTTTCTACCCTTTATAACTTTATAAATGGAATTTTTATCTCTGTTAGAAGCAGAAGTGGAGGTTTTAATGTTACCTGTGAAGTAATTATAAATTCTAGTTTGAAAATTTCTTGGATAAAACGGCTTCCTTTAAGGGCTGGACTTCACTTGCATACCTCAAACAATCCATTCCAGTTTCACTAGGGCAATGCGATTGTAGCCTGCTGCAATAACTACAGCTATGTCATAGCATGTCCTATTCAAACCCCTGGTAATTCATGCCTCTCAAAATGTTATATGTAGTCTCAATCAGTTTTCAAATACTGTTTGTATTTGCTTTTTGTGGAATCTAAAAGGATACTGAAAACATTTCAGAGAGATAATTTTACTGTTTGAAATTCTGTAGATTCTCAAAAAACACAATATGCTTTCTCTTATACACACACCAGGGTTAAGAATGCATTACAGATAACAGTCAAATTCTGCTCACTTGAGATGGCACACTTCCAGAAAAATACCCCTGGAGTCAAATAGTAGCTGGTTATAATACAGGTTAATTAGAATCATATTTATTTACTTTACTGAAAACACAAAGTTTAACACATCTGATTCTGATTACATTTACTGTGACTATGACATCAATGGAGAGCAAGCTACACTTTTGGTTTGTCTTTGTATCATTGAGACATGTTAATCAGATCCAAATATTGGGCAGGTTTGTTTAGGTTAAAAGAGCTGCCCAGTCACAGCAGAGGACAGAGTGAAAACAGTGGGGTCACCCGTTTTAACTGTGGGCATTTTATATGGTTTCACAGCTGTACCTGAAGGCTAAACCTGACCTACAGAAATATTATTATTGATGATGCTGCATAAATCAGAAACCACACACTTAGACTACAGATTTAACTTGAGATCTGTAGTAACGGTTCTTGAAAGATCTATGAACTAGTAACTTTGTAAGCAATGTAATCTGAAAATGTTAAAATATATATGGAAGCCTATAATATGACTTTTACAGAGTCAGCTGCCAGAGGAGAATAATAACTTAAGTGTAATTCTGTACTTACATGCATGAATAGATCCTTGCTTATTTATAACTCTTTTTAATCCAGGGCTCTTGGAAAGGGGGCAGATAATGTTATACCGAATTTGTAAAGGGCATACCCAAACCCTCACTGGCAAATAATAACTAGGTAACTTGAACTGCCCATTTCCAAACCTTTAGCTCATATTTTTTGGATAACAGCAAATTCAGAGGCGGCATGACAGAACAAATATATTCCCAGATATACTTAGAATGCATTACATATTTGTTCTTCCTCAGAATATGCAAACTAAATAAGTACAACGCATGTACATCCTGGAAACCTGTTTTTCCTACTGATGTTACCTAGATTTGCATCTTTATTAAAATAATGCACCCTTAATCATGGCTGAAATTTTAAATGTAAATACAGTTATAGCACTCACTTAAACTCAAACTCTTTGGAGCTCTGTCACATAAAGGAGTGGCCAGTGAATTCTGGGGGAGAAATGTGTTTTGGCAATCACAAGAGAGCACCCACTCAAGCAGCTGTTTCTTTTTCTTATCTTTGCAGCTTAACATTTGTAGTTTTAGCAAACAAAAATGTAGCACATTAAATAATAACCTCTTAGTTTAGAAATGGCATACATTTAAACTGAATAATACAGCAACATAGATATACACTACATTACTCTAGCTTAAAAAAAAATCAATTGCCTTCAGTAAAAAGGTTTATATGAGGCCTGCATACCACATACTTTTAAGCGTATGTCCAGACACTGGAGATTAAATCCTACCTACTGGTTAGGCCTTGGAGGTAGGAGTTTGAGAAGAAGGAACCTCCTTGGGCCAGAGAATGGTCAAGAAGCCCTAATTTAGCTTCTTCCATTAGATGCTAGAAGAGACGAAGATCTGTTTCTACCACAGATTCTTCAGACCAGAATACAGGGATCCATCAAAATGCAGAAGACAGTCCCGCATTACTGAACATATCCGTACAGGTGCCCCTCTGGCTGCAGAGGAAGGGTTCGTACCATTGCTCGAACATCTGCATGGGGCAAAATTTGTCTTATTGTCGAGAGCCCTGCAATTCAGTAGCACTAATACAATTATACTACTACATCATTTATATTAAAATGCTGCTGTGCACTAAACATGACAGGGTAGCTAATGGAAAAGCAGCTTTTAGTTCATGAGGCACTGAGCTAAGAAACCACTGAGACTATAGTTGACATTTATGGTATTGGTCAAGCTCCAAGAATTAATACAGAGTAAAAAGGTCTAGGAAGTTTATCCATTTACTGATTACTGATTAATCTCTTTTCAGATGATCTTCTGAGTGTGACAGCACTGCTTGCTTGCTTTCATCTTCTTTGTGAAGGATTATTTCTGTGCTGCAAGATATCTTCCACCACTTGGTGAAAGGGACCACTCAGATCTCTGAGCTTTCCATTTACAAAATTAAACAATTCATAGTTCTGCCAACAAAATCTAGTTTCCTCAAAGCAAGATCGAACCTTTCAAATGCTCATTTCCTAAGTCTAAGAGGTCTGTGCTATCAATTTTAATTAGCATAACACCCTTGAACAGGCCAGTGTTCAAGTAACTGATTTTGATCCATGCCAGCACCAATGGAAAACCATTTGGAAGATTTCCAGGTACAATTAAGCAAATAATGAGAAACTTCTGCATTTCAGTTACACTTTCAACCCCACCACAGGATGACATTGCTCCCAGCTGTAATGCATGATATTCAAAAGGGAGAGAATAAGAAGCTTCCCACAGGAGCAGAACAGCCAGAAGATCCTGTGGCTCTTTCTGCCTCCTGAGTGTAGAAGGCCCCTTGGGATGCTAAAAGGGGAGAAGAGAGACAGAGAAGTGGGAGTGTGGAAACATTAGCCAGAAACGGTCTCTGGGACTTGTAGGGAAGTACAAGCTGCATATGCCGGGGCACAGTGGCAGACACATTCCTCCTCACAGTCTCTCCTTGTGCTATGAAGCTCTGTACTGCCCGGGGCCCGGGGGGAAATGCCAGGCAAAACCAAGCAACAAATGGGGTTGTAGAGTTTAGCTGAGAGCAAAATGTCATTTAATGTTTCAAGAGCACTTTGAACATGAGAATGCACTATAGAAGTGCTAAATCTTATTAAGTTTGGCAGTAGAGGAAGCAGG
>NW_005842107.1:538659-566185 GCF_000455745.1 Alligator sinensis
ACATCCCACGGCACATAAGGATAATTAGCACAGGTCACAGTACACTTAAAATAGGAGTACAAAGGAAATGGTCTTTCCACCTCTTGAGTACTTTTGTAACCTTAAGAGGTTTCACATTTGACATGAGGGGAAAATGGAGATCTTCTGAAGAGACAAATACCTACCAACCCCTGCGTAGTAGGGGTGCACGAAACAGGCTATATTCAATTTGGATTTGGCCTGAATCTGGGACAGTGATTCAATCTGTTGATTCAGATCACTGTCCCAATTTGACTTGGCTGAATCCGAATCTGAAGATTCGATGCTGATTCAGAGAAGCAGCGATTCGGTCACAGACGCAGCTTTAAATGTTTTTTCTATATACCTTGAGGTACCAGGCATGGCTCGTGAAAGCTGTGATGACAAGGCAGATGAAGCGTCCCACAGGAGCATGGGGGGGCTCCCCCGTGTGCTCGGCAGTGGACCTGGAAGTGGACCAGAAGTACTTCTGGTCCACTTCTGGGTTCACCAGCAAGCAAGTGGAGGACCTCCCCTGCACCCCTTCGGCATGGTGATCGGCCATGGGGGGACTCAGGGTGCCGCCTCAGACCCAGGAGGCACCAGCTGCCAAGCCAGGGGACAGGGGCAGGTCCCTCGCGCACTTCCCCATGGACCTGGAAGTGGACTGGAAGTGCTTCTGGTCCACTTCTGGGTCAGCTGCCAAGTGCTTTGGGGACCCCCCCCCCGTGCTCCCATGGGACGCTCCATCTGCCCCAGCATCTCAGCACTCATGAGCCACCTGCTACTTTGAGGTATATAGAAAAAACATTTAAAGCTGTGTCTATGTCCAAATCATCGAATCTCTCCACATCGATTTGGAAGGTTCCGATTTGATTCAGAGAGATTAAAGGGTCTCTTGATTCAATTTAGATTCGGAGATTCGGTCGCTGAATTGGGCTGAATCTCTGCTGAACTGAATCAGCGACTAAAGCTTTGCACAGCCCTATTGAGTAGCTAATTATCCAGCAGGGAGGACACTCACCTGACTGTAGCAGAACCAGCTTCCAGTCCCTGCTGTGCCCGAATCACACCAAGAATTTTCATCTCTAGGTTTGTCTACATTACCGGGCTGCTACCGCCACAGCTGGGGCCCTTAGCAGAAGGGCAGCATGGAGTGGCCAGCAGGATTTTTCTGCTGCCTTTGTTAGAGAAGCTGAGCCATGGAAGCTCTGCTGGTGGAAGTCTTGTGTGTCCAGACGCAGAAGTCTGCTTGGTGCACGTCTGCCAGCTAAGATCTTTTCACACCCCTAACCACCACAGCAATGCTATCAGAAGTGTGAAGCATTGGCCAAGTCTGGATCACCCACATCTCGGACAAGTGATCCAACCACCAGCTGTTGGCTACTCTCAGTCTCACATAACAGCTCCTCTACTATGTGTGTATATTAATTGCTACTCTATCCTACACCAGGTGAGTGGCCTACACCACTGATCTATAGAGCGGGTCCCCTGTCTCTCTCCTGACCAAAGAAAAGCAAATGAAGTGAGCAAAGGGACTCCTCTCCAGGCAGGTGGTTACGTCACTTCCCTGGGATGTAGAAGACCAAGCTTCAATTCCCTGCTCTGTTTCTTTAACAAGTAAATGCCCTGAAGAGTGACTTCTCCAGAGTGACGTTTCTCCCTTTCTCACCAGAAATTTCACTGTGAAACAGAGATCCTTTTCCTGTTTAAAGCTTGGTCAACACTGACAAGTTCCTGTGACAAAGTTTTATAAATTGACAAATTGGCATTTTCCAGGAAAGAAAAAAACCCAAACAATAACAAAACTCCCCAGACATTTTCTAACCAGCTCTAATTTAAAACTAGACCAAAAAAAAGGTGCACAGAGATTTGAAAGCAAGATACAAGTCAAAGGGGATGATTTCTCTCTCATCAATATTTTGGTAGCAGACTTAAAGTTAGGGGTGGAAAGCATTGCCCTTTCAGAGGGATTTCCACCAGGCTGCTGCAAATGGATTATGAACGTAAAATTTTGCATGTCAGTCTGCTCAGGTAATTTTGGATGTCAGCAGCTTCCACTGCTTGTGACTTATTTGCCTACCAATATACTTGTGGACACCATCTTCACCTTATGTGAAAGCAGGCCATAGGAACTTCCCCAGACTTCAGTAGGAGTTGCCTGCGTCTACGAGGGCAGAATTTAAAGTTTGATTTTGCATAAGGAGCCATTACTTGTCAACATGTCACTAACCCTTCACGCTGCTGTACAGGACATGAAGATTAACAATATTACAAGTCCGTCCATCCAGCAATGCTGGTGGTGATGCTACAAAGATGGACTAATCCTATCATGTAGTCTCACAAAAGCTGGTCACTGGGTTATCTGTCTTTTTGTCAAGAAGCATCATTCTTTATCTCATGCAACACAGCAGAGGAAAAGACAGTATGGAAAACTAAAGGATTACATGTTAAGCTTTTGTTTGAAATTTTCAATAGAGAGTATTTTTTTTTAAATTAAATGGGCTGTATTCAAAGCCAGCACAAAAGCAAATGGTGTCTAGTTCAGGTAGGCACAGTGACCTGCCCCAGTTTGTAGAAGAACAAAAACATGAAAGGAAATGATAAAGCTCCATTTTGCTATACAATATTTCATTAGGGAACTAATTAAACACACTGCACTCAAATGCAGCACACAAACAATACTACAAAAGAACAGGAACGTATTAGATGGTTGTGCTAAGGTAAATTATTTCATTTTTTTTCTCCCCTTCCTCAACATTTAGGGACAAAAAGCTGCTCTCCCATTACCTCATCCTAAGTAGTTTTTTTCAAATCAAGCCTATGTTCACACTCATGCTGTCACTGATAATGGATCTTGTGTCAAAGAAGATGAGAGTAAAGGACCTGATAATAAGTGCAATTATAAAACATCAAAAATGGTAGATCAAAGTGGATTTCCTTTATTCCACTGTGTACAGTCACTTCACAGCTTTTCACCATTCTTGTCATGTGGTCCTGACAGGATATATTAATTTTCTCCATTATCATTGCAATGAGAATGGCACACTTCAGCAAGCAGCTGACAAACCTAGACCCTCATTATTACTGTCTTTCTTCACTCTGTTTATAAAAACACTTTTTAAAACTCCTTCTCCCTAGACTCCCAGACACAGTGATAGCCCTCACACGGTTGCTAAAACTTGTAGGGAAGGACAACTCAGGGGCAAATTCTCTTTCAGAATTACCTGCCTCCAGATAATACCAAAATGTTACTGAATACAAGAACACAAATCCCACCAATAACTAATCAATGTTAGGGAAGCCTGAACACCTTAATCAGTGTATGCTGACTGCATATGCTATAATTCCCCTATTGGTAGGAAACGGTTCTCTGTACTGAGCTGCTTTCCATAATTTGTATGAAATTCTAGAGCGCACACTAGTATAGACTAATATCCAAATTCCATTTTCAAAGAATAAAGCATTAAGAGTTAAGCCCTCTAGCTGGTTTCACTTCCCTTGCTTTACCCCCCTGAGTAACATGACTCAATTCCTGGCACAGCTGTTCAGTGTGATTGTTGCAGTGATAGCTAGAAGTGAGCTTTTGGCATGAAGTATGCCAGACAAAGAAATAATTTTAAGGTGTTCCCCCAAGAGGAAAAAGAATGACTGAAGGCTATCCATGGTCCTCCTCATTAAGCTATGGACAACTTTACAGGGTTAGAAGCTCACGGTAGCATTTGCTTCTGTGCTAATCGGAGAATGCTGCAGTCGGTGGCAAGTAAAGAGCTAGCCCTTAAGAAAGCAAAATCTGAATCAAACCATGCAGCATAAAAAACAATAAATTTATGCAAAAACAAAATGGCTGGGGCTGATGTAAACTGGTATATTTCTATTAAAACCAGTGTAACAATATTAAGCTTACACCAGCTCAACACCTGGTCCATAGTACTTTAACACTGATCTCTATCACGGTTCTTACTATATTACAAAGAGGAACTTCAGATGCCTCTCACATGCATGCAAACACAGAGAATGACTGAGGTCACTGGAGATGCTTGGACTTGAGAAGTACTATCCTAGTAGATCTGGCTTTGTGACTAGTTAAATAAGAGAGTGGAAGTTTGCTAATCTGATCGATTATGAAAAAATGTCTATAGAGCTGGAAAAAAACTGAAGCCTCTCAGAAGGATATCATTTTCAGTGAAAAGTATCTTGAATATCAGGATAAAAGTGGATGCAGTAGTTTGATATCATATCATATGAACATTATGGCGATGATGCGTTAAAGTGATTTACATCTTCATTATTTCTAGACGATAAGAATAGCTATTGCTAGCACTTTGTAGAATACTTTGCAAACATTTAAGCAAGTTATGGTTAATACAATTTGAGCAGAAGGCACATTGGACAGATAGATTATAGCCCTGCTGATATTGTATATACAGTAATTAGTACTATGACAACAGCTAATTATTTTTAATTCTAAAGCTGAAGGATATTATCCATAAATATTGTGGTTGAAGGTAATAGTTCAGTTCTTTCCAGCATCAAAACAAGACAGCTCAAATGATGTACTAAAATATCCACACTAATCCTTATCAATATTTAAAATTAATGGAATGCCAATCAATAATAGGACTAGACTTTTATGCTGCTAGTAATAAAGGCATAATAACTACTGCTAATAAAATATATTTTATAAAGCCCCCGAATCATCATTGTCGTGTAGAGGGTGCTGTGCAACATAATGAAAACAAATTAAAATGCAATTAAAAACATAAAAATTACCTTCTTAGAATTCAAGCAAACTCAGTTACCAACATGAAACATTGCTCCTGCAGCATGGAAGGCTGACTGTCTGCCTAGGAATTTGAATCAGAGGGCTGGATTCTCAGCTGGAGTAGGTTGATATAGGTCCATTGACTTTGATAGGGTTACACCAGCTGGGGATATTAAAACCATCTGGCCTATGCTTTTCAGTTAGCCATAAGACCTTAATTTTCCGCTAGTGGTCAAAATAATTTGACAGAAGTGTATGGAATACACATACAGAAGAAATTAGAAACTGCAATGTTACAGAAGCTATGAAGAATCCATTTAAGGGGTGGGTAACTGGTTTGAAACAGAAAAATCATTAGAAGACCTTGGTGTAAAATACTCAAGCAATTTTGAATCTTTAGACCAAAATGATTCAAAGGACCTCATGTAGAAAACTTCTAGAATCCCCCAAAATAGGTCTAATTTGTAATATTGTTACACTGCTGCATGAAGTTACTGCAAACTGCAGGAAGTCATTCCAGTATGAAGATACTGAAAGAATCAGTGGGGCAGAGCTGTACTGCTCCCCAGTGTGTCCACAGGTTGCAGATAGTGGAATGACCTTCAGGGAAGGTTAGTTGTGAAATAAGCAGGGATAACTCTGATGAATAAGTAGTTGTGGACCAAGCAGCAACAGCACCACCAGGATGTGGTGAGGACAGCAGATGGCAATGCTTTCTCTGCTGAAAAGTCACGTATATCCTTTGACGGTGCTGTGACATGGCGAGTACAGGTTGCCGCTATAAGCCTGCCCAGTCACTAGCCATGGGTCTAAAAGTTCTCAATGGAGGAAGAAGATGTTACAATCTCAAGAGCTGCCAAGGCAGATGCAGGCTGCACCGGAATGAGATCCCCAGTTGTCTTGGTCTCCTTGCCAATGGATCAAGGTCTTGTTCTGTCAAGAGCTGTGCGGAAGCTGAGGTGTAGCAGCTTCTCCACAATAAAAAGTCATGCACAGGTGTTTGCCATGAAAACAGCTTTTCCAGCACATTCCCCAATCCCTTTGGTGACCAGCTAATGGCAACAGGAGCAGGATTGTGTGGTCTGGAAGCTCCTAGTCATGAACTGGCACAAAGGCGGCAAAGTTACAAGAAGGTCATCTTGTACAAGACAGGAGTGAGACTTGGCAGCTGTAACTGTGACTGAACAGCCCTCTTCAGGATCCGCTCTGCACACCCTGCATAAGGAGGGGGCTAGGAAAGGTGCCCAAAACATAATCTAATACAGTAGTCTGTATTTCTTCCTGACTGGAAAATCGTGTCCAGTGGGATCACCTTTACTGCGGTCAAAAATTCCAGCGAAGACGCACCATCATTTTTGGGACCTGGAACATCAGGACCCTCCTGGACAACCCTAATAGTGAATGCCCAGAGCGCCACACTCCAATCATGGCCCAAGAATGCAGGTGACACGACACTGATGTAGCTGCACTGAGCAAGACCCGGTGAGTGGGAGGTGGGCTGCTCAAAGAACCTGGACCCTTCTTCTGGAAGGGTAAACACTAACAGGAAGGAGACCACTGACTTTACAGAGTTGGTTTTGCCAATAAGAATGAACTCATAAACCAAATCAATGAGCTCCTTATTGGAATTAATGACAGCCTCACGACTCTCCGTCTTAAACTGGCAGGGAGCCAATATGCCACTGTCATCAGAGCTTATGCTCTGACTCTTGATGCCGCCAGTGAAACTAAGGAGGAATTTTACACCAACCTTGACCAGGTTGTTTTTGACATTCCAGAGGTAGACAGACTTATTCTTCTCAGTGATTTCAATGGCAGGGTTGGAAGGGCTTCAGACCTCTGCAATGAACCCATCGGCAAGGAAGGAGTAGGAAAAATCAACTCCAGTGGCATCCTCCTCTTAACCAAATGTGTAGAACACAGACTCACCATCACCAACACCTTGTTCTGCCAGAAAAAAAGACAAAAGGCAGCATGGCAACAACCACAGTCCAAGCACTGGCACCTGATTGACTATATCATCATCCGAGCCCAAGATTATAAAGATGTCTGCATTGGCTGAGGTATGATAGGAGCTGATGACTGCTGAACTGATCACCGACTCATTTACTTCATTATGTCACTCAAACTAGCTCCCAAATGGTGCAATGCTGATGGAAGATCAACACTGAAGGACTCAAGGACCAAAGCAAGCAAGACCTGTCCATCCACAATAGGCCTCACCATCTTCGGGCACAAGGATAAGAAAATCATAGAAGACAAACATCTTCAGCTGCAAGGGATTGCCGAAAAAGACTGAAAGGATATTGGAGCACATGTTCAAATGGTTGGATAGTCAGATACCCACCTGGGTGTATCTAACACAAGTTAACTCAGGTACAGTAGCCACTGCAGCCATGTTAGTAGAATGTTTTGCACAGCTAATATGCCTTGCTTCTTCACTATTATAAATATAATGCTTTACTACTCATCATACTGCTATATAGATGTACATATCCCATCTGTCTGAACACACACACAGCCTCCCAATCACCTGGCAACTGTTTCCTGCACCAAATACAGCTATTAACAAAAGTATTTCATAGCAAGCATGAGGCCTTTGAATGTAATGGGGCCTGAGACCCTGCTAACTAACTAGTCATGACCTAATGCAGCAAAGCACTGAAGACAGGACAGAAATACATTAAAGGACACACAACCTCAAAGGTAAAACAAATCATGAGCAAAGCTTCCCAAAAAATCATGGAATTAAGAAGTGATGAGAATCTAAAATTCAAATTTATTACCTGCGTTCTGGTTTTTCAGGGTTTAGATGCCACTTTTCAAAGCTTTTCTCCAAACCCACAATTATTCTCAAATAATGACATGCCTTCAGAAGTTTGGGTTTAAGAACATAAAAATATCAATTCTGTGAGAAGTGAAATTTTCCAGTACAACCAGGAGTTTCTGCTGTGAATGAATGTGCTGACACTGGAAATAACTACACTTTCAGTCACTGATCTTTGCTTAAATTTTCTGGCTACTAATCAACTAACCCATCCTGTAACACTTGTGGAACATCTTAGGGGCTTGCTTCATATTATCCTTAGCCCATGTTAACTACACTTAGAATGCTAGTGTGTGAGCATTCACGTAGTATGTAGGCAACTGTCGATCCTCTGGATCATGGTGTACACATAAGGGGCACGTCCACACATGTAAGCACGTGCGCTTGCAGCAGCTCTGTATTTGACCAGGAAGGAGGCTCTGGCCGGGAAGGTGCCCGGAGACTGTGGGGCCACCTGTCCATGTACGTCTCTGGGTAGAGCACCAGTGGGTGGCGTCCACCGGCTCGTTGGATGCCTTTGAGGACCGGTGGGTGCAGCCCGGGGGCGCTCTGCTCAGTGTCCCCCTCAGGCACACTTATTTTCCCTTTTTGACCCTTTGACCCACATGACACTCCTATCCTGGTTTTTCATTAGTCGTCCCAAGTATTTTGTTGTGTCATCCATCCATTGGTCCCATACAATAGGAGCTATTAGTTAGCCACTTGGGCTTCAGGGCCCACGATAATTGGGTGATACAAATAGTCGGGAGCTTCTGGGGCCCGGCCAATTGGTATCTGGGGACACTACCCCTTGTGCCAGCTGGACTGCTGCAGCAGCATCCCAAATCCATTTTTTTAAATACCCCCAAATCCATGTTCTTCCACAATTAGAACAAAAGACCACTCTACACACACACATATAGAGAGAGAGAGAGAGAAAGAGGCAGAGAGGGATTGATCAGTTGGGCAATGCTTTATTGGTATATTTACAATGGTAAAGCAATTTGGAAGCCTACCAGTGCCTCTATCATCATAATAAAATTAATTCTAAATATCTATATGCGTGAGTGTGTGCTTTCGGTTTTCTCCGCACATGATGGGTGCGTGATGCAGGGATGTGGGGTTTGAAGGAAGGGGCTGGGAAGGGGTGTGGGGGAAGGCTCTGGGCTGTTGTTGGGGGTGGGTGGGGGAAGAGGGGTGTTGACTGGTCACTGCCAGTTCCCCACGAGCTTATGTAGCTCGTGGGCAAAAATAACTGCCTGCCCCTGGACCATGCCATGAAAGGGGGCAACAGCAAGCTGGCAATGCTTAGAACGCCTTTGAGGCTGCTCTGTTTTACTCCTTGGGCCCAGTCCAACTGCTTGATTCCTTTTTAGCCACTGAAACTTTTCTTGTAGTGAAGACGATTCCATTTGTGTCTGTTCATTTTATGTTGTTTAAACGGCTTTAAAAACTTTTTCCATAGCTAAAAGATGTAAAGCATGCATTCAAATGCCTACATATATAGGCTCATTTCCCTGAGCCACTTAAGCTAGTTTATCAGTCTTGTCCTCTGATTTTTTGTTTTTGCAAAAACCACTCCTGAAATAAACAGTAAGCACACTAGCCTCTGTAGAACAAAAGCTCAAGACTGCAGATAGAAGAACAGGATTATTTGTTTTATCTATTTGGGCGATAATTGCTTGAAGCAGGGAACTCCTAACCTTAGCTGCTGTAAGTGCTTCTGGTATCAGATTAAATATTAATTTGAAGTAGAGCTGTGTCATTCGGCTACCACAAGCTCCTGTTTATGAACTTCATCCTAACACTTTTTCATTTCAGAGTATGCACTGTACTACTTTTCCACAGGGAACCTTGTATTTGAGTAGATAGAAGACCCCATGACCTCAGTATTAAATTTAGTTAGCTTTTCTTTAAAGACGATTTATCTTAAAAAAAAAAAAATAAATAAAAGGTTCTCCTTCCTTAGTAGACAATATGCAACAATTTCTTCGGCATCCAGGATCTTGCTAACAGCACAAGATAGAAGAAATAGTACAAATACATATACTTGTTGGTTAGCACTTGTTGCTATACTAAGTGGAGAAAAGGCTAAGGAAATAAATTATGTAAAAAATGTAACCTATCAGGTAAGTTGAAAGGCAAGCAGAAAAAAAATATTGAGGTCAAGGTGCATTATACAAAGGAAAACACAATTATTAATAAAAGAGACATTTTTTCATAGCCTCCCTGCTGCAGAATTCTAAAAATTCTGACTTTGTCACTACCAATTCCAACTATCCGCTCTCTTTACAACTCCCTGCTTTTGCTTGTGGGGGTAAAAGACATTCAGGAATTGTCAGATTTTCAATTACTTAATCTACTCTCTTCACTACGCAGCCTTGAAAATGTGCATAACGAGAATGTTTTCTTGCCATATACAAGATGCAAGACTGGCAGTATCAAGAAAAGGGTGCAGTGAAAAAGATAACAAAACTCTCCATTGCACCGTGATACTAAATTATCTTAAATCACCAGATTTTTACAAAATGTAAATAGCAAAAGGAATATCAGCGTCCTGCTGGAGGAGAGTAGCTTACTCCCTTGGCTGGTAGTCTTCCCACACTGCTAGTGAAATGACAGCTGAAAATCAGAAGTGTTCTTTTAAACAATCTTTACAGCATTTATCAGGTGTTTTCTAAATAGTGAATTTCTAAGATACTGTACCAGGAAAGACTTAGGCACATCTTTCTTCTAAGACTAAGTGGCATTAGACTAGATCAGCTATTTCCAAAGGGTGTTTCATGGCACACTAGCACACAATGAAAGTGGTAGAAACGGGGCGCGAAAAATGGGCTGTATGGGGCTCCAGCCACGCTGGCCCCACGTGGAGGGGTTGGGCCCAAGACAGGCCAGCCCCACAAAGCTGGATGGGGTTTCAGTTTTGCTGGCCCTGCACAGAAGGACTGGTCCCCAGTTGGGCCAGCACTACATGCAGGATTGGACCCATGGACTGACCCTGGCCCACGGACTGGTGAATGAAGTGTGCCATCATTTTAATTCAGGAAAAGAAGAAAATATCAAGAGTCTGGGAAACACTGAGAAAGATCATGCTCCCATGTCACGGTAACAGGCCAAATCATAACGCTTAGCCACATACACAGAGGGACTGCACCATACTGCTGGAGGGTGTCGCAAGGATTTCAGGGCACCTCTCCCAGAAGAGACGTTTCAGGCCATGCTGGAGGGGTTAGGGCAGTGAGCTCTTCTGTGGCTCTAAAGATTGGGGCTTACAGCTCACCTGCAGTTAGCACCAGAGCTAAACCTACCAGTGCGGGGGCAGGGGCAATGGAGTGCCAAAGGACCTGAACTATGGAGAGTGAGGGGTGGCTCACAAGTCTAGTGTGGGGGAAACAAGGCTCTGTAAAGTTGACCCTGACCTCCAAAAGCTTTACAAAGTTTGGGGGACAGTCCCCATTACTTCTGGATACGTCTTTTTACACTTAACAACTTAACTCACAGGAACATGAGAAAATGACAACTGGCTTGAGCTCCAAGTATGCAGATCATTCACAGCTTCTTCCCCTCGCATGGCTAGCATCTCAGGAGCTAATGACAGCTTGAAGCCCTATTGTAATTAAGACTGAAAGTTGTACCAGATGCCTAGAAAGGAGCTAAAGTAGTAAAACGGAAAGAAAAAAAAAAGTATGGGTGATACAACTGTGTTCCCATAGATTTTAATGGAGTTTTTTTTAATCATAATTGGCACTAATTGCACTATTTACATGTTAATGAACAACACCTGGCCTCAGCTGGATATAAAGAGGCTGACAATGTTTTTCTCTCACCTCATTGACAAAGAATTGAATATGTGCCTGGTTTTATAGAGTTAGGCTTGCCAAAAATAAGGCACCGATAATTAGCAGGACAATGTGAAAGCAATTTATCTTCTCCACAATTTCCAAACAAATGCAAACAGTTTATGTTTGTCATACCTCGTTTTGAATTAATACAGAGCTGGCCTCCAAGTGAAGTATTGTAAAATAAATAGATTCAAGGCAGAAGGTAGTAAATAAAAGAGTGACAAAGCTCAGATAAAGAGCTTGTCTCTTGACCTTAAAAATGTCACAGCTACCTTTTTTTAATAGAGTAGAAAGGAGAAAATAATCTTGGCTGAGTGAATAAACGACAATTATTCCTTATAAAGGACTGATTCTGTAGCACTTTTGCAGGGAAAACTGCCATAACTTCAGCAGCAAGTATGAAGTAATAAGCATCACTAGTTCCCCAAAGTCCATTCCTCCTGCTAATCCAATCTGGACCAACTGAAAGTCCTTTTAGTTCTTCCACTTATAAACCAGTGACCCACTTCTAAAAATTGACAGTCTACTAAATTCCCCAGTTTCTCAATTTTGTCTAGGATACTTGAAGATGCACGCAACAAAAATTACACATGGCACAGATGACCAATAATGACTACATCTCTGAAACCCATTTCTAAACTCTTGAATGTAGCCCAGCAGTCATCTAGCAGCTTTAAAAAAACCTTAAGTAAAACACATATCATCATGTTCTAATGAATGCAAAAATCAATTCTAGCTAAGATTTGCATTATGACCCAAGCCTGAAATGCACTGGCTGCCTCCAGAGGACCAGACAAAAAGTAATCTTTTGTAAGCAATCCAAAGAGCTCTGACTCATTAATGGAGACATCCCCGATCAGTCTAATGAGACTCACATAACAAATGTGCAGGAAAACAACACAAATTTCAGGTTTAATTTTCAGGTTGCTACTTCAAATATTAGAAAGCATCCCAGCTGATTATAAATGCAAATAATGATACATTGCTAACTGTAGTTTATTTGACAAAAACTGTTGCTTTAATTGTTGAATGCTATAATGCTTTAATTAAATATTTCCAAAATACTAGACACAATTTTACTGATATTATTATAGTTCATATTTCCCTATAAAGTATGTCAGAAAAATTATTGCAAAAACATAAAATTAATTGAATCCTATTATCAACATGTACTCAAATACTTATACTTGGATATTTTCATACAGTAGAACCTATCCCTTGTTAATTAAAAATATGCTTAGAATGACTAAAGAGTAATTTATCTAACCATACTATGCTCAAAAGGATAAAAACAAATGCATAAGAAATAAGTGTAACAAGAAAACACACACCTAAGGGGACTTCCTTCAAACAAAGGACAAAAAAAGAAAATTTGTTTAAAAAAAATCAAGACAAATTTAACAGCTGGAGGAAGGATTGTCATGTTTAAAATAGAAGAGATTTGTTTCAAATAAAAAATGCCCTTTTAACAAAAGGCATAGTTTAATCAGGGTTTACAGGCATATTTTAAAGATAAGTAGGGTTGCAGATCATGATACATGTAGAACTGAAAGGTACAAAGTATAAAAATACATAGGCCTCATTCATTTCTTCTACTGAATTTCCCTAAGAAAATAGCTTTATTGTACAACAAAAGATAAAAAAGACCATACACACGCTAAAGGAAGTGAATATAGAAAAGAAGCTTTTACAGAAGCTAAAGCGATATCATCATCTTTATTACAACCAATAGACAACCAAGTCATAGGTAAATCCTCTATGTAACATGGGCAAAATTTCAAAAACCAGAATAAATCAGGAATCTATTTAGGATTCTATCCACTTCACTTTCCCAGCCTGCAAAGATGTTTGCAGGACTATTACTGAGCTCCTTTTTGACTACATGCAGGTAAAAGAGAAGTAGGTGCTGCTTTACATTCTCTTGCAGCCAGTTTGAACCACTGGGATCAAATAGCCCCAGCCAACTGCTTACACCCACATTCACAGGGTTTTTGATGAGACTGCACAGAGTGCACACGGGAGACACAAGTAGAGGGGCTACACCTGGTTTAGCCCTTAGTGCCACCACCGAATTTCACCTTAGGTTAGTAAAATATGCTTATGGTATCATGACTTGAATAAAGATTTTTTTTCCCCCCATCCCAGCAACTGGTGAAAAGACTACTGGCTTCAGAAGCTGCATGAATAGATAGGAAGGGGCAAGAACAAGGAAACAAATCACGCCCCCCCCTCCCGCACACACATCAGCTGGGCACGGAAGTAACATGCTTAAAACTTTAAGGTGCAACTGAGAATCAAGAGACCTTAAGGTTTCAGACAAGGTAGAACCATGCTGCAATTAGCTGCAGATACAAAAACGCAAATGCCACTAACTGTCAGAACAGAACTGCAACCATAAAAAAGTGACTTGCATTTGAAAGCCTGATATTTAACAAATCTGTATATCAGGGGCACCCACAGTGTTTTTCCTCAACATCAAATACTTGCCTTAAAAATGCTGTACAACAATTCCTGTTTCCATCTGAGCCTGTCTCCTACCACTGCCATCCTTATGAAAAGGACCAAGTCCTCACTTCCAACTGATCAAAATTTCGCACTTGGCCATCACATATTTCCTATATAGGTTTTTAAAAATTCTCCACAAGATACTAAATGAAGTCCTTAAGACCATAGCCATTTCATTTGATAAAAAATGCATGATTATATGATGTGCACATGTTCTTTTGTGTAATCATGCAAATATTCCAGTTATGGTGAGGCAGGAAAAAAGAAATGATGGATATAAAACCCCATGCTTCAGAACACAATCCCCATCAACTAAGTTGACCAAGAAGAATCTTTTCTTACAGATTATCCTACAAT
This sequence comes from Alligator sinensis, assembly GCF_000455745.1. NCBI lineage: Eukaryota > Metazoa > Chordata > Crocodylia > Alligatoridae > Alligator > Alligator sinensis. The sequence goes on from NW_005842107.1 coordinate 552,932, forward strand.
TGGCTATTACAGGATTTCTTGCTTCTTCCCTGAAATATTGGCTACTGGCCACTAGCAGAGAAAATATATGGAGTTAAAGGGATTAGTTTGATTTGGTGCATGTGTACGCAAACACACAACCCCTTTCTTCCCCAAAGATATCAAATATATAATGTACTCAAAGAATTAAATCTGCTAGAACAGATGGACTAAATAGGCTACAGAACCCCAGAAAAAAAAAAAAGTGAAACTTGCACTTCTGCAATGCTGGGAGAGGATCTGAACAACAACCTTTGTGAAACTCAGCACCCCATCAATCAATCATAAAACCTTTATGGAGGCAGGAAGAAAGCAATAGGCTATCCACAATGTGGGCTGTTTTCCATTATGTTCCAGATTTAAAAAGAATCAAATGCATTATTGTGAGATGAGAAGCAACGGTTTCAGGTATAGCTGACACAAAATATGACTAGCAAGGTTGTGAAAAGCCAGTCAGGGGGAAAAATGACAAATTTGATAGTCAATAGAAAAATGATATTTAAGGCTGTGAAACAAATTGACAAAAAGGCTTAACTACAGTTAAGCTTGACACTCCACAATTCATGCCACTGTAACTCTCATCTGACAGCCCAAGACTATGTAGGACATAAAGCACTGGGTGAACAGCAGTCAGGAAGGATTGTTGCTCTTACACTTGAATTCCTTGCTTTTCTTGTCAATTCATGTCATGAGCCCCATTATGTAAATCCCATTTTTAAAATTTCATTTCCTTTAAAAAAAAAAATCTGTGGAAAGCAAAAAATGTGTCTTATAGTTATTGAAATATTGATTTCCTAAATCTAGTCATCTCCTGGCAAACACAAAAGCTGAGCTAGTGTTTTCCACGCTGGAGCCAGAGCCGAGCCAGGCAACAGTTGCTCCATTTGACAATAGGAACGTGACAAACTGGATCATGAGCCCAGCTCACAGAGCACCGGGTCTAAGCCATCAGTTCCTTTTCCTGGGATACCCCTCCACATAGCAGGTCTCCAACTCGCTCATGTCTTAAAAGTGCCATTATTTTTCCACTGACATTATATCCGTTGCTTCTCCAGCTCCAGAAAGTATCTACCCGAGGTCTGCCAAGTTACAGCACTACGCACTCTGTGGACTCTATAGTGAAAATGAGAGAAAACTTCTCTATGCCATTAGCAACATCATGACTCTAGGATAGGCATCTTGATAGATGCCAACACCGTGTCAGCGCGGTTGTCATCTCATTCTCTTGGCAGCTGAAGTGGAGATGACAGTGATGTCAGAAGCAAGCAGATTATCTACACTAGGGCTTCCAAAAGCTGCAAAGAGCTGGGGAAAAAACGAACATGCTTGTTAACTTCTCAGGCCTTGGAGAGAAAGATGTGCAGAGGCAGCGATCCAAGATAGATCTTTTCCCTCTGCTGTTGATGAAAGTGCCTCTCTGCTCCCTTTCCAAAAACCTGGTCAGGGCCTTTCAGGCTAATGGACCGCCCCAGAAGATAGTGTAAAGATAAAGTGAGGTGATCTGGGACCTGGTGGGGCAGGAGATGAGGGGAGAGGAACCTGGATCCATGTTTCCTGTTTAAGATTTAGATAAAATCTGCATAAACTATGCTTAAACCAGAGAGTTTAGCTTTCAGTTTTGCAAATTCACTGTAAGCCCCAAACCAGAGCAAAACTCTAGAAATAAAAGTAGCAATTCCAGCAAAGAGAGGCTGCAAAAAAGTATTTACGCAACCCCCTGTGAATCCTCACCACTGCTTAATAGATACTAATTAAATGCTAAATCCTAGTTCCCCATGGGAAAACCTGAATAAATATGCTCTGCACAGGGGATCTAGGGAGGAGTGGAATGAATCCTTCACCCACCCGCCCTTGACTGAAGCACCCAGCCATCCACCCATGCCCACAGAGTCCCCCTATTAGAGTAACAGGTCAATGCAATCTTTGCCAGGGATTGACAAATGCATTCATGAACTTGAGTAACTCAGGGCCCCGCTACATGTGCAGGTAAAGGCGCAATGATAGCTAATGTGCAATCCACACAATTGAGCTTCCTGCCACACCACACGAGCCCCATGCCCTACAACAGGGGCAGGCAATTATTTTGGGCGGAGGGCCACTTACTGAGTTTTGGCAAGCCATTGAGGGCTGCATGACAGGCAGCCAGGGGCAGATAAGTATTAATTTTCTAAATTTTTCAGGAGCCCCATGGGCTGGAAAGAATGGCCTGGTGGGCCCGCATCCAGCTCGCAGGCTGCATTTTGCCCACCCCTGCCCTACAAGGATTGCAGTGGGGGAACCATTCTCCCCACTGAGAGCCCCCCAGCTGAGAAGGCTCGCAGGGAGGGCAGCATTCTCCCCACTGCAAGCTCCACAGCAGACAACCATGCCACCACAGTAAGCCTCCTACGGGGCTGGCACTATATGTTGGACCCTTTTGGGTGGGAGCCTCTCAGTTGATGGGGCTCCCAGCCACAGGGGAAGCACTTGGCCACACGTTCAATTAATGGTGTGATTAGAACAAGCTACATACTTATTGCACATTTTTTGTGGGATAATTTTGTAGCTTAATGCCGTGATAAAACCAGCAATAATTGGTTGAATGTGTAGCTGGGTCACAAATTAAGGCGTGATTCATCCTAAATTTAAATGCAGAGGGGGCTTCAGCTGCTGCACAGTGTTGCAATGGATAGGCAACTCTGTACCACTATAGGGCAAATGAAAAGTTGCTCTGTGTGGCCTTTTCAGATTCATTCAACTCTGATCAGTAAAACCACCATGATTCTGTTTCTCATTGAACTCTCTAAGTGCAAGGGCAGGATTCAGTCTTTAGAACCAGTGTGTGCAATGATGCCCTGATAGATTAAAAGTGACTGCACTGAGGACTGCCATACTTTCCATATTGATGTCAATATTTTTAATACTGACATGAAAAATAATCCAAGTACTTTAAGGATCACACCAGAGCTGTTTTTAAAATAATACTTTTGAAAAAATGCACACGAATTGGGAGGTCAATTTCCCCCCCCCCCGCACCTCCTTCCTTTTATTTAAAATACTTTTAAACCTGGAAAAAAGCTACATTCTGTTGGCTCTGGATTTAGGACCCAGAGGCCCTGTTTCAGGTGGGGGACACACCATGCCCTCAGACTGACCACGACCTTTCCATTTGATAACAGGCAAATTTATTGATACACAGTGATAGAAAAGAAACAATACAAACAATCAAGCAATTCTATATATCTACCAATCCTAGGGCTGTCATCAGAGTCAGGATATATCTGACCAGGATGCAGGCTTCACTCTGAGGCTCTCTCTTAGGTGTCGGATGTCAGCAGTGTGGAGGTGGGATGCTGAGGCCCACACCCCATCTCCAGTAGGGTGAATGAGACTGGTGGTGGTGTGCCCTCTGTCTACGGTGGCCCCAGGGACCCGTCCTGAGGGAGAGGGACAGGGACCCCTCTCAGGGAGGAGGAGGACCTGGGCAGGACCCTTTGTTACTCTCAAGTCTGTACTTTTGTATTCTCCTTCCCTTCTGGTGACTCCTCATGACTCTTCATCCATGGCTATCGCTGGTTGGTCTTTCTTTGTTCTCATCACACTGTCCACATAGCTCATTCCATGCACACCCTTCCCAAAACAGGAATCTTAAACCCCGCTCTTTGGCTTTGCAGGGTGGTGCTATGTCATCTCATGTTATGGAACAGTGTGGTACATGCCCCCAGTTTCTCAGACTGTGTGTCCTTGTTTGTTAGATAGCTTGTCTGCTTCTGAAGTCTGAGAAACTCTGTATGTGAGACCCAGACTCCTAAAAAAAGCAATGAATTTCTGCTGCCCATCCTAAACCATTGTAATGCACGCGCGCACACACACACACACACACACACACACATCCTATAAGCTAATTTCCAAAAGGCAAACCTTTAAATACCATTCTTAAGCTATCAATCCCGCCTTGGAGGTTCACACCTTCTCAACATAATCACTGGAGTCACCTGGAATGTTCATGTAATTTGTGGGGAGGACCTCTACCAGTCATCCCAGGAAAAGTATGATGGCATTCGTGGTCAGGGGCTCCAACAGGCTGGATGCTGTGATGAACCCTTACCCATTGTTTAAATGTTGCCCATACTCCCTCTGACTTGGTCTCTTGCCTTAGCATTCCCCAACCCAGCAACTGAGTTTTAGCCAATTAGGTTTAAACAGGCCTCCTATACTGGCAATGGAGAATGTATGGCCTGAGATGTCTACCAAACCTTTTACTCAGCATTTCAGGTAGCAATTTGCCCTGCAGCGAGTGTCTTATCCAATTGTTAAGATAGCTATTCAGATCAGATTAACACTTTATGGTCAAAATCTCTGGGGACCAGACATGTTCTTGGCAATTTTACCCCTCCTGTATACTGGGCAATACTTTCTTGTTGTTTCAACTGGATGCTTGGTGCCATTGTAGCGCTACCAGTGCCCCTCCATCCTGTAAAAGGCTGGAAAAATGTCAGCCCTGGAAACCAGGCATGCTGTCTGCACAAGAAAGGCCTGCACAAATTCTGGAAATTAATAAAACCACATTACATTACTATTTCTAGTATAAGAAGCTTAAAATACATATCTAACACAAGCAAAGCAAGAAAAAAAAAGGAAGAAAAAGGAAAAAAAACCCAAAGGATGACAATAAAACAGTCAATCCAGCCTTCTTGATCTTTGGCATGGCTGAACTGTTTGAGGCCCTTGCTCACCCCACAAGTGAGTATTTCCTTCTAGGTTGGAAATCTAAACCACACCCCTCTTAATAATAGTATATCAAATGCATGCACTGCACTGTACAGTAACTCAAAGAAAGAAGAGAAAGAAACCTACACAGGGAAAGTTTATGGATAAGTGAATGTGATGAAGTATAAGAAATCACATTTAGAGGGTTCTATTATGGGAACCTTTGAAGATCAGATGGCTTTTAACCATGTTATTAAAAGAGATTATTATAGATTCCATTTGCAGCTACACACAGTTGATTTTACCATGATGGGTTAATTTTTCTCACATCTTCTCCATCTGACAAAGCTAAACTTTTAATAAAGAATACATATGTCGGCCAAAATCCTTTAGTCCTTACTTAGGCAAAACTTACTGTGACACCAATTAGAGTGCTGACAGAGTAGGGATTGCAAGATTTTGCTGAATAATATTATATAATGCTGCAGAACATATCCATTCCCAACACGCAGTCCTATTTCTTATTCTTTCTGTTATTGTATAAAGGGGTTTTTACATTTGCTAGTAAAATAATGTATATCAATTTGAGTTTGTCATATATATCTATATTTATTTAGCCACACACACACAACAGAGCAATTTGGCTTTGCCATATGCATGTATGTATGTCAAATATGGCATACATCTGCCATACACGTGTGTGTGTGTGTGTGTGTGTGTGTGTGTGTGTGTGTGTACACTAGCTAACTGCCAGTCAAGAATAACAGATTCCAGGGAGTGTTTACATGACCTCCCCTCACCCCTGCTCACCCTTTGGGGCTGGCCATGTGAAGACTCCCTCCAGCGCCACCTGCTCCTCCAGCCTCCAGTGTAGGGGTTCTCTCTCCCTGCCCACCTCCACCTCGCATCAAGGCTTCCCCCCCTCTCCTCTGCCTCCCCCTCCCTACCAGCTGTTGTTGGGGCCAGGCAATGGAGAAGCACCACCACCGTCTTCCCTCCCCCTCCCTCCCCTCCCCTCCCCTCCCCTTCTCTCCCTTCATTTCCCTCCCTTCCTCCCTTCCCTGCTGTCTGGCTCCAACAACAGCTGGCACCATGAGCCCTGCTTTTGCCTCCCCCCATCCCACGCCGCCCTGGCCTGCGCAGCCTCCCTTCTGCCTCCCCCTTCCTGCCAGCTGTTGTCAGGGCCCCCTTCCTACACCCCTCCCTTTATCCCTCCCCATCACCCAGCCCCAACAACAGCTGCCAGCTGCCACCGTGACCCCCCCCCTTTGCCTCATCTCCCACTGCTCCTCTCCCTCCTTCCCTGCGTCCTGCTGCTCAGGCAGTTGGGGTGTGTTTGCTGCCGCCACTAGATTCCCTGGCAGTGGCTCAAACCTGGGCCTGCACAGCCTGGGCCCATGCAGCTAATTGCCGCCTGCCTTCTTCGCGGCACATACGCAGTTGGCCAAAAGAATTATGGACAGACAGACACACAGACAGACAGACTAAGCCCTTTATTATATTAGAAAATAATAATAATAAAAATATATATATAGCAAACCCAAATTGTGCTGTGTGTGTGTAGGTAGATAGATATCAAGCATCTGATTGCATCCTAAAAAGTTAAGTTTCTGGTAGGCTGAAAATTGAGCATTTATTTCTCCTCTTTAATTTCAAGTAGAGAGACAAGAGAGTGGGAGGGAAGGAAGCAAGGAAGGAAGTGGTATTACCAATTCCAATGATTCAGAAATTATGGATTGGGTCAGAAACAACAACAAAAAATCATAACTATATTTTTTAAAGTGTTTTTTTTCTGTGTTTTTCCCATATGTCCCCTGATTTCTGCTCCATGGCAGTACCTTACCTACCACTGAATGCCTTCCATGAGTCAGACAGAAAGTAGGGCAAGCTGGTACCTGAGGGCACATTCAGACATGCGTGCACGTGCATTTACCTGGGGACAAATAGCAGTGGCACATAATTGTGCTGCTGCTACTCGTCCCTGGGGAACGCCCCTGCACACTCACTCTGTCATGTAGCAAATTGCCATTTGGTGGGGTAGGGGAGGCTGGGTCCAGCACCTGAGCCAGTTCCAGCAGTGTTATCTGGAGTCCTGGGGGCTTCCTGGGGCTGCAGCAACAGTGATCTGGGTGCACGGAGTCTGGTCAGCAGACAGAGCATGTCTCTGGCTAGCTAGGCTCCAGTTTCAGGCAGCTCACACTACTGCCAAATGAATCACCTTGGTTTTTTGCCTGTGGTTTTTTTTGTAGACACCAGGATTTCCCGGCATCTAATTTTGCCACTGTGTTGCAAATAGGCAGCACAGAGAATGGATCCATGTGCACTGTGCGCATTTTGTGGTGCCTCAAAAGGCTTTGAGGTGCTGCAAACTGCGCATTTCCGCTCATGTGGATGCGGACTTAGAGACTAATTGGTCCACAGGAATGGCCCATTCGTAGCATTTGATGAAGTAGGTCGTTGCTGATGAAAGCTCATGACTCTCTGAACCAGTTAATTTCTATGATTACCCTACCCTACTTTCTACACATCTACCAGAATGCTATTTATTTCTGTGTTGAGGGCAGCATACAAGTCTTTCTGAAATTCTAAATATATCAACAGCTTCTTCTTTATCCAGTAAATCGTGATGTATTCACAGAATTCTGGTACACTAGCACGGCACTGTTTTCAGTTACTGAAGCAGTGTTGTCCCCTCAAATGCTGCCTTTTATCATATGGTATCATGTTAATCAAGGTGTTTTATCGAGGTCTATAATTAAAATTTCCACCTGTTCATTTGCTTTTGAAGTAAGGATAATGTGTATAAATACCGCGCCCAATCTTGGAACCAACTTGTCACACTGAAGCTTTTTATTCATTTCTTTTTTTTAGCTGTAACTTGCATTAAAATTATTGCTAATAAAGCTGAAGAACAGAAATAGGTCTGGCTTTAAGTTCCAAGAAAAAAAAAAAAGGAGATAAGGAAGGTGTATGTCAATGCATTACTTACTTGAAATTTTGGAATTTTAGCCTCACCTTTCAATATCTATCTTACTTTTAGCCCCAGCTTTCAAAATTATATGGGAGTCTTCAGAACTGTAAACAGCTCTCTCCTGACACAAATGTGATCAGCAACTGGCAAACAGATTAATACTGTGGGAGGAACTCTGGTCCCCTCTTCCAACAAGCAACATGGAAATACAAAAACGTGACCTATGGTAAGAGAAAAGCCTCCTTTCCATTTGTGGGCCAGGACATTGGGAAGCTTACCCCATCATGGCCAATACTGAACATGCCAGTAAGCAGAAGACTTCAGACTGCACAGCTGTCAATCCGGTGCCTTTCATGAAAACCCTTTTTGTAGTTGTTTAAAGCACACTGCAGTGCTGCAGTGGCTCATCTCAAATGTGCTACTGCTGGGGAAGAAAAGATGATTAAGTCAGAAGAAAAATAGGGTTTTATGTTCAGACTTTGTGAGACAAGGAGATTATTTCTACATTCTGGATTTGTGCTATACCAGAGGGAAATGAAGAGTTTCTCTTTCATGTGCTTGATGAATTCACCAGACATATTTTTATTTAGCACTGGGTAACAAAAAATATTAATATAACAAGATCTTAGAAGTCTATTCCATTGCATTTCTGAATTGGTTACTGCAAAAATAAATGAGGTTTCACAGTATAGGAATAGAATTACATAACCTAACTGCATCAGATTTTACTGGCGTACTGTCCATTATCAATATTAAAGGTTTCAGAACACTAAGGTGCTTTTTCGAAGCAAAAAAAAAAAAAGATCCATGGAGGTCTATGGATTTCTAATGTTGCTAACTGGGGAATGAGGCTAGCAGACTCCAAGGATCACACTGTTGGCTACAACAAGTCTTCCTTCACAAACCTGAGTGCCAAATATTAGCAAGGGCATTTTGTGAACATTTAAAAGCAGACAAATGACATTATTGAGGGCAATATTTCCTTGATCTGATAAACCATTGAAATATTAACTGGAGCCACGATACCCTTGCAAGTAGCAAGCGAGATACTATTAGATCATTTTGAAAGGCAGATTTTACAGAAAATCTTTGGTGCACAGTAGGGTCCCATAACAGAAAAATGATACATAGGAACTAATGAGTTATAGCAATTATACAGTGACCCAACCCTGACACAAGAAATCAAAGCACGACGACTAGAGTGGCTGGACTGCACTGAAAGAATGGAAGTGATTTAGACACCAAAGAAAGCGCTTTTTAGGGCAGTGCAGCAGAGAAGGCTGCCTGAAAGACCAAGGCAAAGATTGTTAGATGATACAGTGTCAGACCTATGTAAATCAAAGCTGGACAACTAGGGAACATAAAAGGACACAATGAACAGGACTAGATGATGATAGCAGAGGCAGCCAAGGGCCTCTGGGACCTATGGGGTTTTACATATGTGCTCCGGGGGGGGGGTTTAAGCATGGAGGGGCTGATATACGAGACACTGGAGTTTGCTGGAGCGCAGTAATTACCACGCTCCAGCAGACTTGATTAATCAAGTCTAGAGATTAATTGAGTCTGCTCCAACATGCTGTACTTGCAGCACATTGAACCAGCCTTGCAGCTCCTGTATAGGCGCCTTATGGTGCTAAACTGCACACATACACATGTAGCAGAAAGCCCCTTTTCCTCTTGCCTGCAGTTGCTCTCCCCTCCTTGGATATGTTTTTCCTCTTCTACCTTTTCTTCCTTCCTCTTTCTTTCACTTTAAGATAAGGAATTGTGTTTTGAAATTTGTATGTGTGCATTTTGTATCTCCCCTTGTATTTTGGTATTTTTATCTATTTGTGTGCCATGGCATTACTTTTGTAGCTTATATTTTATACTCCTCACCTTTCAACTAAATGTGTTTAGTTTCATAAGTAAGTTATACATTGTAATAATGTTAACAAGGGCAGGAAACTGCAGATCAACCAACGGAAGAACTCAATAAAAGACAATGTAAGAACCGGGAAATCTCTAAGGGCTAGAAGCCCTGGCCTGAGTTAATCAATGCCGGAGACCAACTTTTGGGCTGAATATCTCCAGATCAACTGCTCCCAGAGCCCTATTCAAAATGCATCAACGGACTCCCAAAACTGCATGTACATGCGGACGACCCCTGAGGCTGACAGATGCCATTCAGTAGCCACCGAGGGGGGAAATCCCACGAGGGTCAACGACCCCTGGATTGGGCAACCCTGAAAACTGGGGAGTCACCAAAGTCTGCCAAGGATAGATAAAAAGCAGTGAAAAGTGACCCTCAGTGGTGCCCTCTTTATTTCCAACTCGACCAGACCTGTCCAGCCAGAAGGACCAGCCAGCGACCCCCTTCTGGAGGATAACACCAAGCTGAAAGAAGCCTCGACTGGCCATCGACAGCAGACTCCAGCGCTGTAGGATAGGTATACCTGACTTTTGTAGCTTGCTACTGTGTGTGTGCATGTGTGTGTGTGTGTGTGTGTGGGGACCAGACCCAAGGTTTATGATTTAACTTCATTACAGTGTTTCAATCCGCCTAATAAACCAGAATTTTAAGGATCCCGAGTTGGACATTTGTAGCCAACACACAATTACCCTTGGTTACATGTGCCAGGAACCGTCATCATGACACTGCACTGAAGGAAACTGATATTCTCCGTGTATACAGGTGTAATTAAAGGATGCTGCTTTACAGCAGAACAGAGAGCAGAATATGGACTTTTAAACCACACCTGCTCCAAACACTCATTTGATTTTTCATCATTAGCTTTACTGCAGGCAGGACTGAGGGGGACTGTCTATGTTTTCTAAAGATAGGATGGATTTTTTTGCCCCATCGATTTTTTCATAACACCGGTAAACAAAGGTCTTGTGGCAGTTAAGGCAGCTAAGGGTTATTTCACAGAGGCACCGTTTCCAACACACTTCTTGTGGAGAGGTTTGTTTTCATTACTTTTCACTCCTGCAACAGTCAGCCATGCCCATAGTGTGAATCTGTTAATTATGGCGAAAATAAAAAAAAAAGCTTCTGTGGGCTGAATGATTTTATTGTGATGTGTAGAGTAGGATTTATAGCCAATACTTGTGACCTTCACAACATCCACAGGCTTGTTGGCCATGGGAAGCTGCATTTTTTTTTCCAGAAGAGAAAAAGCCCTTAGGGATGAGTTTACACCACAGCAAACAAAACAAAGTGCCGAATCTTGGATGTAACCTCAGAGATAAAATAAAAGTAAAGTAAAGCTAAAATAGAAACTGTTTCAAGTACACTGCAAAACTAATGGCAGCTTCAGCAGCACAAACAGGCTGAAAATTACCTTAATGATATAGGGGAAATCAACGCTGCACAGTCTGATCTATGCCAGCCATTTCTCAGCCCTCTCTCTCCTTTCCCCCAGCCATAGCATGGAGACATGTATTCCTCACAAAAACTTTCTGATAACAGGAGACCATAGGAAAATGACATTTTTTAAATAGAGGAATGGCTTTACGTTTTACTTCCAAACACGAACAAACAGCAACATTTTTAGACCTGTCTTTTCCAACACACACACACACACACACGCACACAGCCTGGCCTTTCTATATAAAGTAACATCTTTTTTTCCCAGCTACTTTCCAGTAATAAGACACTGAGCTGTTCTGGTGAGTATTGCACACCGTTTAAGTCAAAATCTGGCAGACAGCAGAATCTGGCGTGCCTCACAACTGCCCTTTTATCAACATTAGATAAAGAGTTCGTGTCGCTACATCTCAAGTTTGACATTTATCACTTGCTTTTATTTGTCTCCCTGACAACCTCTCATGCCTCGCCAGCAGGACTTCAACATGACATCAGCTACAACACGTGCCAATTAGCAGACCTGCAAACAAAGTGGGAGCGGCAGGCTTACCAGTGAGTCTGGGAAGTCAATGAATTGTGTTCTGCAAGCATCCTACACCATCCTTGTTTCATGATATCCAAGTGCCATGAGAGAACAGCAGCAGAGCACCATAAATGAACCATGGCAGGGGAAGGAATTAGCAGCCCCAGCCAGGCCAGATTAACACATAGGCAAACTAGGCACATGCTTAGGGCCCTAAGTGAAGAAGGGGCCCCAGTTGTGCTTATTTTACATATTATAATTATTGAGTGAATAAAGCAGGGGCCCACAAGTTTGTTTGCTTAGGGCCCACTAAAGGGTTAATCCAGCCCCGAGCAGCAAATCAGAGAATTGCAAACATGTAGAGACCAACTTCCATATGCATTCATAGAGATTAACCATCTTTTAATAATAATAAAGAAAAATTATACTGTGTGGATGCTAATTGGTTGATCCTAATTACATGCTTAGTTATGTGAAACCAAGTCCTAAGAAAGCATATTTACAGGCTGAGCTTAAAAATGACAATTTAATTTCACAGGGCCATTGGCTACTTTGGGAGTAAAAGATTCGGCACTGTGGGTAAGGCTGAAAGAACTGAAAATAATGCGCGGAGAGGTGGGAGGCTGAGGATATTTATTGTCCCTAGGCTTCCATCATGTTCACTCCTTACAGGCACCTGCCAGAAAATTGAAGGTTTCCTCTTGCAAGTGCTCTCTCAAAGCAGAATACTCATGTGAAGTCAATGGGAGCTGTGTGTGCGACTGCTTGTAGGACAGGGACCCTGATGTAGAAATGGTTTCAAGAGAAGTATTTTAAGTTCATGTTTCTTTTTATTTAATCACCTCACTGTGTATTCTTGTCTTCCTGGCCAAACAGCCAGGAGCATATTATGGGAAAATCCTTTGCAATAGTAAGAAAGACGAGAAAAACATACACACACACACACACACACACACACACACACACACACTGAAACTGGTAATATTGCAACTCAGACATTTACCCCACAGCCTCCAAATAGAAAACAACACATTACATTTTTATTTGTGAAATAAGTTCCATTTTCTGCCAGATGTAGCAGAGGAAGTTAGATGTTTCTTTTTAATGAATGGGAACAGGTTGCAAGCACAGCTCCTATTAAAAGGCTCTGCTTTAACTTCCATTTTGTAGTTCTCTTTTCAAACTGTATGTAGTGCTCATAAAAGAGATTAGGCTGACAGCACCGGAGGCTCAAATGTGCTTCCCCCAGAACAGGTACAGTACCTCTTTGGCCAGAGCATACTTCATGCCCTCTCCATCTCCACTTCAGTCCTTGGCCTCTGTGCTCAAACAGCCAATCAGGGCACCCATTAGTGCCAACTATGGTATTGTGATACCTAATTATGAGCACTTAAATGCTAACATCCTTTATTAACCATTTCACCACAGAACTAAGTAGCAGAAACGTCCAACTAATGCACTGTCTTAAGCAGCAAAATGCTTTTTCTCGTGCCCTGACCCCTTTCATTCATTTGCAAGATGTTCTGCAGGAATCAGGTTACTACTACTCTAGATGAGCGCCAAATATACTATTAAATATTCTTTTGGGTATTCAGATAAGCCTCAGGTCAGCAAAACACCTGCATAAGTGCACTGTTCAATAGGGATGGACTGTTGACTTGAGGTCATGATGATGATGATGATGATATTTCCTGCAGCCTTGAA
>NW_005842107.1:566195-580774 GCF_000455745.1 Alligator sinensis
TAGGTCTTTATCAGGGTTGAAACCAGAATTGATAGAGGCCTGTATTAGCTGTAAAATCATCTCCTGCAACACCTTTTTTTGGTTATCTTTATAGCAACCCAACTTTACCTGCTATTTCTAGAAGCTCCTTCTTCCTGGAATTATATTTTCCCATTAAATTTTCCCCCTCACAACTACATTAAAAATATTTTAATTGTTTTATTTTTAAATCTTGCCATTAGAAACAACTTCTAAAATTTTTCTTTCCTTCTTGTTTTCCCTTATTTTTCTTTCTTATACATCTTTAATAATTCCATCTATGTGTCTTTACTATATCTGTTGTACTTGTCTCATTTTTATATGGTGTTTTATAATAGTTCATGTTTTTCTCCTTAGGTGTGTTTACACATGCATTAATGCACCATAGTTATGGCACATTAAGTTTAGTACCTGTTGTCGAGGATCAGAGCAGCTGCCGGCAGCTGCGTTCTGATTCCCACCGGAGCAGTAAAACTTTCACCTTGACAGGCGGGTAATTAATGGATGGAGTGAGATTAACCAGGCACAGACGCGTGTTGGTTACAGGAGATCGTTTACTTACGTCGCCCAGATAGTGACGTGCGACGCAGGCAGAAGGCTTGCGTTGTTTACATTCGAGCGTGTGTCTCAGGTTACAATCGACCGTGTATGACGACGAGATACCGTGAACGACCGGACGAGCCTGCAGGAGGGTTAGGGTACGTCGGGACCGCGATGACGGGGAGTGATTGATGGGTGATCAAACCACCAAGTTACTCTGTTGCGTGTGTTCAGAGTTCTCAGAGATTTCCCCAGAGTTCTCCGATTTGGCGGAAGTGCAAGCTGGTTTTGTTTACACAGCGACCAATTGATTTAAGCCACGTCATCTGGTTTTCGTCTGAATCTCCAATTATATAGCAGTTTTCGCTAGGGGTTTATGGCAGGGATATCCCCTTTCACCCTGACCAGTCTTAAGTTTCGTTTCTTGTTTGTGACGTGGGCATAAATTATATATAGCTCTCCACCAGGATTTTGTTTCAGGAGTTTCTGGCAAGGATTTCTTTTAACCCTTAGTTGACTACTGTGTGCGAAGTGAGGGTGGTCTGAATGGTGTCTCTTGCTAGTGGCATGGGCACTGATTAATTGGGTTGTGACACCTGTAATAGCAGATACTAATTCAATGCGCATTACTAGTAACAGGTACCAATACAATAACAGGTACTAATTCAATGCCAGCACATGCCTTTTTAGTGGCGCTAATGAGCAGTAGGCTAATTCTACTGTGTATTGGTACAATAGCATGGCTTTTGCTGTGACATGCTAATTCGCAGTAGAATTTGCCTAGTGCACATTTAGTGTCTCATCTGGACACACACCTTGACTTGTCCTTTCTTCTACAATGTTCTTAATCTCTTCTACCATTTGTTCTTTCTGTCTCTTCCTCTTATTTCCCACCTTTCTTATTTTGTTCCATTGCTTATTTAGGTCCTGAGGGCAGCAACAGAGTACTGAGTCTATCACAAGCTGAATAGCTCTGATGCTGATTGACATGAAAACAAAGAAAAAGCATAATAAAATGTGCTGAATCCCTTTCTCTACTGATCTAAACAAATTTCAGTAGGAAAAAAATCCCATAAAAACTTTTCTTAGCACTTGCTGCCATACTTGTAAGTACAATATTGAGGATATGCAAAGTCTGCAGACATGGAAGGATCATGGACAATTCAATCACAGGCATGGGAAACAAAAGGCCAAAATATGAATTAAAATATAGTACCAGTTTATTTTTCCTGACCTCTATTTTTTAATTAGTTGCCTTACGCAGCATTTGCTATTTTCATTATGGCTTCTTAGATAAGGCTATCAACACACGGACAGAGAAGCAAAGCTCAAGGCATGAACAGGGAGCCAGTCACAAATGGCAACTATGTACTAACACACAAGCTCTACATTTGAATGTATGAGACATGTATAAGCTCTGCCTTGAAAGCGAAGCATTCAAAAGCAGTATGTATTTAGCTCCAACCTTGCTAGATAGCGACTAAGCCATCACTAAGGACTGTGTCATGTGTTTACACCTACTTTAAGAACCAGGACAGCCTGACAGGCTAACCTATTAATGTAAAACCCTTCCCTTAATAATATAACAGAACAGGCTACTTCCTCCTTACTCCTCTTTCAAATGCTCTATATGCCTGAGGACATGCATCAGCTGCCTTAGGCTCTGTCTTTTATATCTAAACAACCAAATGTCACTAAGTATAATAAAAATGCAAGATACCATTATGATTTTTTAAAACTTTCTGTGAAACACCACAGCATTATAACTATAGATTACACTTAAAGAAAAATAAAGTCAACATTTAAACTAAAGATACTGGTTAATGACCATAATACATCTTCTAGGAAAACCTAAGAATGACGAAACAAATGTGTTTATTGAAAAACCCATGCATTTTTCTTTTAGCTACAAGCTTACAACCTAAATGTTAGCGAAAGACAAGTTCTGGTGTATTTTATAAATGCCTCGACTGAAACTAACAGAAGACTCCCAGCTTCCCATGAAACCTCTCCCGGTTAAAATGTCAATGCCACTCTGCAGTAAGAATCTAGATATTATTTATGAATGAAAATGTGTCCGGGATTAAAACGTACCAATTCTTGTTTAGTTTCCAAAAACTTTCTGTGCCTGAGCACCCATGTGTCATGGATTTGGGGTATCCAATGTAGAGCCAGGCAGCCTATAGTCAGCCTCTCTAGCTTCTTTCTACTGGGTGTGGGGGCTTCTTCCCATCCCTGGCATTACAACTCCTGTTAAGACCCCTTTGCCTACTGCTGCCCTGGGGCTTTTCTTAAGAAGAATTGATGATGAGGATTCATTATCAACAGTGTTGCCAACTTTTGTAATTAGTCTCCAGTCTCTCTCTTTTCTCAAAGCCCCTGGTACTGGAGTAGCGCTCCCTGACGAGTGACATAAGGTGACTAACAGAAGACACACAGATACCTCCCGCTTCCTGCTGCCCTGACCATGCACAGATCCCTTTACTCATAGAGAAAGGGAACTTTACGCTCAGTCTGGTGGGGACTGGTTTCTAAGCTCAGCCATACAAAATTTCAATTCTGTGTGTTACTTGTATTAAGTGTAGAGAATAAGGTCTACTGATGACTCTGAAGATTGTTCAATCTTCTATTTTTTATTGAGAATTTGAAGATGATGCAACACAGTTGTTTAGACTGGTTAGTCTGAAGAACTTGCTAGATGAAGGGATGAGTAGATCTCAGAACAGATTATTACCTAGACATGTTACAGAATTTACATCAAACATGCCTGTGATGGTTACTGCAGGAGCGATCCTATTTACAACAGGGAATTGGGCTAGATCAGCGATTCTCAACCGGGATGCCATGGTACCCTGGGGTGCTCTGAGATCTTTTCAAGGGCTCCATAGGGCGCCATACAACGTTAACACCATTAGGAGTGCTAACATGAGCCACAAAATAAACCCAGAGATTCCTGAAAGGAATTCACAGTGTTAAAAACATTCTGACCTATTAGGATCTTTCTGAGTTATTTGCAATAGAAGAATTGTTCTATTGTTTTCTGTAGTCAAAAAATAAGTGACAACTAAAAGCTGGCATTTTTTGAGTAGTGCCTTGGGTCTAAACAGGTTGAAAACCACTGAACTAGATGAACTCCAGAAGTCCCCTATTTTCCATGTTTCTGAGACATAAAATTTGCCCATTGTAGTCCCTTGAGAGAGAAAAAACCCAAACAAAACAAACCTTCAAAGAGGCAGAGGTGTGTGGATAGGAAATGGAGCTGCAGTACAAATATTTAAGGAGTTATAAAAAAAAGTGATTAACAATTTTTCTCATCTTTCCCCATTTAAAGTCTGCCTAACATGGTTACATATTTGCAACCTTCAGTGGAAAAAGAATATTGTTTGACCGATATCTCATGGTTTACCAGGCCAGAAGCAAAGTGGGGTTTCAAGTGAGAAAGCAGGAACCAAGTGCACGGGGGCTGGACCCAGTGATCAGCCCCTAAAAACTATGAAACTGTGAAACCCTCCTCTTCCTCCTAAAGCCATTTCAGAATCGGATTACAACTCTGTCACTAGGTTAGGATTAGAATATTTATTCCAAAGCAAAAACAACCCTCTGTAATTCTATGGGAACAATCCACCCTTTGAGGAAATCAGTAAAAGTTGTGTTTCATTTTTAAAGGTTGCTTTTCATACTCTCTCCAAATTTTGGATTGTTGGGCCACATCTCATGGGAGACAGATTAACATGCAAAATGACTATCAAAATACAGGCTCAATTAACCAGATGGTTTCATAATTTATCACATGATTCTGCAGTTTGTCATTCAACTATGCATATGGATATGCAATTTCACATATGGATACCACCCCTACATACATTGTATTTATAATAAAATACCCTATATGATAAGGTTAAATTGTCTGAATACACTATGCGTGAACTGTTGCTATTTCTGTTGGTAACTTTTTTTTTGAAAAATGATCAGGAGGAAAAAATTACCACTTCTGCAAAGTTTTAACTCATTTTTCAACACAAGCATGGGCAGCTCATTGCCAGATTGTGAAAGGATGACATGGAAGAACTCAAGAAATAAAAATTGTAGGGTTTAGTCCTATAAGCCCTTACTTACAGTGTGCAGGCCCTACTGACCCAAATAGTCATTTTGGAAACACAACATCCTCATGTGACAAGTCGTTTTAAGCTGCAATTCCAGCTGGTAAAGCATGTAACAGTTGAATCTGGGTTCTTTTTGGACTACAAAGTCATAGCCCTATTAGTGACTGCAGGTTTTCAATATACAGTGGTTTCACTGTAACCGTTGACAGCTACTACCAAACAAGCAGTGGCAGAAGCAACTACTACATCCTCCCTCTGCTAGTTGGACCAATCACTCAATCTCCAGTGGCAACTGAAGCAGGTGGGTAAAGATCAGAGAGATCCAAGACCCTGGTAGAGGACTTCCCCTCCCCAACACAGAGGGGACACAAGAGAAAAATCAGCAGAAGAACAAGCTCCTCCCCTTACCGGACTTCCAGATACCCATTGTTCCCAAGTTCATTAAAGACATGCTCTGGTTAAGTGAACGAGCCTTGTTTTGAGCTACATGACAGTGGACTTTTTGCAATATGTGTTGAATAAATGCCTCAAATAGTTGCTAAGAATCAATTGCAGCAATATGACATTCTTTCCTTCCAATATTACTTGGCAGCTTTTCTCATTTAGAGATATTCAGTCCCGAAACTCAGTGAGTGCAAAGTGACGTATTTCAAGCACTAACTTCAGGGGTCAAAGATTTGTTTCTCCATTTGTCTGGTCACTAAGTGACAGCACATGCTTACTTTCATAAATAATTCAAGCTAATAGGAAGTAGTAACTTAAAGAAATTATTAGCAAAAATAGAGCATTTATAGGAGGCATGATCAGCAGTACAAAAATATCATTTCTCATGGGAATAATTACATTTCTATTCATTAAAAAGTATCTTCTTCAAGGACATGAGTGTAGATAAAGTGGGGCATACAGATTCAAGTAAGAAGAAAATACATTTGGATGAATCACAGATAAGTTCATTATGGAATAAGGAGATGACATGCCAAACTCGAGGTAAGACCAAATGATTTAGGAATATGAAATATTAAGACACAGAACGGGTATGGGTACACTGAGAAAACACTCCATCTTTAAAGGATGTTACTATTTTCAGTAATATTCCCTATTTACATTATGTGGATTCTACTACAAAGATAATCTATTCAAAATGGTACAGATTTTAAGAGCATCCATTGGAAGCTCCTTGGAATACTTACCCGTATTTTTAAAGGTATAAATGACATTAAGGCAAAATGATAGATGTCCATGTTTAAGATTCCAAAAAGTGAACAGCCTTTATAGAAAGCTCCATTTATTGGTGACGGCTTTCCCATACAAGCAAGGATAGGGTTTTTTATGTCCCAGTACTGAGGGATTAAGTGCTTACTCCAAAGCCCACTGAAGTCAATGGGACTTTTCAATAGGCCATTGATAATGTCCCCAAATAAGAAGATATTGGGCCTCTTTTCGTGTGCCTAAGCTCTGCCAACACATGCAGAATGTATTAGACCATGCTGCTTACTACTGAAGTGACTCTACTTGGTAACTGTCTTTAGGCTATGGGGCAATAACGAATAAGTGCACCAGACACGAACACCAGGTACTGTAATGTAATAGTTTACTGTCTAGTTTTTTTTTTTTAATTGAAATTATAGAGTTTACTAACAGAGAATAAATGTACATGTACAAAAAAAAGGCTGAGCAACTTTTGAAGATAAATTAAGAAATAACACTCAAGGTTACACAATCTGTGTGTAACCTGCCCCTCCTTGTAGTTTGAGTGTAATGCAAACCAAGCTACAGATAGTTCCTAACCAATGCAGTGATTTGCATAAGAAACCTGAAGGAGCATCTGCAAGCAATATTTGTTTACCTCCAGAACTGACTCACAAATGCCAAAAACACATTCCTCACAATCAAAAAGAGATGACATCAAGAAGGATGAAACAGGCAGAATTCACACCACTCCCAGTGGGAAAGTCTACTTGTAAATCCTAGGAAGAACAGCAGCTTCCCAGCTGCTACTGGAGAAATTCATCCCAAAGCAGGGCTTCTGGATTCTGTAAATGCACAAGCAATTAGAGCTCTTGTGCTGAAGCAAATAGAAGACCAAATAAAAAAAAAAAAGCTTATTCCTCATCACTGGCATCATGGAGAAATGCCATCATTAGTACCAAGTTCGTATCATCATTCCATGCATACGGCTGCTTGGGAAAGACAAAACTATTCAAAGAAATCTTTAAGAATATTACAAAAAAAGAGAAGCTTGTAGAAAAGGCTAAGGTTGCAATGGACATTTGTCTTTGTATGCCCCTAAATTTAACAGATTAAATTCATGCACTTTAAAACTTGGTGTCATTCAAGATTTAAATCTCTCTCCTTCCAAGGGACCATTCAGTAAGGAACCAGTCTTGGGTGATTCTTCATAGCTGTATACATACAGGGTGTCCCCCTGTTTCACTAAGGCTAGTTATCAACTGTGCATTTATCCCGCAACAAGTTGTGCCTGTGTTTGTCCTGGCAGGAAAGTCCCAGGATCACTGGCAAAACAGTAAGATTATTCTACATTTTGAGTGGTTCTGGCATGTTTCACAGCAACGGCACAGAGAAAACTATTTTTTTTTCATTCTTCCCAACAGAAAAGGGTAAAGTGGAGCCAGAAGCACCACTTATTATTAAGGCTGCCCAATATTCTCATCGTAAGATCTTGCATTCAGTTGCTCAAAACTTTATGTAGCTTAAACAATTTGAGTTAAAATCTCTTATGCCGGAGTGACTGCCTCAGGATCATTTATTTCTTCTTTATTGTTTTAGCCAACATGGCTCAGTCATTTCTAAAGACAAGATTGGAGAAACTACATTTGTTCATTTTACAAATAGGGACAGGAAGTATTCTAATACCCCTAAGCATATGGGCAGGAACTTGACATTTGGTGGGGAGTTAGGCTTTGCACCATGCATTAAATACCTGGAGTACTGTATCCAGTTTTAGGCCCCACACTTCAAGAAAGATGTGGACAGATTGGAAAGAGTCCAGTGGAGAGCAACAAAAATGAAGCAAGATTTATGAAGAAAGGCTGAAATAGCCAGGTTTATTTAGTATGGAGAAGACAAGACTTGGGGGGGGGGGGCGGGGGGGGGGGATTAGATAACAGTCTTCAAATACCTGAAGGGCAATTACAGAGAGGATGGAGACAGACTATTTTCTGTGGCTGTACAGGACAGGACTAAAAGCAACGGTCCCAAGCTGCAGCAGAGGAAATTTGGGTCACTTTCTGACTGCGAGGGTGATCAAGCATTGACTTGGAACAGGCTACCTAGAGAACTCTGGAATCTCCATCCTTGGAAACTTTCAAGAGCAGGTTAGATGGACACTCGGCTGGGATGGCTTAGTTAACCATGCTCCTGCCCTGAGCAGGGGGTTGGACTACATGACCTTGTGAGGTCCCTTCCAGTACAGCTTTCCTATGATCGTGTGATTTCCTACATTTAGCCAAGCTATCAAAATCAGTGTTTTTTCAAAAGCCTTAAGTGATCAGGAGTCACTTCTTAGCTTTTAACCACTAAACCTGCTGACGATTCCAGCCTCAATGAGTGTACTTCAAGCATCCCAGGTCCTGAGTGTCGACCAGACTGTGTACATGCCATTACCTCAGGCTCCCTCAATGGGCAGGCACAACTTCAGGGCAAATCGTCATGCTTTAGTCAAGTGCTACAGTGCTCACAGGGATTGTTCCTGTGAACCCAGTCTGTTGTGGGGCTAGACACAAGAGGAAGATAAATTAATTAATATTTGAGAGACAAGACTTGGTGTGTGGACCAAAGTTTTTTATTGGACCACCTGCATTGTTAAGAAGGACATAAACAGATTTTAGGTACCAATGTATCCTTACAGTTTGTGAGATATTTGGATACTGTAGTGATGAGCACCACAGAAATACTCAAAGACTTTAATGTTAGCATCAAAGCAAGGTTGAAGAAGTGGCAGTAAATAAGGCCTGAGCCACACACCAAACAATGAATGAACACTTATTGAGTAGCTGTTCATTAGTCAGGAACTACTTAAAGTATGCCAAAAAGGTGAAGGATCTACCTAAAGTGAGATGACGGAAAAATTGTATGCTGCTTATGGCATCCAGCATTATTTTGGCAGTCAACACCCCCCCCAGGTTGGGCTGCAAGGCTGGGCCACAGTGGCCACTGGTTCCCAGACAAGCAATGTAATAAGCAAATCTACAGGCATATAGGAATATGCCATGTTGCTCAGCATTTTAAAAATAATTTAATATTTAATGCATGTAACAAAGAATAAAAGAAGCCTGAGTTTTAAATGACTTTCCTCTGCTTCATAAGTGGAGGAAAATCTCACCTATACACTGTCACTATTATAGCAAGCCACCATACCACATTCTTCAGAAACATTTAGGCTTCATGGCAACCTCCCTTCCTCTACATTGGGAGCCATGCCTCGCTGACAACTGAAAATCCAAGATTTTGAAATCTGACTCAACAAAGTTATTGGGCAAAATTCTGCTTCTACTTACAACACAGGGTTGATTCTTTACCATTCATGAAATGTGTGGACTAGTTATCATGCAAGAGACAACAATAATTAAATTACTCAATGTTTGAATTTTGACTCCAATGCATTACCCAACCTGGGAGCACCCAACAGCTGAACAGGACTGCCAGCCAAGGGACGGCACACAAGACAGTTGGGAGCCACGATCAGCTGACAAGTGTCCCTAGCCTCTGGAGCATGCTGGAGTCTTAGAGGGCTGGAAGCACTGGCCACGTTCAATTAAAGACATGGTAGGAACCAGTCACAAAGCTAGTACACATTTTGTATATTCCTCATTTTATCACACCATTAATTGAATGAACAAGTAGCTGAGTCACTATTTAACATGAACGACTCGTGCCCCCAGCGGCTGGGGGAGGGCACGGTGGTGGCGGGAGCGTGGTGGCGATAAGTGGGGGAGCTCCCGCAGATGCCACCGGCACTGTCAGTGGCAAGGGGTGGGGTGGTGAGCGCCGACCAAGCTTTGGCAACCACCCGCAGCTGCTGCCAACAGTGGTGGCAGGGGCCCGACGGGGGGGGGGGGGGGCGCAGAGGCCGCCAGCGGCGGGGTGGCAAGTGGCAACTGCCTGCAGGCGCCGCCAACAGTGTCGGTGGTGCCTTTTTGTAGGGGGTGCACCGCCATGCTCAGGGGGTGCACATGCACCCGTGTGCACCCGCTATGCGCTGCCTCTGCTATTTAAGATACGATTAACCAGTTAATCACATATTAAGTGCAACGGGGGTCTTAATGTTCATTCACTTATCTCACTAAGGCTAGTTACTGACCATGCATTTGTCCCATGACAAGTTGTACCTGTGTTTGTCTAGGAAAAGAAAAATCCCAGGACTGGTGTGTACACACATCACCCTTCCAATCAGGTTTAAGTGAGCTCCTGAATGCATTGCCAGTTTTCTGCCAGCAATTCAATGATGCGATCCCCAGACAACCATTCAGCCACACTTTACAATGTCCTGGGACAAACTGCTAGCACTTCTTATTCCATGAACCTTTTTAGGGCTCGTTCCGGAACAACGGACACAGATGTCTGAAAGACTGCATCTTCTCCAAGGATAAAATGGTTTCTCCTGGGATAAATGTCACATCTGTTTGTAGCCTAAAGATAGCAGTCACAAAATACAAACAACATATACTTCAAAGGGATACAAGAGCAGTGGGGCTGCCCATTTATTCCAGACAATTACATAAGCACATTTAGGTCATGAATACATTGCAAACTTAATACGCTGTTTTACTTTCACGTATCAGTTTGATTTCTTTGGCCAACAGTGAAAAATGACAGCATCTCATTTGCCGTGGTTGTGTCAAGGTGATTTAATTTTTTTCCCCACTGGCAGATCAAAGCAGCGACACATTAGTCCATAGAGAAGAAAGATCATTGTTTGTAGGTTTCTTCTGAAGAACTGCTCTTGAAGGCTTTTAAAAAAAGCAAAATTAGCCCATCATCCTAATTCTGAGTGAGGAATTGACTGCTAAAAATGGATCCATTATCCAGGTGCAGTAGTTGAAAAAGAGGCTTCCTGTGGTGAATCCCTACAGGCACAAGATGCAGAGGCAGAATTTGAAATGATGATATTAATGTTCTATTAAGGGTAGAAGCCACGTGAGATGACATGCTTTGCATCTGCTGCTGTCAGGAAGAAATGGACCTAGGAGCACAACAGGATTTCATTTCACTCGCATTTAACTCAGCAAGTTACCCCATTCATTTCAGTGGGACTCCTCATACAAGTAAAGCAAGCGGTACTTGGTGGCTATCTTACCTCATTTCTAGGATTTCTAAACCAGGAGCAAGTGAGATGTGCTTCACAGGGACACTCCAGGGAAGTGCAGAGATGCACCATGTACAAAGATTAAACAGCCTTTTGCACCTAAACCCAGGGTGCCGAAGGAGATCATACATCTGAAGCAGGAATTCTCTGGCACTTCCTGATCATCTTCACATTTTCCTTTATTATAATTCTGGTTGAATACTACCCGTGCCCTTATTATAGTTCTGGTTGATTACTGCCCAAACTTCTATTTCTCCATGTGACTACTGTAACAGCAATGTCCTCAGAGGCATTTCCTTCTGACCCAATGCATTTTCTATGCAAACAGCAGATTGTATTGTTGTTGTCATATCTATGCTGATAGAAAAATTATATCTTGCTTGCCAGTGTTAAATTTTATTTTCAGGCTGACAAAAGTTCATATGCTGCAGCTAAGACTATAGACTATATTACACAAGGCAGAGATGAAAAGATCTA
Organism: Alligator sinensis; assembly: GCF_000455745.1. Classification (NCBI taxonomy): domain Eukaryota; kingdom Metazoa; phylum Chordata; order Crocodylia; family Alligatoridae; genus Alligator; species Alligator sinensis. The sequence continues at coordinate 577,659 of NW_005842107.1, forward strand.
TTAGGTCATTTTATCTGTGCACCCTGCTAACGAAGTGCAAACCATGAATCACATGCCTGTCATCATTCTCCACAGTATTTTCTCAGTTACTTTATCTAGTTTTAAATGACTCAAGTGAAAGAAGTTCTGCCATTTCACTTTAATACTCCACAACATTAGGAAAATTTAATATTCAGTCCAATATCCTGGATTTATAGATTTTAACACCAGAAAGAACTGTTACGATCATCTGGTCTGACCTTCTGCATAACACAGGGTCACAGAATTTCAACCCGTGAAAGCACTAAGCCCCATGTGTGTTCAAGCTAAAGCAATGTTTTAGAACAGCATCCAGTCTTGATTTAAGAACTCCAAGTGATAAGAACTTACCACGTCCCCTAGCAAACTCTTCTAGTAGTTCATGACAAAACTGTTTTAAAATGGCAAATTTATTTCCAATTTATTTGATTTTTTTTCCTTCAGCTTCCAGCCCATGAATCTTGTTACACCTTTGTCAGATAGCAGATATTTCACTGTTCAGATACTTCTGTATTTTCCTTTGTGTACTTTATATGCCTCTGGGCAACCCCTTAAAATTCATCTCCATCCCTGTTATTTACAACCTTCATATACTTGTTTGATACTTATCATACCTCCCCATTAGCTGTCATTTGGCCAAGCTATACATATTTAGTTCTTTTAATCTTTCCTCAGAAATCAATCCCCACAGGCATTTAATCATCTTTTGCTGCTCTTCTCTGAAATCTCCTCAGCTGAAAGGCCAGGACCGTACACGCTATCCTAGATATGTGCAGCACACTATGGTTTTATTGCAGTATTTCTGGTTTAAATGTATTCATGCTGCAATCAATGTTGCATGCCTCAGTTTCCATGACTAGGCTGCACACATGGGGGAAAGAAGAGTTAAATGGGTCCTCACTAGGAGCCAGAGAAACCTAGATGCACGATGAGACAGGACAGGTATCTAACAATAAAAGACCAGGTTGGTTTGGCAAACCTGTCTTGACAGATAACGTCCCATTGCTCAGAGGGAGGAGACAAGGTTAGGGGTAAGGTGAAGAGAAAAGATTCAGAAAAGATCCAGAAAAGGAGGCTAAAAACAGAAGGTCAAATAAGCCTTTTATTTTGGGGTCCTACAGACCTATGAGCCTATTGTCCCACTTTAAGTACCTGTGAAGTAGGGAGATTACATCCTCTCCTCTGACCCCTCCCCCTAATTCAAGTTAATTCAAGCTGGTTTGTAAAGGACTGACTTGCAACAAAACAAGCATGGGACAAAGCGTGGGAGAATCAAATCTCAATAAACCCACAGTTTGTTGTAGCTGGGTAGTAATACCACCTGTGCCGGTTTGGGGACAGAGGAACTACTTAATCCTTTGGAAAGGGTAAGGTCTCCTGCTTGTTGCATTGCAGATGTCCAATAAATGCTGCATGTTGAAGGGTGAATAGCCATGTCTTTTTCAGCATTACTGTTTCCCAAGTTGCTGATTTCCATTAAACTTTTTTGTATGTTAGGTTATTGTCCCCAAGATTAAATTGCATTGTATTTCCTACCTATGTGTCAATGCCAAGCCCTTCAGTGTCATTTGCACGCCATCAATGATGCTTATAACACCTTCAGCTTGACTATCATTTATGAATTTAATTAAACATACAGCTTAGACCTTTCTTCCCAATTACTAAAAGACATTGAGTAAAACTGGACATAAAGAAATGTGTGGTGAGCCACCAGATAATGCATTTCCAACGCTATTGGCACTTAACAGGTAACCAAGTAAAAATAATCATATTGTAAAAACCAAATTTCTTTACATATATTACAGTCTCCACCACTTAAAGATGCCCAGAGCTGACCTGGGCAGCCACCTGTATAGAGCAAATAGATCTCAGTGATAAAAGGTATTGTTTATGCTGCATTAAACACACTGGCTATTTTGTGCAGGCTCAGCTCTTCATGGTTCCACTGCTAATACCAGCCTTAGTTTCACAGTCCCCATCAGTTAGTGAACATACAGCTGTTAACTCAATGAATCCAGTATAATAACTGTGGGCTGAAATAAGACTACCTCACCGTATTCCAATATAAATAATTTAAACATTCAAATTCATATTTCTAATATTTAATTTCTCTCAATGTGAACACACACCTAAATCGATGCCACTCTCATAGATTATTCTCCTTTCAGTTCTCATTAATGCAATCTTTACATTGCAAATAGTACAATAAAAACATGAGAACCTAAGAATGGAATATTTTTGCTGGTCTTTGACACTGGAAGATCTTGCTTTACAAAACTCAACTTCAGGACCAGTCTACTAATAAACGGCATAATGATAATAAATACTTTGTAGATAACAGATACTTTAAAGTGTTATGTCAGAATGATTTATGCACGTTAACTAAGCCTAAGAATGAACCTCTGAAGAATAACAAACTCATATAAGATCTCTTTGTATGTAGCTATTTAGGTCTAGAACAGAGATCAGCCTTTCATATGGGTCTGTTACTCACAAGCAAAAGAGCAATTTGCTCCTGACTTAGACTAGTGGACGTTAAAATAACAAATAAGAAAAGGTGGAGCTGAAATACTACTGGTAGGTGAACCCACAAAGTTTAGGACAGACAGTTTAGGCCAGTTCAGCCTGTTAAGCTACAAAGAGAATTTTTGCTTGGAAGAAGGTACTGTAAAATTTGAATAGAGACCCAGCCTACCACGGGAGTCTTACCTATAGTGCCAGGGAAGCAACTGGAAGGACCTTGGCTTTATTTTCTCTACAAGACATGAGCAACATGTGCCTTAGTATACATTCATGTCCAAACAACGCTGACTCAAAGTGGAGGAGCACTGAGCCCCTACTCTCACTTCCTGGAGTTCCAATGCATTTCTTGGAGGTCTTACATAATTATGGGTCAGATAATTACTGCAGGAATCTCTCCGCAAAAATTGATAGAGGGACCCTTCCTCATGAGAGAAGGTAATGAGTGCTAGTTGCCTCAACAGGGCTAATCCACTTCTGATTAGAGAAGGAAAGATTGCGTCACATCCTAGCCATGGCAGTTTCTTCAAGCATCAGCATCAAAGCCAGCTGAAAAGAAACAGGGCCTCAAATTCTCT
>NW_005842107.1:580874-614064 GCF_000455745.1 Alligator sinensis
TCCCTAAACCCTTGCCTTTGGCATTTCCTTTGGAGAAGTGATTCCATCCCATAGTAGTAAGTATATTTTGTATTTTTATCAAGCCTTCTAGTCAATGGTTTCAGCATACTTTACAAACGTTAATGTGTCTAGCTAGTGAGGTGAGGACCTACTATTACTTTTATTTAACACTGGGGGGGAGGGGAGTGGAAATGAAGCACAAGAGGACTAGTGATTTACACAGGGTCACCCAGCAAATGCATTGTGGCCATGATTAGAACACACCCATTCTAATTCTGATCTTGGATTTCAACCACGAGACCATCCTTTCATTAATTAAGATGAACTGTAAATCTGAAAAAAATCATAAGTGATATGCCTGATGGTCCTTGAGGATTACTCATTTGGCTCTCAACCAATTTTTTCTTTAAGAAAAAAAGTAAGAGTGCTCACGTATAAGACAGCTTGAATACATTTTTGCAAAGAAGATATCACGATACCCTCTATCAAACTGATGATTTAGTATAATCTAGGTGTATTGTCAATCACATTCCCTTCATCTGTTCATTTTAGGATTCGACTTTTAAATGATGATTTGCCTAGCTTTTTGATTATTAATACGCTCAGACTATTAATCATACCAAAAGGTTTCACACAAAAAAGTTACTGTTTGTAGTATCAAACCCCAACTATTTAAGAGAAAGTGAAAATGACTAGGTCAAAAGAAAAAGTGCTTAATGCTACTGAAGTGTTGGCAAGGGAGGAAGGGGCAGAAATTGGCTTTTAGGTATATTTATATTCACCGAATTAATCAAAATCTATGTTGGAAAGGTTTGTTCTTATTTGGAAGCTTAATGATGATGTGTGTAGAAGTCCAGGCAGGTTTGAAGAGCTGACCCAACACGAGCATTGACATCACTCAGGATAATAAACTTGCCCTTCTTTAGTACCTGTGAAGATGAGGTCTGGGTATATATCAACTGGGTTTGTCAAGGCAGATGCTTTGGCACTGGTAGCAAGGCACCTCCCAGAGACTGCATGATCAGTCGTCCTTTATTTCTTCAAGTTGGCAATGTAGTTCATCGACAACAGCGGATCTAACAGTGAAACCAACTCAGCAAAGGTTGAATTAGAATACTTCTCCCAAAAGGCAGGTGCAGGCACTTCCAGACTCCTTAAGCCAATCTTGCTCTTCAAGGCAAATTACACTTAGTGCTGTGATGTGGATTCTGTACCTGGCCAATTCTCTCCCAAACCTTTCAGTTTTGTGCAGCCGTGTTCCCACGGTCAAAGAACTGAATCGATTTTTCTTAACATTTGAATGGTCATGAATAGAATAATCAGCCGTGGTAGGCCAAGCAAACCTAGCATGAAGCAGACAATATTCAGGCACTTTTCTTCCCAATGGGAGAAAGGGGCTTGGAAGAGCAGTGCAATTCTGAAAACATCTGCTCAGCCAACCCAGAGGGTGCAAAGCTTTGCTACTGCTTCAAAATGACCAACCCTGAGCTGTCTGCATTCAGGTTTGCAGCCATACCTCCCAGTATATCCTTGCACATCTACGAGGAGATGTGGTTTCAGGACTTCTCTGAGTTATACTAGTTGAGATGATCTCTGCGAACAAGTGTTGTATGCTTCTGTCCAATTCCTGTCTGATGGTGAATTCTACTTATTCCCTTTCCAAGGCTGTTTTACAGGCTCTTTGTATAAATGGAGCTTAGCTGGAGTCAAGGGTTTAGATCAAAGCACTATACTGGCAAATGCAAAAACAACTTTTAGAAGTGTTTTTCTGCCCATCTTCTATTACAATAATCATAACTACCTACAATAAGTAAAACAATTCAAAGAGACGAGCTATTTGTAAATGTGATGGCATCTCTTTTAAAAAAGTGGCGAAAAACAACTTGTTTTCACTCAGTTTTAATTTCTTTCTTTTGCCTTGCCAATCACAATCATCTTTGTTACAAGTGGAAAGCAAGGATATTTCCAAATGCTTTAAACTCAGTCCAACACGACAAGATTCACCAAAGCTCAGGTGCAGCTTTCTTGTCAGTACAATGTGTCAGGTCTAAGCCTCTGAAGCGACAGTTCAATAAGACAGTAATTTCCTTCTTTTTTATTTTGTTTTAAGATGACTGCAAATCCCAATCATACTTATCAGTTTATCACACCCATGAAGGTGACCTAGAGGCCTGTCTCTTTCTAATCCCCTACGGTGTCCTTAGATTAGCAAAGACAAGCCACACGTTAACATCCAAGATAAAAGTCAAGAAATTAATTTAAAGATGTGGATTTATGAAATGCCATGGTATGCATGTGATAATATTAAAGAGAAAAGTCAAATTACATGAGTAGGAGGAGGTTCCTGGTTATCTCTAAATTACGTCCTGGATACCTGACAGGGAATTAGATGCTTAAAGGTTTGTCATCATCTGTTTTTATACCAAGGTCTGTATTTTTAAAAAAAGAGCTAAGGAAAGCTGAGGAAGAAAAACATTTTTAAAAGAATTAAGTCATCAGTCTAATTAGTCATTAAATGAAAATGTAAATGTTCTCAGCTTCGTGTTTCTGTAGGAGATAATTTCAAAACAACCGCCTCTATATTTGCTTGGGCATCATTATCAGCATAGCCATAATCATCCTTGTGCACTGGGCACAAATTGGAAGGGAGCAAACTACCCTGACTGTTTCTGCCTCAGTCACCTGGCAGGGGAATCATTAGTTCACCTTGTCAGTGGTGAACTTCCTTTGAAAAGAAAGGGCATCACTCCAGACAGTGCTGGTCCAGTAGTGCACCTTCTCCTCCTCATTGTCACTGTTTCACTACCTCCCTTGGCACTTCACTGGGATGGAAAGGCTTCACTCATGCAAACAGCAGTGCCCATGAGTCAGTGCACAGATGTCAGTGGGGATGCTCACACGCTTGCACAAACCCCTGTTTGCAGATCTCAGCCCTATATGCCCTTCTTCCCTCTGCACATGGTTCAATGCCTAGTGATAATGAGGTGGCTGAGCTGATGAAGGCCAAGTTCTGAAACACCCTTTTCCTTGTCAAATGAATTTCCATTTTGATGCAACAAGATAATTTACCAAATCTAAGCCCCTTGACAGACATTATATTTAAGATATGATTAACCAGTTAATCATGTCTTGCGTAGTAACCCAGTCACATAAAGTCATTCAACTAATGGCAAGATAAAACAGGGAATAAGCCAGAAAGTCATTACACAAAAAATGGGCAATAACTTTGTGGCTGGTTCCCATCACATCATAAACTGAGTATGTGGCCAGCCCAAGAAGGGTAGTGCTTAATTACCTAAAAAGGAGTACTCTTCTGAACAGTTTTGCTCAAGTTTATTCTCTCTGTGTGATTAATCCTACATGATTTCAATGAGCACACTCGCACTCAGGAAGTTCAGCCTATACGTATTTCCAAGATCCCAGTCCATGTCTGTTCTACTGAGACGTGGCCTAAGAACAAACTGTGGGGTGAACCCCCCAAGCCCTACATACCCCAGAAGACCACGAAAGCAGAGTAGGATTTAGCTAGGGAAAGCTCTCCTCCTAAGAGCCAGGAAGAGGCATGCTGGTTGCTCATGGAAAATTACTTCTGCTAGTAATATGGTCATTTTTTCTAATTAAATGGTTCCCGTTACCTCTTCCTGGCTTCTGAGTGATTAATTTCCTCAACATTATCAGGGCATTGGATATCAACTCTCAGTACACTACTAATCTAATCTAAATTAATCAGGTTGGTTTTCACAATGAATTTGTTAAAGCTTTTTTTCTTTGGTTACCTGCTCTACTGCATATGCCAAGCTGCAGCTGACACGAGAAAATACAAATCTGGACAAATGAGAGCTGTGCACTGCTGATTCAAGGTACAGTGAGCTCTCCCTTCAAGGTGCTTTACTAATAAATAAGTATAAATAGAGTAAGTAGTAAGTGTGTGTAGCAGAAAGGCTGTTGTATAACAAAGAGTTGTTACAAGCAACTTTGCAGATACTGATGAGTCTTTATGGAAAAATCTATTAAAATATGCTACTAGAACCAATTTGCTGTCTTTTAACGCGGCATATTTTCTGAATCATTTAACAATATGCAAGGAGTAGGATTCCTATTCCTTAAGGAGTCACCTGTTCCTATTGTTTATTCCCTATTTATAGGCACACACCACAATTCTCTGCTGATTTCAGTGGCATAATATAGGCGTACAAAACAAGGGAGGATGAGGCATGCAAATATACCTAAGTTTTACCATCAAGTTCAGTGGAAGTAGAGTTAGCCAGATGACAATTCCTAGTACATTGTTTTTATCAAACGACTGGTTCAGCTTTTAGACTGCAGACCGACAACTTACATATGGTAAATGCATTGACCAAATACACCAGAATGGCTCCGGAGGAGCCATTATGATCGTTACAGAATTAGTGATTTGCAAACTTTAAAGTCTCTAAGTGGCCTTTAACATGACACACAGTAAAATCTCCCTTGATGTTCTACAGACTATCAGGTACTTAATATTGGATTTTAAGGAACTGCAATGTGATGCATTCACTGGTCTAAGAACCGTACATCAGTCTGCCAACTTGGGAAGGAACCAGGAAATGAACCCCTCTCCCCACTCGCACAGGGCTATATTCCTAGGAAAGTATAAGCCAGATGTGGCCAACCTGCAATATAGACTGTGTGCGTGGCATGAGGCAGACTGGGGAGGAGGCAGGCAGCAGGAAAGCAGAGCAAGAAGGGAACACATGGCAGGAAGCAGAAAGCAAAGCAGCAAATTGAGCCGGGAAAGAGAATCAGAGTGGCGCTTGGGTAGGGCATAGGGCTTAATTTATGGCATGCCTGCCAAAAAGGTTGGCCCCGACTGGTGTGGGTACAAACTCTGGTGAGGGTGGAGGCAACACATTTTCCATTGTGTTGTGGTTACACTGGAGCCTGACACCAAAGGAAATGCTCTCAGTTACCATAAGTAACAACTAGAGATGCCCACCTTACAGACAGCACAGGAGAACTCCTGACCACCACAGCAGAGTAGGGACTGCAGTCTTGTTGGTCATTTATGCTACTAATGCAAGTTCTCCCAGTATGAACCTGCGTTCGGCCAGATGACTCAGACACTTCCAAACATTTTTTGCTCAAATAGGTCACATCAAAACTGACTTTGGTTCAGGTTTACATCAATACACAGGCCCCCACATCATGAAAATCCCTTTCCCCATTTTGGTTCAAAGCTTAAAACTCAAAGAGAAACTCAACTGAAGCCATTGTGGGTTGAGTTTACCAAGTTTTTACTCATAAACAGTAAGTTTCTCCTTGTGGTGATTGGTTGCCACAGCTTAAATTTATTGAAGGTTCAAGAAAACTCAGCAAAGCTTTCAGAGACACCTAGGTTAAGATTCACGTATGAAAGATTTCTGCCCGGCTAAGGAGTGTGCAGCTTTGTTCAGAGGTTAGCATATAGTGGTTTTAAAGGAACCAATATGGAGTGGACAAAGAACATGATTTGTGAGAATACCATGATGTTTAATGCTATAAACTATAACGATTAATCGTGTCCCCCATTTTCACGCAGGGGGCATGCTCGGGTGGGATAGGCTTCACCTCTCCCCTAAAGGCAAGCGTGTCTTTTCTTCCAGGTTGGCTGATCTCATACGGCATGCTTTAAACTAGCTTCGCCGGGGGATGGGGCCACAGGGGGACACAACAACACTTCCAAGCCAAGACAGGCGACAAACACAAGAAGTACCCAGGTAAGTGACAGGGGTCCGGATAGTCCTGGGATCAGGGGGATGGCGCACATACCCATATGAGGCCTTATATGCCTCTACACTAATGCTCGTAGTATGGGGAACAAGCAGGAGGAACTTGCCCTCCTGCTAGCTAACACAAACCCGGACATAGTGGGGCTCACTGAAACGTGGTGGGATTCAACCCATGATTGGGCGGTAAACATCAAGGGCTACAGACTGTACAGGCGGGATAGAACAGGGAGGAAAGGCGGGGGTGTGGTGCTGTATGTCAAAGAGCAATACAAGTCCTCAACAAACAGCACTGGGTCAGAGGAGGGGCAGACTGAAGTGCTCTGGGTTAGAATACAAGGGGGTTGGGGGGGAAAGGGACTTAACGGTGGGGGTCTACTACAGACCATCCAACCAGGGGGAAAAGCTGGACCAGGAATTCTCAGGTCAGCTTGCAGAGGCAGTTAAGTCAAAGGACATGGTCATCATGGGTGACCTAAACTACACGGACATCTGCTGGGAGGAGTAGTCAGCCAGGTCTGACCGCTCACGTAGGTTCCTAGCCGAGATACAGGACCTCCACCTAACCGAGGAGGTGCACAGTCCTACCAGAGGAAATACATTGCTGGACCTGGTCCTGGACACAGGTGATGACATGGTGAGGGGACTGCGGGTTCACGACCACCTGGGTGACAGCAATCATCACCTACTGGAATTCACCATCCAGCGCAGGGTGTCAAAGGCCTGCATCAAGACAGCAGCCCTTGACTTCAGGAGGGCCAATTCCAATGAGTTAAGGAGATTATTCAGGCAGGCACTGAGGTCCCGGAGGGGTCGGACTTGATGATCTGCTCAGGTCCCTTCTGACCCTACCAACTATGAAACTGTTAATGTAGTTTAGCTCTCTGTGTAACACCAATATGTATTAAAATTATGAATTAATTTGTGGAAATATGCCCATGATGTTATACTTAACATCATGCCACTAAAACCCTCCCCACCAAATTCAATATAAAGTCTTCCCTCTCTTTTCTCTCTGAGAGTTTTATGATTTAATCTTTATACCAGGCTTGGTCATAATCAAATTTGTGAGGTACCAAAAAGAAAAGCTAAAAAATTCAGCTCTGAGAGACAGGTAAAGTATTGAAAATGTCTTTCCATTTGATTTTTATATTAAAAGGAAATTGGATACCACAGAACTAAAATGGAGATGCAAGCCAGGAAGATACTTAGAGCCAAAATGCAAGAAATTGACTGCAAAAAAAAAAACAGATGTAAACAAAAATGAGTGATTGAAATAATGCAGGCCACTTCAGACATGGATGAGAGGCACTAAAGATGAGAAATAAATTATTATGCCTTAAAATGATCCAATAAAAATCAAAACGCTAGTGCAGTAATCAGAAAACGTATTGGGAAAAAAGATAGGTTATAAAAAGAAAGAGAAGCTTTCAAGTATTGCATGTTATTAGCTGTTATGGAGAAATCTGTATTCAGGAAGAGAAGATATTTCTAACAAAATATGCATGCAGCCAAATAGAGTTGAAGCTGCTGTTGAAAAGGAAGTGAACTATAAAAATTAAAAACCAGCATGGAGACAGAAGCACAGACTAGAATAAAAATAATCAATGCAATCATCAATAGGAAAGTTGAGATAAACATTGCACTGACTGAACACACAGCCACATAGGCCTGGGGAAGAATGACTCAATTTGTATTTTTTCCCCTGGGCAAAGGCAAAAAAAGAGTCATCACGAACAAATTAATCACACCACAAAAAAGCATATGGACATGCCCCATGCTAGAAAGTAAAAAGCAAACTGTAACTGTCATCAGAAAAATCACACACTAGTGAAGGAAAACAACATGATGGGCTCAGTGGTGTCTTTAAGGCACCACTTTATCTTGGAAGTGCTGAAGGAGTGTGACTACTGTGCAAGTCTTGACAAAGGTGATCATCTGTCTCCTTCTGTGCTCAATAGGTTTAACAAACAGAACAGAACAATTGATCATCATCTGAAAGTCCTCCCCCACCACTTTCCCCTGTGCTTTAGTTGCCAAAAGCAGTTTCTGGGAATGGAAGCCATGTCTTGAAAGCCATGTTGAACCACTATGTTTTGCTCCTGTGGCACTATCTAATGATGGAAAATTAAGCAAAGTACAGGACATTTGGGGGGGAGGGGACCGGGGACATGGGAGGCAAAAAAAGGACAACGTTCCAAATACATGAAGAATAAGTCACTTTGTTTTTTCCAAGTCCAGTTGTTATTATGCCCTAACAATAGGTCATTGAAGCTCTACAGGTGATTAATGGAGTTTTAATGTATCCTTCCTCCCTGATACCAATTGCTAGGGAAAAATAACTAGTGCAATGTATTAGATTTCCCAGAAGTCAATATTATTGCAGTCAGTCAGCTCCATCTTGTGCAGATTGCTAGGTGGAAGACACACACAAGACACACCTTTAATTTATCAAGGATTTTGGAGACCTACTTGGGTATATGCTGCCGCTAAGATTTTTGTAGAGATCAAAGGTGCAAACATTCAAATATTTCAAAAACAAAAAATTAAAATTTCTGCTAACTCTAGTTTTTGTATGTCACACTGCAACTTATCAATGTGGAGACCCAAGGCACTGGTTCCCAGTAGCACTATATCCCAATTTCTGGAAAATTATGCAACCAAATTATATATAAGATCTTGATACATCACTATAAATGCAAGCAGATACAACATTACTGTGCCATCTATATACAAGCTAGATAAATTAAGTCAAATTTTTACTTGGATATTTTCCTTATCATGTGAATTGAAGTTATTAATCCATACCAAATTACATAAAAAAAACAAAAATTCAATGCATGCAGTATAGTTCCCAAGCTCCAGCAAATTTTAAGTATCTACTTTAGTAGCACTGTTTGGGGATAAACTCATCAAATGTGAGCACATGCTGAAACCAAAGGGATATTCTAAACTGCTGTTTGGAGAAGTAATGGAAGAGATATTTTAATCTAAATAATGTTACTAAGGACAGAAGTACATGTAACTACAGGCTTTATTTTCATGCAAAATAAACACATTTCACTAAAGAGAACTGTAAGCAAGGAAGAAGAAAAATGTAATAAATATAGTCTGAATGCTGTTTCAGAAAATATAAATAACTCCTTATTGATGAAATGCATTTGGTACTCTCTTCTTAGTTATGGTGGTCTTTGAGTATGTGTGAGGGTAACTAGAGAGGAACAAAAGACACTTTCCCCCATGTTCTTGGATATAGGTTGTAGGCAGTGCTCTATAGTGAAAAAGGGAGACAACTAAAGTTCCTGACAGTGCTAAATACTGACCACTGGACTGTGCCAAGTTGGAGTGAGAACACTGCCAAAACTCTGTAAAAAATGTACTGTAGATCAGACAGCTGTATTGGGCAGACTGCTACTCGGCAAACTTACTGCAGTTCTTCTAGAGACAACTGGCCTTACTGGGTAATGATGATTCTGGTCATGCCTATTCAGGAAGCATACCCTTCTCCCTCTCCATAACATGACACAGGCTATAAATGGAGAAAACAGATTACTTAGGTTTGCTCAGGTTTCAGAAGGCTTCTTTTGTGACTTGACTCAGGGGAAATCACCTTGGTTCTTTGTGTCCCAAGTTCACTGAAACAGGGATAACAGTGCTTCCTTAGAGCATTATTTACACTATATAGGTGTGTTACCAATGATAATTTCAGTTGAGAGTGTGTGTACTTAGCCAGTACTATAATAGAGACCAAGTAAGCTAGATAATGTCCTACTGTAAGTTACAGGTACAGTTGTCTTTTCAGAAGCATGTGGTAAATCTCCAGTGCCTATTTTCTACACAGAATCTAACTTCTTTTTATGTCATGTGACAGTAGGATTGTAGGTGGTTGAGCTGTGGATAAGAAATTTTAATATTAAGTTGCAATGATCTATTGTCAAGCAAAAGCCAAAAGGAACTAGAGAATATATGACTCCTGCCAAAAGATATCAGGGATAAGCACATCATATACCAGTAGCAAGATAAGGTAAAAAATACCACACCGGCAGATCAAAATAGACCCATGGGGAGGGGGGGTGGAAAGGATGTCATGATGATGACCATGGGGTGGGGACTGCAGTCACCTGCCTGCAAATTTACAGACAGTCAGCAAAAATTCAGACTAAAAGATGCCTGCCCATAAAATCTATAAAAGAGAGAGAGAGAGATATGACTTGAGCTGTCTGTAAAAACACTTAGCAGTTGGAGCTGACTGAAGGTCCCTGATCAGAAAGAAGCAGGGTAGTGTCAAAATACAGAAAGACAAGGCACTGCATCACCACTTGGTGTTTAAACAGAAGTGCAGCACCCTGCGGGCAAGATTTTCTCAGTGCTTTGTAGATATACTTCCAGAGCCATGTACTGCTGCTGCTGAGTCCCACTGCTGCCTGTAATACTGTTGGGTTGCAGGTAGGCTTTTTTGGGGGTCTCTCTCAGGATAGAGCTAGTGGAACCATCAAGAGTAATGCTAAGGAGCTGGGGGGAAGGGAAGGGAGAAGCATGGTGTAGTTGGAGGCATCAGTGTGTATGGGGAGGGTGAGCAGGGGACTTCTAGGGAGGCTGCACTGTGTAAAACCATTGATGTAGTCAAACAGGGTTACCAAACCAAGAACAAACTTTGTGCTACAAACCTTTTACTAACAGTTACTTCTTTTTCTCCCTGCCCACCCCCCCGTGGTTAATGTTAAACCCTAATTTTGAACCCAGCCCTTCTTACTGGGGCCTGACAATAGAGCAGAGCTTGACAGAAGAGTTACATTGGCATTATGTAAAACATCATCAGTAAAAAGTGTCAGTAAAAAAGTTTCGTTGTTAGTAAAATGTTTGAAGATTGTCACTAAAAAAAAAAAACTTGGTTGGCAACCCCAACTGGGGGGGCAGGAACTGTTTTAATCTTCTGTTAAGAACAAGATTCACTGGTTACAGAGTAATTCAAGAAAGGACCCAGTTAAATAAAAGAAATCTTTAAAGAAAGGAAAATTATTCTTTTCAAAAGTAAGAAGTGTCTTTAAAATGGGACTTGCATGATAGAAAGATACAAATCAAAAGAGAAAATAAAGAACAAGGCTTGGAACAAGTCATTACAAAATATTTCAAGCCAATTTTGAGAGGAGATTTCAACATCAGCTTTGATACAAATGACATAAATACATCCATGTAAAAAAGCCCTAAGCAACATTCAATAACTGCTCATTACAATGATTGGATTCAAAAGCCAAAAGAAAATTAGAAGCTCAATAACAGCATATAAAACTATTCCATGATGTACCCAAAAATGAGATCAAATTGGTTGTGTCGAACAAAGAGACACTTCCCAGTATTTATTAGCCTGATCAATACTGAAACCAAGCGGGAGACTGAACAGGAAAATAAACTTAAGACAAAGAAAAAAAATATAGATAGCTTAACTATTGCAGGTACAGAAATGCTGCAGAATTAGTGCTATATGTAATTATGTCCACATCTCTCCAATCTTGTCCCCACTGGGGATAAAAGTACACTAAAGCAAACCTAAACAGAAAGCTCCCACATAATTGCTCTTATTTTATTAAAAAGTATTTGAATGCTTTTCCTTCCACAGCTTCAAAATGCTTCAGCAAACCATACAGTCCTGGCTTTCAGCAGCTTATAGTAACTATCCAAAAAGAAATAACAGACTAAACATCCACAGACTTTTGATGTCTGGCAGAGTAGATGCAGAGACCTATGACAAACATGATTTCCATCCAGAGTGCCTCACTCCTTCTCATTTCCCCCATTTTTTCTATTACTTTGGCAGCTGTTAGTAGCAGCTGAGCAGTTTCCAATCTAATGGCCATGACTGCGCTCCCATGGCTTCGTACAACTCTAGTCTCAAACTCCTGTACATTTAGAATCATGGTCAGAAGAACCTGTAGGAGTCCCCCTGTACCTGTATTGTCCTTTGTTGCCTAGGCCCTCTACCAGAACAAACACAGTTCCTCCCACAGTATTTTTCCAATACTGCTCCCGCAATGCATTTCCAGGGCATCTTGGGATAAAGATGGCTACAGATTCCACTGCATATTATGCACCCATATGTGTTACTCTCAACTAAAAGTTAGCAATGCAATCTTAAGTCATTACATGGCATCTAGGGGAGAAACTTCAGATAAAAGGAACTATGCTGCATAATTAGTGCTAATATAATCATAATGGAATGTGAATCTAATTTAAATATTACTCTAAACATCTGTTAGAGAGAGGAAGCAGCCTGCAGGAAGTAATCAGTGCTCCTGGACCCAAATTCTTTTGGATCATGCTAATTATAAGCAACTTCTCTACTGCTTAGGTTAAAAAAGTGAAATTGGATTTAAATATAACTACAAAAGAGATGGGTATTATTTACAATAAGAAAAGAATGCTTAAAACTCTTTTATTTCAGAAGATTATATATTCATTTCTACATTATGCAACATTTTTGTTTTAATTTCAGACAAAAACTTTTATCACAGTTCTATTTTCATTTTTTTTCTGTGACAAACAACAGTTTGTTCCTTTGTTTTCCTTTTTCACCATTAGCAGATTACCTAGGTTACAACTGACAAAAACCATTATATTATTTCAACATTCATGTTTTATAGTTTTGGTCAGAGAACTTAAATATTAAGAGGCACATGTCTGATGCTTCAGTGTTATAAGGTAATACTGAGGATTCCAAATAACTTGGTATGTACTGATCCTCGGGTTCCTCAAGACTGCAATTTAAATAAAAGATTACCAAATACTGAAAAAAATACACATTTTTTAAAATAACTTATTTTAATGGGCACACAATGAAGGAAAGCAATGACATTAGAAAAAGAGCCTAGAAAGAAAGTGAGCAATCTTTTTTCCTCCATATTGGGAATACGTTATAAATGATCAGAGAAGTTCTCCTACTGCCAAGTGGAAACCATGTTTAGATTAAATCTTGCTCAACTCTAAAAGGATAATTCATCAGTATTTTCCAGTTTACTACCAATACAGCATTGATTCGCTAGAACCTTTCCTTCTATCTATTTTACTTAGCTAATTCAATCTGAGACAACTGAAAAGCAGCTTGTTGTTGAAAGAAACCAAGATATTTATTTAAAATCTCATGGGCCCAGGGTACAAAGAACCAGTAAAATAAGATCAAATTATTCTACCTGAAAGCCTTAGGTCTAACCTCTTTAGTAAAATCAGAGTTAACAACTTTTCTGGTAAAACTTGTTTTGGACCAATAACGTTTAATTTATAAGATTTCAGAAGAACATCTTATACTGTGATAAAAAAAAACAGATTCCAAGTTTCAGGTCAGTTTATCAAGGTTACAACTCTAACCCTAGGAAGCATTTTATATAGAAGAAAAATTCACAAAGAACCGTGAAAAATCTTCACACTGATTAAAGTCTATTTAATATTACGAAATGACAGTTTCACATAGCAAATTGTTAAGCTTTGGAATACATATATAAAAAAATCATTACACTACCTCAGGCTAATGATCTTTTTACACCAGAAATTCAGGAAGTAAATGTATATCATATTTTTGTTGTTTCACTCTTTTCCAACAAATTCACCATTGTTTCATATTAACTCCATATATTTTTTTCTGATATTGAAGGGGCAGCTTTTTAAAGTCAAGTATTCCAATAACAAGGGTAGGCATAAAATGATTTTACATATAGTTTGGGGCCTAACTATATTTTCTACATCGTGTCACATCACTTTTTACACTCTTCCCTCCCCAGTTTATTCAGGTATACCAGTTATTTTGCTAACTATTATTTAGAAGATGCGAAAATTAAGAAAAAAGACAAATGCAAAAAGCAAAGACAAGAAGAGAAAGAAAGCAACAGGGCTAAAGTGCTTGAGTAACTTCTGATTTTTGGAGAAGGGCAAAAGTGAATTATAAAGAAATGTGGGTGCTGGAAGAACAGGAATGAATCAGATAGCATCCCTTAGCAACTAGTTTTCTACAGCCTGTTTCTTCAGATAGGCCAAAATCCCTTCAACAGGAGCAAAATGAAGTCCAAAAACAAACGACGTGAACAGTGAACAAACTGTTAAGCAGCAAGGCACCGTCCGATGCATTTAAGCCTTCAAATGCCTGAGTTTTGATTCAACCACCAGCCCACTGACAGCTGGGGCAGCCTCTGGCATGGGTCCAGAGGAAGGCACATCTAGAGCCATGGTGAGACACCTGGACTGGTCAGACACTGTGTCTCACTACATCAATTAGAGCCATCTAAGTAGAGATGTAAATATGGGATTAGTTACAAAGCATACTGATATATGTGTATCCATTAACTTGGATGAAACTGCACCTCTTTGTATACCAAAGAGAACAGAGGTCTGGAAATGCTGTTTCCACGCCAGTCTCCTTTCAAAGGCAGCATTCACCTGCCCAAATAGCAAGGCAACCTTGAAGCTTTTAAATCAAGAGAATCCTCTGGCAGCCACGGACCTCAGTGCCTTTCCCCCGCCCACCTCATCCTCCACGGTAGGCATGGAAAATTAAGCTCTCAGGACAGGAAGCAAGCATAGATTATTAGATACCTGTTGTGGATATAATTATTCCTCCACAAACGGCTAAAAGTGAGCTAAGCATAATGAGCATCTGTATATAGCCTTAAGTTCTGGTATAAAAACTAAACCTGGCTGCCCTAATCAAGTTTCCCTCTTCCTTCACTTAGCAGTGCAAAAAAAATCCTTGTAAGGCTAAATAAATTACATGATCTTGTGTCAATACATCGCTGCATTTACAGTCATATATATATATGCAAAGGTCACCTGAATCAGAGTTTCCAAAACATTTTTTGTCTTTCTGAACCTTGTTTCAATGAGTTCAGGTATAAAATATGAATGTAGCCAGCCAATTTGTTGTTAGAGTAATGTTTGTTCATATAAAGAAACACTGTGAAAGCAAAGCTAGCTTCAAAACACTACTTACTTAAAATATCCCATCCCAAATGTAAAACCAAACCCACAATACATGGGGCAAACTCCTACCCTCAGATTCACAAAAGTAGCTCCCATCTAAATCAAAGGAAGGAGCGTGTGCCTTTACAAAGGACAGAATTTGATGCAATACCAAAAAAACCCCCAACCCATTGCCATGAACAGTAGCTACATTTTCATGAATGCTTTAAATATCAGCAGCACAGATTCAACACGTTCAAGATATTACAACTGAGGTTATGTTAAGAGCATCAACAAAAGTATCTCATACATATCCACAGCTATTGAAATGACTTACATGCTTCCTTTGAGATGGCAACACTTCCACTTTAAGGAGCCATTATGAATGCCACAGCAGTGCCTTGTACCCTTCTAATGATTCCAGTAAAGGAATCTGGAAATTAAATTAGCCCACGGTGTTCCTGACAAAGTTACTGCAGGGCTTTGGGTACTTCCTTTGACAATCTGATGGCTCCTTTGGAGGTTGTAAGGATGGTGGCAAAAGCATTCAATGCAAGTGATACTACTGTGACATGTAAACCAAACAAAAGAAACATCCCAGTAAGGTCCCTCTATTAAAGCACTGATGGCTTCTTGAATGTTGTCAAACATCTGGGGAAAAATCAGATTTTTAAACTCTACAACATGGAGGAGGTCAACTATAAAACTTTGCAGAGTGTGTATAACTGCTATAATGTGAATACCCCTTGTGAGCATCTAAAAATAGTTGGTACAGGCAAGTGCACAACCATGATTTTATATTCAATATGTGTTACACATCATAGCACAGCACAGCAGATTAGGAATGGCGAAGGGAACTGAAACTCTAAATTACCTGGATAGTGTGGGATTACGTTTGATCTTTGCCCTTACATTTTCAAGGCAAGTTGCAGAGATTCAGCTTCTGGGCTCCACCTGTAAATTGGTAGTTCTACTTAGTTGCACCAGTGCAAAATCCAGCCTGATACTACTGAAGTTAATGGGGTTACACCCAGATTTAGCTGCAGCAATTATAAACACTAATGAATCACATTATCAATTTGCTTGGAAAAATGTATCGCTCGTTTAATGAACCTGCTTGTAATCCTTTCCTGTAAGATAGGAGCATGTGGGTGAAGGTCAGAAGAGAGAGGAGTTTAATTGTGTGTTTGTTTTTACAAATGAATAATAAATAATGTCCGCCTTAATGCCAAAGTGCTCAGCATCTTGAACTGAAGTGCCCAAACTTCTTTCTATGAGCCAGAACTGGCCCTCAGTTACACAAGTGTAGACTCAGGTACATCAAGGCCTCTCAGGTCCAACCTTTACTGAATACTTCCCCTCACCTTAGTCTAGTGATATTATCTTAATAGCACGTGCAATTTAAATATTTTCTTTCCTAACCTATTATAACACTTGTTACATAGCAATCTTCTGCCATACATTTCAAAAGTGGTTTACAAAAGGGGCAAGTGTCATGATCCCTAATTCATTTCTCTGCTCTGTTTCCCTGTCTGTGAACTGCCCTGGGCTATTCAGCAAGCCAGCGGCTGACCTCAGGTAGAATCTGGTCATAGCTCAGAGTTATGTTCATCAGACTGCCGCTCACATTCAAAACAGAGACACTTCTGCAAATTGCACAAACAGTCATGTAAAAGATGTTATTAAACCCAGATTTGATCTCCAATCTCAACACTAAGGATGGGGGTGGAACGTGGGGTCAGTGCTGGAGTTGAACTGAACCCTGATCTCGCTTGACCTGGAGCTGTTCAGTGTAAAGCAGGCAGATCAAAACAGACTGAAGTCCCAGGACCGGGAGTTGGAAGACCTCGACTTTGCTGCTAGTTCGGTGTGTAAACTTGGGAGACTAATTTCTACAGCATGCTCTTTATTTATCCCACCTTCGAAAATGAGGATAACAATACCTAGCTGGCTTTGTTATCTGCTTAAGTATTACTAACATTAAAACATTTATTAGCTCACATAAAGCTTGATCCCAGGGCCACTGACATGAAAGGTATTCTTTCACAGACTTTAGTGGGCATGGCATCAGACCCATAAAAAGGAAATGGTTGATTTTATCCTTTCCTGCTTTTTTTCCAGATAAAGATAATTACATTATGAAACATATCCACCAACCAAATCTTCAACACTCTAAACCAGATTAGCAAAACCAAGACAAGGACTAGATTAGGTACACTCCAGAAGCAAAGTAATTGAAAAACAAAGGCACAGCAGATAAGTGTATTTTTATACCATTCCCCAGAGTTAAAAAAAAATAAAAAATTGCATATCCACTTTATGGCCGTAAGGTGTTATAATTGCATTAAAAACACATTTGTGTACACTGGTATATGTTGTGACATAAATTACTAGTAAGAACAGTATGCTGCTAGATTAAACTATTGCAGCCAATGAAAATTGTGTTATGATATGCTGTAACAGTAAATATGGTTGTTTTCAGCGAGAGTAGAGGATCACTGCAGAACATTTCAATGCAAAAGGATGCTCTGTTTTCGTAAATACACTTAACAATTATTTTGAAGCTGTTCTGTTGGAGATGTACATTCACACATCATATAGTGCCACGTTCATATTACAACAGGGCTATTTATAGCAAAACTTGAGTTAAGCAATGATCCCCAAGAAATTGGTCATTCATTACTGGCAGATAATGTATATTTTGCCTAGCCTCAGGCAAAGCTGAAGGCAGTTTATGCACTAGTAGGCTATTATTAGTTGTCATTAACATTGACAACAACTACTTTAAATGTTGGTGTTTCAGACAATCTGTTCAATGCTTCTGGAACAAGACTGTGTTTAAATAATGATTATGAGAGAGTTGGGGTGTCTGTATAGAAAATAGTTCTCTAGTAAATACCAAATGCAATTACTCACTCAAAATGCACAATACACAATGTTGATTGCGTTCATAAAGAAATTTGAGACCAAGTACACATCTCCCAGCAGCTATTGTGAGTAAGAAATGACTATAAATAGTACAGTACTAGAATGAAAATCAGAATTTTACACGTCAAAGTTAATATTGCCTAAAAAACCGATATATGCTTAAGCAGATAAGGTTCCTTGGGTGAATTTGATATCTTTTATTAGACCAACCCAAATGGTTGGAGAATAGTTTCCTGGTGCTCATTCCAGCCAGGAAGAGCACGCGCCAACTGCTGCAGCTTCCTGAGCCTGACGAAGGGTTTTTGAACCCGAAAGCTTGCTTAATAACTATTCTCCAACCATTTGGGTTGGTCTAATAAAAGATATCAAATTCACCCAAGGAACCTTGTCTGCCTATATCCTTAGACCAACATGGCTACAACCTAAACCCCTGATATATGCTTAAAGCATTAAATATCGATATATGCTTAAAACATTAATGGCGTACTTCAAATAGCTATTGTGTAAACACAACAGGTATTTTTCAGTAATTTTACACTTCCGCCTTTCCAAATTAACTTAGAAGTTGTATGTACTGAGAATGACTGCACATGGGTAAGATTATTTATGAAAATGTACTATGCATACAATGCCAAAAACACCAAAAAAGCAAAATAAATATATTAACAAAAAAGCTTACTCTAGAGATTATATTTTTACTTTGAAAAAGGCAGGGTCAGTTTTGCCCACTCATTCAAACTCACTGACATCATTTTGGTTTAACTAAGGAATGAATATGACCTTTATTTTTTTACGTGGTGGTGGCGGCATGATTCATTTTATGGAATTAAAAACATTTAAAACAATCAGAAGGAAATAAACAAATAATATCGGCATTCAGGTCAGACATAAGGAAAAGGTCAAGGAGAAAAGCTGCTGAAGGTAACATAAGGCACTTCTCGTTGTATGCAAGTTCCCATCATCTTCCGAAGCACTTTCTCCATTCATTCTGTAACGCGCATTTACACAGCGATCACAATGGCAGGTAGGCAACCCCAAGCAAGCTTTAAACTAGCTAGTTCAGGGACGACTAGTGATGCAGACATGGCAACACAATCTCATGGCTGAAGGGCTAGCAGTACGTGTGCTAGGTAACTTTAAAGCTAGCGCTGGCATATCTGCACTGCACTGTGAGGATTGCACTGCACAGTGAGGACTTCAGGGTCTGGCCCGCTAGAAATCCCTTCCTAGGAATGGATTTGCTTTAGGTCACTGGAAGGAAATCCATTTACCAAAAGTCCACACATTCAGGTCCTCCCAAGGCTGCTGTTTAAACTCAGTATCTTGTTCTCTTCTATTTGCTGGGTGACATCTTAGGCCGCTTTGGAAAAAGGAAACCTAGATTTATTCAGCCTGCAAATACCTAATATCAATTTTAATCTTGAAGGTGATGGACAGGCCCTCTGAATCCTGATTTCCGCTCATCTCTGCTTCTCCGGGCCTCACTTCACAGGTCTGACAGAACAAGATATGGGGAAGCAAAAACAATATTTCACACAGCTTTCCCCTTATTGAACGGCTAACGCAGTCACCCAATTTCACACCACAGAGGTTCACTGAGGTGGTGCACAGAGTAATGTGTTGATGCTGAGGAAGTCAATTTTCACGGCAGTAATGGCAAAGAGGCCGGTCTGCATGTAAGTCACATGATGAAAAGGGATAAATATTAGTATATCCGGTTCCCAAATAGACTCCCGAGTGCTAAGGGCTGGACAAAACCATTTAAATCTGTTCTTTATTGTTCCTATTATGTAAAGACTTAAAAAATAAGTCTTTTCAAGAGGGCTTTCCTCTTCAGTACCAACCCACTTAGAATGCCGCACAGTGAATGCATGCATGCTAGCCTCCAACTCAAAACCCTGTTACTTAGAACAGGGATCCAGGTTTTCTGTCTGACATGGAAAAATGCAGTAAAACCTGGATTTTCTCATTTTAAGGAGAAAACCCAGGATTTTCTCCTTTAAAGGAAATGCTGGGTTTTCCTTGGCAGGCTGGCAGAGCTCCAAACTGCAAGAGGCTGGGGGAGCGGGAGGAGGGTGATCAGGAAGGGGGTGCTGCATGCATGTGCATGCTCACACATGCATATGGCTGCCAGGCAGCCTGGGAGCACATCCCCGCAGGTAAGTCGGGGGGGTGGGGGGAGAAGGGCCCCCATAGTGAGGAAGGGATGGAGCTGGGCAGGGCTGGGGCAGCTGCCAAGCCTGGGCGGTGCATGGGGCTTGGGGCTATAATATGCAGCTGGAGGGCCTGGCTGGAAAGTGGGATGGAGCTGTGGGTAGCTCATCCAGAGGACAGTGGGGAGAGGGGGGACACTGGCTCCCCTCTCCTGCACGTACTCCAAGGGGGGGTACATGCCCCTCAGATTTGTGCATGGGGAGAGATTGCAGCTACAGGCTCAGGCTCCCTGCCCTGCTGCCCTCCCTGAAGAACTCCACGGCCCGGTGGGCAGGACCTGGCACAGCAGGACAGAGCTGGGGGGGGGGAAATTCGGTGCTGCTGCTGGGAGCCTCGCACCAGCATAGTCAGGTGCCCCTTGCCCACCCAGCAGCAGCAGGGGCCACAACCCCACACTGCCACTGCTGCCAGGTGGGCAGGGAGAGCCTCGCCATGGTGGTGTGTGGCTCCCAGCAGTGGCACTGAGCTTCCCTGGATACTGCCATGGAGACACCACAGTTCAGGCACATAAATGCCTTATACCTGTGCTCTCAGTTCCAGTAGCCAATCTGGTGGGAGTGTGACACCTACATTTTGCCCTCAATCTTTTATTTTGAATCTGGGACAGAATTTGAGACCCAAGGTTAAGAACATAACATTAACCACTAGACAGCTTGATTAGAAAACTATGAATACCTTTTCTGGAGAACCAGAACTTAATGCAGGATCAGTGAGTGAAACTATGGCCTGGGTTATGCAGAACATCAGAGTAAATTATTATAATTGTCCCTTCTAACCTTATAATCAAAAAAAGAAGTTACATTCTCCCCCTTAGCACAAACGACTTAATTTCTGAAAAGGATCAATCACATAAAGGAAGTTGTGCCTGTGGAAAGGGCTTTCTATTATTCCTGTAGGTAATTATGTGACTGTGAACCTATATTGTCCATTTTCATTGGTATAGATAACCTACAGGGCAAATTATATTTATACTACCAACCTTCATATAGAACCTGAACTGTATAGCTGTCAAAACATGGACTACTATCGAGTGAACATTAATCATAGGTCCTTACACTAAACCCTTCTATGGTACCAGTTCCAAAATAGCATGACCACCAATATGAATATGGCAGTGGTACCCATCTCTGCCCTTTCGAGATATAGATATATAGATAAATTTTTTAATTTATTTTTTTTAAGTAAAATGTTCTCACTATTTCCATCATTACTGTAGTATACAGTGCATCTTTAAACTCCATAATTAATAATGGGACACACATGTTAAAACTAAGCAAAAGGGCATGTGCTTTTACTTTGTGTTCTGTAAAGAAATTCTCAACCATGTTTATTGATCTATTTGTAACTTGATATATGGTGGTAAATCGCGTTTTAATTTTCTTTTCTTTAGCTGAATTAAAAGAAATATATTTCTACCTTCCAGGAAGTACTTAAACATTCAAATACAATAGAAGCATTACACAAAGCTGTCTGGAAGAGATCACATACTTTTTCACAAACATCAATAAAACACCAAGAATCATAGAAATTAGGGATGCAAAAGAAAAAATCTATTCCATCTGGTTGACAAAGCAGGATGGTTCCCAGTAGTGTATTTTTAGTATTTTGCCCAAGATGACTTTGAGAGTCTGAAATAGGGGTAGGGAAAGGGAAAGCCTGCTTCACCACTTCAATAGATTTACATATGGTGTTCCAAAAAAGGCCTGAACCTACAAACACCCATTAATGGGCATGGCATTTATGACAGCAAATAGCCTCCTGGGGATCAGTTAGAGCTACTTAGTGTTAAATATAATGCCCAATGTTTGCAGGTGGATTCTTAGCTGAAGTACATCCAGTACAAATAAAAGTATGGGATTAAATCCCTTTAAGGTTCCTACAGTACAAAAAGAAGTTACTATTCTTTAAGGAAATCCACAAATTAACTCAAACGTCTTCTTCCTGTCTCTGTAGTTTCCATTTATACTATGACCATAACCAAACCTTTGCCTATAAAATGAAGATCTAGAGAGGCAGAGAAGAAAAACCAACAGGAAATATTCACATAAAACATTCCTTATAGTTTAGTATATGATCTTAGTTACTTTATTACCGTTTTCTCCATCAGACTTCCTTTCATGGTCGGTGTCAGTGAGGGACAATGCAGAGTTTGCCCGGCTTGACAAACAGGAACTGTGCTCCGATTTCATCCCCCTCATCCACATCCTCAGGGCATGGTCTGGTGAAGCACCCCCTTCAGTCTCGGTATCCACATCTGATCCCATCTCTAATGGATAACCATGTTGAGCTGCACCATGTAAATCTGTCTGGTAGCCAGAGCACAGCACGTGGGGAGTCTCGCAGAATTCCATCTCTGGGGGCAAAAAAACCATTCAGAGGACTTTAGAAGTGAGTAACACTATTTCTTTTAACATAAACCATTTGGAAGAATCTGTTTCTAGAATTAAAACTGCTTAATGATTTTGGGTTTGGTCCTGGCATTTGAAGCTTCTTAAATATAAACACAAATATAAATATAAAAATATTTTTTCCAATGCACGATGCTGTAAATTATATGAAATCTTTAATTGTGTCTTCCAATCTGATAGGAATGTATATAACTCATAAAAACATATATACAATTTTCCTAATTCTTAAAGTATAATATATCAATTTACTATAAGAAGTGCAATTTATAGCATCAAGTGAATACACCGATTTCACCAAAAAGAAAAAAAGAAACAAAATAATACAAAAGGAAAACCAACCCATGCATTTCTAAATTTAAACAGAATCTTACTTGATATTTTTTAACATGGAAAAAAATTGGAGAACTACGATGCCCCTGACATGTTACAATTATAGTGCGATTAATGTGTTAATAGCAGCATAAATAGTAACAATACTAAATTTTCAGCTGGCTTATGGCATCATAAAGTGGGAAACAAGCCATAATGATATTCTACAAAATGCATTGAACATCTTTGGGGCTTGTTTGTATGAACATGTAGCATCCCCATGCTGTTGTGGACAGCTTCCATGGGGGTTGTATGGCAAACCATTTTAAAATGCCTGGTTGCAGGAAGTCAGGCTGCACCCGTGATTTTTAAGATGTTGGGAGGCAGTGGGGAGGACGATGGGGGAGGGCAGGGGATGGACAGGTACCTTGGTTAAAGGAGAGGCTTCCTGATCATGGGGTCCTGGTGCCCAGTCTTTTAAAAGCCATTTATATAGCTGGATGGTCCCAGGGCTGGAAAAACAAGCCAATTCTCTAATGCAGGCATGATAATCTGGGGTCTCAAACTGGACTCAGGACTATCAGAGCTGGTCCAACAATCAGCTAACTGTCAGATACAGGCTGGATTGCCCTAGGTTTGAAACCTGCGGGGAGACAGCTCTGGGCAGGGAGAAGCTCAGCAGTGGAGCGACTGGGATCGAAGGAATTTTATGCCCCTTTCCAAACACTACACCTTCTGCCATGCCTCATGGCAGGAGGCATGATGCTTGGGACGGGGCATAAAATTCCTCCACTTGCAACCATGCCATTGTTTTAACATTTGCCAGGGCCTTCAGGGTCTGCTAAGATGAAGAATTCACAGAACTAAGTTTGAAGATCTCTGATAAAGCAAGGCTACTTACCGGTAAGCACAGTTCTTTGAGAGTGCTGTCCTTGCATATTCACACTTGTAGATTTTGGTCTCCAGGGCTGCTGAACTACAGGAGCTTCCTAGAAAAGCAGAGACTCCTGGCGCTGTACAAGTGCCCCTTCATGGCCCCAGATGGTCAGAGACACAGTTTTAAAGAACTGTACAGTGCCTGGTATTTCAATGACTCCTGCTAAGAGAGTTATAGAACAGAAGAGCTCCAAGGCCGAGCAGCGGGTGGCCAGGAACCATAACGTGAATATGCAGAGGAAACATTCTCGAAGAACCACCGGCAAGCAACACATTAGTAAACTTCCATTTTCTGTTAAGGTAGCCTCTGCATATTCTCACTTGTGACAATCCACTTAACCATGCGAGTCCCAAGGAGTAAAATGTGGGGTCCTAATCAACTGAAGATTAGAAAACTTTCCTCTCAAACTGAACTTCAGGCCTAGGATGCCAGCATGGGAGAAGAGTGTGGAGTACAGATGTTTGGGGGATTCCTAAAAGTTGTCTTGCTGATTTCTAGGAGGTAAATATTCCAGAGGTAGAGCCACTGATGCAGTGTGAGACTTAATGGTCTTCACAACTATCACTGCAACTAAAGCCTTGCTGGTCAGACCAATTCACTTGGCAGGCACTGAGCAGAAACTGCCTGCACTTTAAAATCATCGTCAGATGTGAAAAAGTCTTGGTGACATCCTAAAAGGTCTCAACCATAATTTACACACCTAACGTTAAGCTCCTCTACCCTTAAGAAGCTTAATTTGAAAGCTGCTGAACATCTGCAGGTCTTTGGGCCTCAGGCACAAAGTAATACTAAACACCAGTCTGGGGAACAGTCTTTTCTTGAGGCAGGCTAGTTAAAAATATCTAGAAAAAACAAGAAACCAAGGCTGTAAGTACAGAACAAAATGAACCTGACCCTTGTCTCCTTGCGAAGAAAAACCCATCGGTAGTCTCTACCACTACACCAACCCACTAGAGCTTCAGGAGAGGTCTCCAGAAAGGAGGTAGAGAAAACGAGCATCTTTATTTAAAGCAAACAACAACAACAACATGAACTGTCAAGGGACAAGATGAGATTTCTCCATTAAAGATTAATACAATTCAAAAGCAGTCAAATTAGTCCCATATATTGATTGGTTGTTTTGACCTTTAACGACAGGATGTTATAGAACTATGCCACGTACAAATTCTATCAAAAAAGACGAACATTTTTTCTCTATTTTATCATTGGATAAAATCTATTCATTGATGGGCTTTATTCCAGTTTCCTTTAGTCCATAAGTAGAGAATCAGTTTACTTATTTTTGGACCATACCAGTGTAATTGAGTGAAGAACCTTGCCCACTCTGACACTCATGATATACAGCTGTGTGCACACCATCTCTACAGAAATCACTGCTATCTTTACCTGCAAAAGATGTACAAGATCAGGCCCACTGCTTGGAGTGCACCTTTTCATCCTCTTCCGTATGTGTTTATTTAAAATAATTGGATAAATCCAAAATATATTTATTCTTTACCAGGATAACTTTGTTCTAACCTGGAAATCTGGCCTTCTGCAAGGTGTTGCACCAAACAAATTTTGTGAACTATGTTCTCTCTATAAGACCAATTACAATCAGGTGCAAAACATAAAACAAAAATGTCTTCTTCCCTTTGTTCCTCCTCAAAGCAGCACTGACTTTCTCTTACCAGGCAAGACATTTTTTTAGTAACTGCTAAAACTCCAGTAACTTTGGAGGCTGAGCTGGCTGACTTCAGGGCCCCAATGAAGCATGGATGCAAAGAGTTGCTCTGGCCCACTCCAGGCAGAGAGTCTGCCACTTGTACCCTGCAGGCCAAGTTCTGTCAATTTGTGCTGGCATAAGCCAAGGGGTGAATTCAACCCAGTAAATCTCACTAATGCTAATTAGATTTCACATGCTTATGAAGGGCACAATTTACCCCTCAGTCTATATGTTAATTCAGAAAGTAGCAGCTAATGTATTCAATATTTTAGCTTTTTTGTTTTGAGAAGTAGCAAAACAAATTTGCTGTTTTTAGCACAAATGATACTGAATTGAATTGCAGTACCTTCCTCTCATACACAATGCATTGCCTCCATAGACTATTTCCTTAAATAAACAAGCCTTTGTAGTGTTTTAACTCCCACAGGATGCATTTGCTGCAAAGCACTTATAGTGCCGAAAGTGGTTGGTTTTTAGCCTTGCGCATCTAACCTTGTTACCTAAAATACTGCATATTCCCAAGGGGAGATAAAGTTCAAGCGGATTTATGATAGATCTAGTCTTACCAGAATGCTGGTCACAAAAGAAACTGGAACATTCATACAAAAATCAAAGTTTTACATAGGTTACCATATACCACTCTGTGGTGTAAATAAATAAATAAAGTCTGAGGAACAACTGTACATGGAAAAAACACTGCAGGACATGTCACTTCAACCAGATTAAAGAGTGTGTGACCTTTTAACTTTATTTTCTGTGTATATAAAAAAGGGAAGTAATACATGTAGGAATTTAAAAGAAGAAATCAGAATTTGCAATCCAACTGATAATTGGAAATCTGACTTTTAATAAAAATAAATAAATAGATCTCCCTCTTTCCATTTCCCTGCAGCACAGTAAATTTGCAATAGGAAAAAATTACTGGTGGGCAATTAATCCCAACAGAAGGTTTTACTCTGTCTTGGGTAATGATGCAGTTCGCTGTTAGATATTATGTGTTTCAGGGCTGTAAAAGTGGTAGCCTGGGAGCTGCATGTGGCCTATGAAGGGTTAATAAGCAGCCCCCAGGCTCCCACCAGACTGCCAGGGTCTTCGGGCTTTCCCTCCCTCCTCAAGCTTCCACTTCCTGCACCCATCTCGGGGGCTGGGACTGTGTGGAGAAGCCCGTAGTGCAGTGGGGGAGCCCATGACTGGCGAGCTGATTGAGGAGTGCCACCCAGTGTAGTGCGGCAGGGGCTGCCCATGCACGTGGAGTGGAGCGGTGGGGCCTAGGCCACCCACAGAGTCCATCCGAGCTCACAGTATTGAGGTCCCCACTAGCGCAGCCCCCAAGATGCTTAGAAGTTGAGCAGCCTTATCTTGTTATAGTAAATCAAACAACTGAACTGGCAGGCATGGATACCACGGTCTGCCAGCCTCACAGCCTCAACTGTGCATAAAGCATTGCCACTCCTTCCCCTGTGGGGAAGTACTCCCAGCCCCGAGAAATACTGGAGGCTTATTACACAGTGACTTCAGCCACAAAGGCAATCCCAATCCAGTTTGTATGCTGATGTAAGTTGCATCGATGTGATACTAAACTCAGAGGATCTTGGACCAGTATATTCAAGCATGGCTTTATGTGGTCAGTCTGATTAATTCAGGACTTACTAAAATCAGTGCTCATCGAAATTCATGACTCTCAATGCCTACCTTTCTGTTTTTTCCACCATGACTAACCATGCTTACAGTGTCTACAGGAAAAAAATGGGTAAAGTGACCATGAATTACTGCCACGATCAAGTGTTGTACAACAATGCTTAAAACATCTTGCTATCACAGAAGTACAGGGCTCAGCCTGGAGGATTTTACCTACACAAGCTGGAGGGAAAGCAAGCAAAATTTGAGTTTTTGTAAAAGGAAAGATATACTTCGTTTAGCACTTAGGGAGACATGAAACCATATAGAAAGATTTTGTCATAATTTCTCATGGCACAAAGCTTATGGCTCTAAACTCTGCTTCTGAACTACAGATTAGTTAAGAATCTCTCTAATACCTTCCCTAGAGAGATCCTGCTTGGAATGGCTTGGGCATCACACCTTGCTGTAAAGCTCTTCAACTAATGATGGGAGTGAATTACAGGACTAACAAAGACTAAGGTTTTCTTTTTCTAAACCAAAATGCAATATGTCATGTTGAGTTATTTACCAATCTCTTCTCTCTGAAGACATGTATGTTGTTTCATATTTTGCAGTTGTGCCAACAGATAGTGTGGGAAGCATCTTTCAAAATGAAAATAAATTCATTCCAACAAAGCAGGTGAGCCACACAGTGCCAGAATATTCAAGTGAGCAGGAAGAGAGATTCCTGGAATTTAAATCAGGCGGTGGAAGTGAATTTTCTGTTCATTTCTGAAGGCAGTATATAGGTCCCCATCTTAAATGAGAAATTTCAAGGACTACTGAACACTGCAAATTCAGAGTGTTCAATGGCCCTTAAAATTTCTCATTTCTTCCTCAGGTAGTACAGTTTCTGGTTATATATTGGACTAGTGGATTAAATATTGAGGGACTTCAGGGCCCTCCATTAGGCCATTTTTCTAACAGTCTGCAGGCCACTCTTTGCACACGTGACTTTACATTTTATTTCAAAGTTTTGCAGCTGTTGAATTGCTGAGTATACGCTGCATTTCCCCTGCTCCCGCCCCGCCTCCTCCCCACACTTCCATGGGAGTATTTAAACACATTAAACTGGCAAACATTTTTTACCAAAAGTTGTTAAGGGACAGAAGCGGTCAGACTAAAAAACTAGCTTATTGAGAGATGAGACTTTACAAAACCCATATCAAAAAGCAACATCTTGCTATCACACTTTTCCCCCCTATTGCCACCTATTCAAATATCACATTCCTTTATATGTGCAATTAGGTAAGCTATTATGTTATAAAGAAGACTGGTTTGCTGTATTGTTTACATCTTGGTATGCATGCAGGTCTGTTCGCATTTCAATTTTGTATCTATTATTATACATCTCTGCCTTACATTCATTATACCTGTATATTTTCTTCTGCGGCATCTCCATTTTTCTTTTGTCCCTTGATTTCCTTATCCATTTTAACTTAGTTTCTTATTTCCCTGTCCAGAGCTAGCCACTGAAAGATGCTAGAAGAGAAAGAGATGGGAGCCTCAGGGAATACAGACTGCCTTCCTGTCATAGTTTAACCAGACTTTTGATATATTCGTTATCTATTCTCTTAGTGCTTCTGTAAAGAAATCAAATGTTTTTATAGGTTGTTGTAAAGGGCTGTGCTAACTTTCAGGGAATTTAATTCTGCCAATGGCTCGTTGCTTCTTTTTACCGGAAGCATGCTATTTTTATAAATTATGTTACGCTTCTTCCAGAACAGAAACAATTATTTCTGGAAAAGGAAAACAACAGGGAAAGGAAAAGGTAGCCAGCTCCTTATCTCACAGCGATTGCCTCTGGAAAGCCAAAGGGCTTTAAAGTATTTAACAGTATTAAAAGACTAAATAATAAGAGATTTGGTCATTTGGGAAGCTCTTGACAAGACAACTGCTGAAAGCTTCTGAAGACAGATTCTGGGGGGTTTTTGTAGGCAGATTCTGGTTTTTTTGTCATGCTGGACGGAAGGTGTCAAAGAAGAGGAGAAAGATTCAGTGCTTAATGCCTAAAGGAAGTAAGGCTGGCTTTATTTTTGCCACCAGGAAGGTATACCCTGGAAATGATTTCAGAATTTAACTCAGTGAACTTGACTGCAGAGCTGATTAGCTTGGCCCCAGTGCTAGGTAAGAGTGACTACATGGTTTTTGGTTTAGTAGCTAGCACACAAAGCCTAGTTCAGGTATTTGGCAAAAAGCAGACATGATTAGCAAGAAACTTTTCTGTGGGCCGGAGGGGGCAGTTCCCTCTAACTGAAAAGCCTCCTAAGGTTCCCTGGAAGAGGCCTCCCACCTTGCAAATTCTCTAGGGCTTGCACAATAAGCCTCTGAAATAGAAAAAAATTCACTCATCAAAATTAAGGATGGCAGGCACCTTTCAGCGATTTGAACGCCTATTGACTTTCATGAATGGTAGAGTTAACACACCCACCTGTGCTGACCCCAGCAGCTTTACCTGGGGCCCAGGGGGCCTCCCAGGGCAGCACTCATGCCAAGACAGCTACTCAGAGACTGGCTGGCAGCCAGGGCATGGCTCTGGCCGGCCAGGCTCCGGTTTCCGGCAGCACGTGCAGCTGCCGCATGCACCGCATCGTTTTTCAGTGACATTTTTTTTTGACACTGGGATCTCCTGGTGTCAAAAAACCCAACTCTGCTGCTAATTAGCAACATGGCAAATGGGTCCACATGTGCTGCGTGTGGTTGGTGGCATTTCAAGCTGCTCTGAAGTGCTGCAAATCTTGTGCGCGCGCCCACTAGGGGCAAAAAGATTACTGAATACTGGACATTAGAAAGGGCAACTGAATTCCTGACAATACTACAGGTTTTATAAGCTTGTTTCACAATCTCTTCTGTTACAATCTTATTTTCCATATGCACAGAAGGATCATTAACTGTAGATACTGTCCTTTTTCCACGTAGTGAAACAATTCAAAACAGTTCGAGACAAAAATCTGTTGTGCTTTCAAAGGTTAGATTTTTAAATGACAATACTTTATAAATAATTTCACCATGATTTTAAAGGAATCTTTGTTTTTTTAAAGCCACACCAGGTTTGTAGCATGTGAGACAGCCAACGCGTCATGAAAACCATGGATAATGGAGCCATTCCTCCTTTCCTTATATTATTAGACTTTAAAAGATACCCAGAAGTCCCAGCCTGTGCTTTTATTAACTCTGTATTAAGAAAAAATCAAGACCAGAACATTAATGAAGAAGAACTGCACAACTGAACCATAAATCAAAGTTATCTGTGGCAGATTATCTTACTGCAATTAAAAGACAAAACACATTTTCTTAAAGACCAGCTATGAAAAATAAAATATTATAATAAATACTGATCCTTTCTCGGACAGATGTATAGCTGCAACTCTAAGAGGCCAGAGACAAAGTCACGGTCATTACTTATGTGCAAGTCAGTGCTGTCTTTGGCAGGGGAAACCTTAACTCTATTTCCTGGATTTATAACAAGCTTTATGTGGATTTTAGCCTACCATTCTTTAAAAGGAACAGACACTCAAACCATTCATCTCTGCCTGCAAGCTTAACTTCACCTAAATGAAGCTTGTTTGTGGGTAATTTTTTACTCAGGTTAAACCTAGATAACCTTCCCCCAATCAAATAATCAAAGTTAGGTCTAAACCTACAAAGTTAGGCCCCAACCATGCAGTTAGTCCAATAAAAGATATCACCCACAACAATCATAGCCTCTTGTCTAAGCCCACCTTGAATTTCTAACAGAAATCTTAATTTCTGGAAGGAAGCTAGAATCTAAAACTGGTGGTAGAAATAAATTTAAGTACTATGAAAAAATTGTGCTGGTATGTCTCTCTAGTTTCTAGACATTTTTCCCTTTTATTTTGAGTGGAGCCCAATGGAATAAGTTACATGAAGGGCACAGTTTTCCTTGAGTTAATTACACAAGGGTACATCTGGCATAATCACAATTAGAACTTAGCCTCTACTTTATACTATCTCTAAGAATGAAGTCTTAGCTCTCTTTCTCACTATGTTTTCATTAAGTTTTAAACTAAACTACATTTAAAGATTCAAAATCAAATTCAGAATCCAGATTCCCTTGGCAGTGAACAAGACATGTAAGCTAAGCCATTTCAGACCACACCAGAGTCTGGTCCAGCGCTCCTATATCAACATCTGTCAGAATGCACCTAGAAAATGTCCATAGTGGTAGGAAAGCCTGTTGAGATGATAATGATAGAAATAACACACACATTTCTCTTTCTCTGGGGACATGGAGACTTGCCCATAAAGCAAATGCTGCTGATCAAAGGATAGTCATGAAGCAACCCAGAAACACCCCTTCGGTAGCAAGGATGGAGTTCTGACCTCTATTGCTTTAACTGGCATCAGTGATATTACCACCTACTTTTTCTTGGAATCAACTGAAGGGGGGATAAGTAGCTAGGCTGGAGTGAAGGATCAATTTACATGATCTTAGTCAGCTTCAGTGAACATCTCAATAGAGTAACACCAGATCTGAACCTATGTTAAGTGAAAGCAGAGGTTTACATGGGATCAGGTGTCTTCATCCCCTAGCAAAGCTAGCATCACCAACACTCCACCTTGAAATGAAAAATTAAGAGGTTGGGGAGGAGAATATAAACCTTAGAAATGAGCCCAAGCATGTGGAGCAAGACATGCCTGACAAGGGGACATCCAGATCCAAAGTTAATCAGGTCTATCTCTAATGTATTCAGTAGCATCGATCTACCTGCCTGTCTATTAAATGATAAATTGGAGAAAAATCCTTTTCTGCAGGAACATGGACCAACCTACCACAGTCACATATCCCTACAGTAGAAACTAGAAAAAATATTAGCGCAATCATTGCTTACCCAGCAACCTGTCACAGTAGCTAGGACTAGCTGGGAGGCTCTTGCTACCAGCTCCCACCACTGAACCTCCCAAAATGGTGGCAGGGCTCTTTCTCAGTTTAGGATCTCTGCCTTTAGAAGTTGCTCTCCTTGGCTGTCTGTCAGAGCCGGAGTGTAGCAGTCTTTAAAGGCACAATGCAAGGCTTTTATTTTGTTTGGTGCCAATTGTTTTTGTTTTGATCCTGGGGCTTTGCAGAAGGGTGTGTGAATGGCAGATCTATTTTACATTGTATTCTTCATCGCTGTACTGCTGCAGTGACAGACAACACAGAAACGAGCAACGAAGGAAACTACTGTCCCCTCTACCTCTGAGGATGGAAGAGACACAATGCCAGAGAGGCTGGGTGCATGAGACATGGCAAAAGAAATTCCCTGTTGTCACAGGGCACTGGGATGTGCCTGCTCCTTTAAGAGGACAAGCAACCTGAGAGGCTGCCAGCAGGTGTTGGGGGAAGCTAATAAGGGATTCACCTGACCAGAAGAGGGTTCAGGCTTGAGCTGCATAAGACCAGACCTGGTATGGGTCAGGTAGTCTCTCCCCCAGCAGCTACAAGGTGAGGAGCTCCTGGCTGCAGGGCTCCTGAATTGACCTGAACTGAGATAAACAGCTCTGCAGGCCTGGGAACAAGGCATGTCACCTGAGCAGAGAAAGACTGATTAGCAGACAGGTGACTCTTGTTTTATGTTAGCCCCTAGAGCAGCGGTTCCTAACGTTGGGTTGCAACCCAAATGAGGGTTGCGGGGGCAATGCTGGCAGTGCCGTACACAAAGGATGAGCTGCGCTGCATGCCGGGAGCGCCCCTGCCCCTGCCTCTGGGCCGCCATCGCTGCTGCCACACTCTGCTCCCAACAGTAGGTCACAACAAAAAAAGGTTGGGAACCACTGCCCTAGAGGGTTTGAGGGGCCTACCCATGGTCCATATGCCCAGGGAAGGGCTGAGCCAGGACCAGAGGGTTTGAGAGTCAAGAAGGCTAAGTGTACAGGCTTGGGTATAGCCTGGGTTGAAAAGTATACCTGCTGGAAGAAAGAAAGGCTTGCTCTCTCAAAGGGGTAGAGGGCTGCTTCTACTATATGTGTGCTTTTGTTATAGCCTAGGGGCTTATAGCTTAGGTTAATGTGTAATTTGGTGGTATGGGATGAGACTGTAAGGGGTGGTTACGGAGATCCCATTAGTGTCCAAAAGGGCACATGATTGTCTTGAGCTCTGTCAGGCAGGTTCAAGGATTGAGCTTCAGTTGAGCCCAGAGAGGGCATAGTGTAAGGCTGCAGAGCCACACAGGAGCCAGGGGCTTGACACCCAAGCGAGGGGCAACCACACAAAGGCCAAGAGCTTGGTGCCTGAGAGGGGCACAGTCATGAGAGACTGTTGAGCCCAGAGTGGGTACAGGGCTAAGTTAGGGCCACACAAGGGCCAGGGGCCCAGCACCTGAGGGGCGCAGACACACAGGGGCCA
>NW_005842107.1:614074-663200 GCF_000455745.1 Alligator sinensis
AGACAGGGGCCAGGGGCCCATTGACCGAAGGGACAAACAAGAGCCTGGTCCAACACAGCAGGCCTAGGCTAAAAGGGATAATGAGATAAAAAGGGCAGAGGCCGAGGCCCCAACAGAGGGAACAACATCATTGCAACATGGTGTAGGGCATGGTGTAGGCGAGGATTTGGAGCCACGCAATTAGCTCATAAGGCTTGAGGTGCCCTACGTAGCACAGTTTTGGAGTGAGGCCCAGTAAGGGGCCCCGAGGACCAGTGTGGTCTAGTGGGGTTCCGCAGGACCAGGGCCACGCAAAGGCCCATGGGCAGCCTTCCTATTTATTATTTTACCATCAAGGCATGGCAGGAGAGACAAGAAGATGCCCTTGGGCCAGAGCTGGCATGGTTGCAGAGCCACCAGGGGGTTTCATGGCCACCCCTGGGACCCTGACTCATGATACCCGTCTACCTTACTATTCTCACTACCTCAACAAATCACAGGGGTGGGCCTGCACCAGCAAGGGCAAGCAATAAAACTAGTTTCTGTCCAAGCAATTTGTCATTGGGAAACTGGGGAGGAAAAGCTATAGGTAAGAAAGGAAGCAGATATAACCATTACTGAAACTTGGGTCATACCACTGGCTCCATAAAATGGATGTCCCCACTTCTTGTTGGGGGAAATATTAGAAAACACAAGGGTAAACCTGTCCAAAGACCCTACACATTCACATCTTTGGTTTTGTGGGCACAAGCTAGAAAAATTCCCAGCTGCAGGAATCCCATGGCAGGATGAGAGGAGCAGAAGCATTTGCTGCCTACAAACCTCTCTGTACTTAAGATAGGAAAGTCCCAAAATGGCAGAGGAGCTTGTGGGAGATTAAGTACCTCTGGCAAGAAATCTGTCAGAAAGGTTCCTATGAAGCCAAGGCAAGATTTTGTGTAGCTGAGCCCTCCCTTAGTGGAATGACTATGGAGATGTCGGGGGGAGGCAGTCAATCTAGCCCACTTTGTCTTTCTTTAAAAATATAATAAAAAAAGAATAAGCTAGAATTTGAATAAACAATGTTTCTATTGCCAAAGATACAAATTCAAGGTACTCTGGCCCCCGGCACATTCATTTAAAGGACCATGAAATCTGCTCCTCAAATTTCAGCTATGTCACCTCCCGTCATGACACACATGTATGGCAGGAGGCATAATTTTGGAATCAGGGATCAGATCCCAATCGTGCCCTTTCTATTTGCTAGTGCAAGGATAGCCTGGCATCATGATCCTGGGTTCCCCCTGCACTAGCAAGTTGGAATTCAGCTGTGCATAGGTCCATGGTTGGGGCTGACAGTCACCTGATTATTGGCTCTGGCCCATGGACTCCACCAGGCACTCCAATTGACCCCAGTGTGTCTCAGGACCAGGGCTGATAATCTGCTGACTGCTGGCTCCAGCCCCAGAGTCTTGAACAGGCCCCATGGAGCCCTGCGGTAACAATCAGCTGATTGACAACCCCAGCTGAGACCTGCCACACATTCAATTTAAGGCACCATATAAACATGTGGAATATTTGTATGGCTTGTTTGCCATTTTATGGCACCTTAAACTGGTAGCATGTATAGCACCCTTCCCATTAACATGTTAATTGTTACATGAATATAACACAGAGGGAGCCTTCAAGATCATCTCTCAGGGCAGGATTTTCAAAAGCACACACGTCTGGCACCTCCCATGATTGCTGGGCATCCAGTTTACTCCAGTGCTTTTGAAAAGTCCAAGCACAACGTTTAAGTTGCACTTTTCACACAGTCTCGTGTTGGTGCAAGGATTCACACCCCTGGTGAAACTCTTCCACAACTCGTGATGCTCTGGAGAAGTTCCTGAGGACTGGAAAAGGGCCAATGTTGTGCCCATCCACAAGAAGG
Organism: Alligator sinensis; assembly: GCF_000455745.1. Lineage (NCBI taxonomy): Eukaryota > Metazoa > Chordata > Crocodylia > Alligatoridae > Alligator > Alligator sinensis. Next base: position 615,966 of record NW_005842107.1, read on the forward strand.
GCAGGAGGGAGGGATCGGGGTAACTATAGGCCAATCAGCCTAACTTCCATCCCAAGGAAAATCCTAGAAAATTTCATCAAGGAGTCTATCTGTGATAAGCTTGCAGAAGGTAAGCTTATCTGCGATAAGCTTGCTTCATTGCAGGCAGGTTTTGCCTTACCAACCTTATCTCCTTCTATGACCAGGTAACTCGCTACCTGGACATGAGAGCACAGGTTGACATTGTATACCTAGACCTCCAAAAGATAAAAAGATATTTTTTTTACAGTTTCTCAGTTGGTCTAATAAAAGGTATAATTTTGGAACCAAGAGTTCTAGATTTTTGCATAGACTTCCAAAAAGCCTTTGATCTAGTATCCCACAATGTCCTTGTGAGAAAATTGGAGGATTGTGGGCTTAACTCCAAGACAGTCAGGTGGGTGAGAAACTGGATGCAGGACAGGACCCAGAGAGTCACAGTGAATGGATCTGTGTCATCCTGGCAAGAAGTGGGCAGCAGTGTCCTGCTGAGGTTGGTGCTTGGTCCAGTACTTTTCAACATCTTTATTAATTATTTGGATGTGGGGGTGAAGAGATCACTGGCAAAGTTCATGGATGACACCAAGCTATGGGGAAGCGTGTTCACACTTGAAGATAGGCTACAGATACAGGTGGGCCAAGACAGGTGAGCAAGTTGGGCAGGTCAGAATCTGATGAAGTTCAACGTTGAGAAATGTGAAGTGCTGCATCTGGAGACGAGCAACCCCCAATACACCTACAGCCTTGGCAGCACCAAACTGACTAACATCACGAATGAAAGGGACCTGGGGGTAATAATGGACCACAGTATGAATATGAGCCAGCAGTGTGATGCTGTAGCCAGTAGGGCAAATAATACTCTGGCGTGCATCAATCGATGCATCTCCAGCAAAACCAAGGAGGTGATTCTTCCACTTTACTCAGCACTAGTGAGACCGCAGCTGGAGGACTGTGTCCAGTTTTGGGCACCTCACTTTAACAAGGACATGGACAAGCTTGGGAGAGTCCAACGAAGAGCCACCCATATAATCAAAGACTTGCATGGCAAACCATACGAGGAAAGGCTGAGGGATCTGGGACTCTTTAGCCTGACGAAAAGAAGCGGACCTGGTACCAGCTTACCGTACCACTACACTAGGGGAGTATATCAAGGGCTCAGTAAGCAACTGTTCACCAGGGCACCCGAGGGGAAAACTAGGAGTAATGGCCACAAACTCCTGGAAGAGTTCAGGCTCAACATTAGGAAAAACTTCTTCACAGTTAGGGGGTCCAGACTGTAAAATGAGCTCCCTCCAGAGGTGGTGCAAACAGCTACCCTGGAAATCTTCAAGAGGAGACTAGAGCGTCACCTTGCTGGGGCCACCTGACCCCCAATTATTTTTCCTGCTTGGTGCAGGGGGCTGGACCCGATGGTCTTCAAAGGTCCCTTCCGGCCTTACAATCTATGAATCTATGGTTTGAGGGGATTTAATGTGCCTTTACCATTGATGTTACATATTTAACATCCACCAAGCTATTCACATACTTTGGAATTGAGCTTCAGGTGGATTTTTACCCTTTCTTGGAACCATGTGGAAGATTAAATTGAACCCCTTCAATGATATGTAGAGCCTGCAAGGTGCATTGGCTAGTGTTTGTATTCCTCTCTGCTTGTATTCTGTCTAGCATTTCATGCTTCAGATGCGTACAGCCACGGATATGAGCTTAACGCAAGCACATCTACAAATGGATACAATAACTTTTTTCATTCAGATGAAGCTAATTCAATAGCATTCAGGTCAATGTGAAATCCTGATCTAATATGGTCTTCAACTCTCTTTTTTATTTTTAACAAGGGTATCCAAAAGCTATATACCCTTCAGTTCTTCCATTCAAATCCAATTACATCCAGTTGCCAATCTCACATCAATGAAAATATATGAAAGAGACCTTGGCACATCTGCTACATGTGATTAGCCAGTTGGGAATGAGAATCATCACTCAAACTTTTCCCCTCAAACTAGTTTTAAGGGGCTGGCCATGAAAAAGGTTCAATTTGGACAGAAAATGTGAGATTAAAATGCCCTCAAAAGAATTCTGACCACTTCTATCATGCATGTCTGCACAAATACTCAAATTTACCAATGGGTTTTTAATAACAGCATTTCATACTTGAAGGTCAGCTGTACCACAACTTAAGCAGTGTTAATTCAGTCTGACAGAAATGCATGTTTTTGCATTTTTTATTTGTAAGACAGAGAATATAATAAACATTTTATAATCGGGAACGAAGCACATTTTACTTTATATTTCTAAATATAATTGCAAAACATTTCCCTTCAGATAAACCATAATAATAATAATAAAAATATGCTAATTAGAACAACAAATGACTTTTGTTAAAGAAAACACCTAAAACAAACAAAACATGCACAGAACATTACACGCACACAAACTAAACCTCCCTCCCCACCAGGACAAATCTCTGAATTATTCCAGATGGACACTCTGTAGCATCATTAGGACAAACCTCGACTCTTATTAACGTGCCATGCCGGATCTTTATTGTTCAGGTTAAGCAAGCAGTGATTTGTTTTTAAAAATCTCACCTGAAAGATACCCTGCTGAATACCTTACATAGTATTGAATATATCTACTGTGAAAAGGATGAAGGATTGTCTTCTGTGTCAGGTTAATAAACTGAGGTGCCTAGACAAATCACTAAATGGCACATGCTATGTAACACAGGGTAGTTAAGCTGTAGCACGAAGCTATAATGAGCATGGAAGAAAATTGTGGCTGCACTGCATTACATTTTTTAGAGTTAATTTAGTGGCCTTAGTCTTTTATGGTGTTGATCCATTTTGGATATTACTAGCTGGTCAGTGCCCTGTATGTTATTAAGAACATATATTAAGAATACCTGGTATTAACATAGAGCTGCTGAATGCACTTTTCATGTTCCTTTCTCTCCAGAGGTTAGATGCTGTGAAGGAGGAAATTACAGCAATATGTTCCTGTGATGCATTCAAGAGGGAAAGTATGAAAAGCCTTCAGGAACAGACCAAACCAAGAAGGTCTCTCGTGTCTCCAAAAAAGCTTGGATCAGTGCTGAAAGCCTCCCAAACCCATCACTGGAATTTATCAAAATTAGGTCATGAAGAAGCCAAGTTGCCACAAACCAAACTCAAATTTGAAGGGGTACAATAGTAAGAAATTAGGCTCATTGATTTAAACTAGTCTCTCCACAATAAAGCAACTTCAGATCCAAACTTTGGTTTTCAGATAAGCTCAAGCTGTTGTTACCTCTCCAACTACTTCAACGACAACTATAGTGATTCTAAAGAAAAAAAGAAAAAAACAAACCCCAACAAGCATCTTATTTCATTGCATTAATTGCTATTTTGATACCTAACTTTAGGTAACCGATTCTAGAAAATTCTAGCCACAGGTTTAAGCACTATGGACATCTTTATATTATCTTGGACCGAGAAGGCACACATCTGGGGACTGGCAAACAAGGAGTAAAACCAGCCACCTAGGATGCTGCCTGCTGTCATTTGAAAATGAGAACACAGACACCTGCTCTTTCCAATAACTATCAGACACAGCAAGAAAAAAAAAGTCACTAACAATGTGTCAATCATAGTCCAAAATCCTTTTAGCCAAATCATCCAAAAAAAAAAAAAAATCTCATGTCAGTGAATATATTCAGATTGATAAAATGCAGAGAGACTGGTATTAAATTGGGTGCTGGATAATGAGACTGCTGGACAATGGTGACTAAATATTTGAATAAGTTAGGGAAATGTTGACACACTAAAGAATTAGCAAATGAAATAATTTGTCTGGAATTTACCAGATCAGGACAGATACCAGAAGAATGGATGATGCAACAACACAGTATCATGGCAGAGCTTAAGCTTTTGATATCAACCAATGGGCAATGCCTAGCAGGATGGGAAGTGTGCCCGGCAGTCTTCCAGCATGGAGGCATCCTTTTATATCTATGTCCCAGTGCTCAGCTGTGCACCAGAGAGATCTGTGAACTCACCCTAAATCCCGGTTCTGCAAGAAATTGTCTGATCAACGGTGGTTGCAGGAGTCAAATTTTGACCCTTCGCAGCAGAATACTCTAACCCAAAGCAAACAAATCAGACCAAAAGGGCAACATAGCTCGGTAACAGATTAGCCTACATTAGCCCTGTAAACTATTTCATGCCCTGCAGGAAAGCCTGCCATGAGCAGATAAGCCAAACTCAGCTCCTGTATAACCGGCAATATTTTGCCCCGCTTTATTAAGCAACTGACACTGTAGGAGGCAAACTAATTGAAGCAGTGGAGACAGTAACATAGAAGGAATTTCAATGCAATTAAACAATGATCAGAAAAGGGATGCAAGAGAAAAGAGCACTCATACGTGAGGCACCCCAGGGAAAAACCAGATCCAAATATAAGCAAGTGACTTAAAATTTTTAGGGTGGACTTACAAAACCTTTAGCAAAAGAATCCATTTAGTCACATATTAAAGCCAGTAGCTTTCTGTAAACAGTGGCATCTATTAGTAGGTTTATCTTTGGGACCTCAGTTAGCTTTAAAATATACAGTGTTGTTTGGAGGAGAGGGAGGGAAGGAGGAAGGCACCCTCTTACGCACCAAATAAAAAATTCTTACTCATAGCAGAAGTCCCAGTAGGACACTATTACTAACCACACACAAGTGTTGCAGAATGCATTTTCATTCTTTTGGCATTACTGCTATAAAAACACTCATCACACTATCTATATATTAGCTTATTTTGGAAAGACTGTAGCATTAAAAATTGGACGCTCAAATATGGAGCATTTTACATTCTGTTACCAAAAAGGGTAACCATCAATCCTGCAAACAACCTTCACCTAAGAGGTACAAACAATATTTCTTCAGTGACAAACCCTGTAGTCTCAGTGAGGTCGAACTGATATGGTCTGCAGGTTTTCACCTAATAAATTCAATAGGAGAAGGCAGGGGCAGGAGAAGAAGTGGGAAAGCCCTTTACGGTCAGTTTTAAACATAACACTTTCTATTAGAGTGAGATGCTTGTTTAAAAAGGATGTTTAAGCAGCTACTTTGGAAAAGCGACTGTACTTTCCCCACCGAGTACAAATCACCTGTGGATTTTGCCTCTTTTCACATTAGCTACTGTCCAGTATTTCATTTCTCTACCAGCTGCTTCACCAAGCCCGGAGGTGCCCCATGTCCTACAGTGGGTGATGTTACATATAGTAGAGACAGAGCAGACAGGAAATAAATGGAGTGACTGAAGCATGATTGGCAAAGGATTTGAGCAGCAAATCCAGAAGTGGCTCCGAGGTCAAAAAGGTTGATTTTTTAGGACAGAAATCATTTTTTCTTTAAAGCAAGATGCCCTTTGACTTGGATGGAAGCTAGACTAGGCTACAGAGGCTCAGCGTGCCGGGTGATTAACACTGGCGAGATTCAGCGAAGCAGTAAAGCACATGCTTAGGCACATGCTTTGCTGAACCAGGCCAGCAAGCGTGCCACTGCTAAAACCAAAGTGGAGATGCCCCACATCTCCCAGGGAACAGATGGAGTTTCCAGATGAACAGGTAAAATGAAGGAAGGGTTTGATCCAGTGAAAGATGCTGAGTAAGTGGAGCTGGAGTCAGAGGAAGAGAGAAGACACTAAGTGAGTCCAATCTGTCTGGACCACCAGCTCTCATTTATCCGTTTCAGCGATCAGCAAGTTGAGAGCAGTTTATTCCAGTTTTCCATGGCTATTTAAACTGAAATAAATAATAATAATAGTAATAATGAAGAAAATGAAAAAGGTGACAACAACAATGTTGACTGAAAGGCAATATTTGGGGAAACTTTAATAACCATTATTAAAAAGGAAACCCTGCTGGAAAGTTGACTGTATAAAAGATGACAGGATTTGTTTCATTAGTCTGCTTGTAGAGACCAGTCATCTAGAATCATAACAGATTTATGCAGCAGGTTTCCATGTTGATTTTCACGAAAAAAAGAAATACAATTTAAAATGTTGCTATGAACGTTGCCAAATATACAAAGCAGTGCTAACACAAAGCAAATACATTAGTTAAGGAGATTACTTTTATTGAATGTTTAGCTTTTTTCATATGCTGTGACTGATCTCTTTTTAATCAAGGATATTTCTTTTGTAGTTTCTTTCTATTCATGGCTTCTAATAATCTTGATAGCATATAATTTGTATAAAAGAATGACAACATTATCTACTCTCCTTTTTTCCCTTTTTGTAGGATTTATTATGCATCAAAATTAACATGTTTCACTCCTAAAATTCCTGAAGCAGTCATAAAATTATATTGAAATAGGCATAGCCTGTATTTGTTTTTTAGCAATGGTATCCATTCAGTCAGTAAGAACAATTTATTTTCCTGTTACCAGGGATGATACGACAAAAAGATTTACTGAGATTTCTTTAAATTTCTATAAACCCTTAAAAAAAACAACCCAAAGAAACTTTAAAAGACTACAGAAGGTTGAAGCATTCTGTAGATCTGTCATACAAGAATGAGCATTCAATTGACCAAAATATCATTTAAATCAGAGAACAAAAACCATGAACACAAAAATGGCAAAAACTGTTCCTGCCCAATACATGAGAAATGGCATATCTTTAATTGCTCAACTAAGGCTAGCCAGAAGGCTGCGCTATTAGCCAAGGGCAGAAAGGACAGATGAAGGTTAACGTTTAATAGCTACTGCCTCTGAAAACTTCAGTGTAGTTGAACAAGATAGTCCCAGAGGTGGGAGGTTCTTGGTATAGTTTGGTAGGGAAGGACATTTCAGTGGTTAACCTCAAAGTCATTTAACTCTTCCAGAATCACGAGTAGCCTTAACCAGGCTTTCGGCGGCAAGGTTCTGCTGCCTAGCTAGGCACCCCTTGAGAACCACCAATCATTGACACAGAGAACCTTCAGAATTTGATTTCACGACTGATACAAATACCTTGAGCTGCTTCTAAGACTGACCACCAGAGCACCCCACTTACCAGAACCTGGACCTCACCCCCAACCTTTCACTTAGTGGATGTGTCTACACGTGTCTACTTTAAAGTAAACTCGCCCCAGGCAGGCATCTACACAAGCGGGGATGTGGGAGCAGATTTGCTACTCCTGGCAGTAGTCTGCTCCTGCACCCTCTGGCCATACATTGGTCCCCTGCTGCAGACAGAGGGGCTCTGGGCTCCCCTTGGTTGCTAGCCCAGGGACTGGCAGGGAGCATGGAGCCAGGAGATAGCTATCTCCTGGCGGGGACTGACTTGGAGATTGCTCCCTGCCTCTGGGGAGCTGCCTGCTGCTATGGTGGGCTCTGCCACCGGAGCCCAGGTGGGGACAATGTCCTCCTGTCCTGGCAGCAGGGAGCTCCTGGCCCTAGCTCCTCGATCGGGGGCAGGGGGCTTGAAAAGAGATGCAGGCGAGCTCCCTGCTGCCAGGGCAGGGGGAAATTGTCCCTGCCCAGGCTCCTGTAGCAGAGCCAGCCCCAGCAGCAGGCAGCTCCCAGAGGCAGAGCGCAATATCCCAGCCCTTGCTGCCTGGCTGATTGGGAGCAAATTTTCTCCCAGTCGGCTGTCTACACGGGCAGTTTTGTGCAGGAATTACTCACAGGTAAATTTGCTACTTGTATTTACAAGTAACAAATTTGCCCGCAATTAGAACAAAGTACTGTCTAGTAAGGATCAGTATGTATAGATGATGACACTTATTGTGTAGTAATTAACTCCACTGCGCAGTAAAGTGTCTGGCGTAGAGGCACCCAGTAAGTTTTAAAAACATTAGATTGAATACCCAGAGTGGCAGCGCTATGGAAGTGAAAATGCTTTAGGTAATGTCCACATGGCCTTACAGTATGCCAGGCATGAGCTTGAGTACCAGCTATAACCATCTTGTGGACCAGGGAGATGCTTGTTTCTATATTTGTTTCAGAGAAAATGACTAAACTACACAAATCTAGGAAAAAACCACACATTTGTGTAAGCAGGCCTCCTTACTTTTGTTTTAAGAAAGAAAAGGGGACTATCTTAAAGGATGCTGCTGTTCATTCCTAAAGAAAGGATAGGCATACACACAAAACAGACCTGAGCAGAAAGGCAATCTCATTTTAGAAAAGGACACAAAATCCTAATGAAATGACATTCCAAAAAAAATTATTTTTTTTAAATAGAAGCTGTTGAGTGAGCCTAGGATGGCCACCAACTGCAGACGAGAGAACAGCAGTAAACATAGCCATACAACGGTAAAAGCTTTCATTAGAAGTTCCAGGCCCAATATATCACCATCTGTACTAGGCCCTTGGAGTCACTTTGAATACACACACAAGTCCAAACCAGTTGACCAGAACTATCATCAATTTTCTGCTTGCACACTATCTTTGGGAAGAAAGCCAACCCTTAAGATTGGACAGTACCACAATGAAAAAGTGACGGGGTAGAGACCCAACTTACAGGATACTTCTAATGCAGATCAGGGAGGTCCTTGGGAAGCAGGTCCACTTACTAGATAATAGAGCTGAACAAATAATTCAGAGTGCATATTTTATCAGCCGGAGGCAGTTTCTTCTGCTTAGGGAATACCAGTGACTAGACTGTAATTTCACTGAAATTACTCATTGTTCAAATTATTTGAATTTTATGCTCAGATATTATTTAAGTATTGATTGCAAACATTTTGCTGTGAATATCTAGCACTAACTGTTCATAATTCAAACTAAAACTAAGTTCACATGCCCAAGCACAACCCCCAGAGAGAAGAGAAGCTGAACGTTTTTTTTTTTCCAAGAGCAGGATGGAGCAGTAGAAAAACCTAGGCAAAAATATTTTTCTTTCAAAAGCTCCAGCAGTATCTGAGTTTTTGATAAACTTCTATGATCCAACCTGTTCATACGAGTCCTGGATAAAAGTTTTTTAATTCTCTGAACTTGAAACTTGAGCCCTGAGGAAGCTATTAAGAATCATATTATCACACAGAATATCAAAATAGCTGTACATATTACATGTGAGCAAATGTGGAGTGACAGACAGCGGATGGTGAAGAGTTTGATTGATGGGGAAGGATGGTTTAGGGCACACAGAAGGAAAGCAAGGATGAACAAGAAGGAAGAAAAGATTGAGAGGACCAGACACTGAAAGAACAGGACATGGAAATAAGAATGAAGGAAAGTACGCTCTGCTGTTTCCTAAATCTCCACTAGTCTGCCCCCAAGCTACATTGACATGCGTTTTAAATGATTGCACATCACAAAGTCCAGTAGGAGAGCTATGCTACTGAAGAGGGAAGTTTTCCAGATTTCAGAAGAGGAGTCACAGCTCTGGCTGTAACCCTGGAAAGTACCTGAGAGACTAGGATTTAAAACCAAGGTGACAATCATCCATGAAAAAAGCAATTTTAGACAACTTGTAGTGATTTCTAATATTTTTCCCGTTAGCTCATGCCAACTAAATGACCCCAGCTTTACAAACCAAGACAGACAAAAACTGCTTCAATAATTTTTAAAGAAAAATTCCACTGAAAGTATTTTAAAAGGGTTTTTTTTTAAACCCTTGGAATATACTACCTGTGACTACTGCAGAAAAAAACCTGTTTCCTTACTAAACATAGCTGTCTTTATGCAGGGGTATAGGTTGTAGCCGTGTTGGTCTAAGGACATAGGCAAACAAGGTACTTTGGGTAAATCGGAGATCTTTTATTAGACCAACTCAAATAGTTGGAAAAATTCTTCTTTGCAAGCTTTTGGGTATAGATACCCTTTATTTATTTACTTAAGGGTATGAATACCTGAAAGCTTGCAAAGAAGAATTTTTCTAACTATTTGAGCTGGTCTAATAAAAGAGATCTGTATTTACGCATACATTTACACAACTAGTTAGAGAATTTGACAACCGTGATAAAAACAACAGTGGGTAAAATACTGCAACTGAACTATGATTCCAGCAGAACTAAACTATGTAATACAGTATCCCATGCTTTCAAGTGGGAAAAAACACATTTTAATGATAATTTTATATTTGCCAAGCTAACAAGAAGTAAGAGATCATACCAAGACAAAACATACCCTAGAATATGACATGGGAAGACCATAACCATTTGATATGGTTTTCTTTAAAGAAGAAAAAAGAGACGAATATCCCATTCAGGATTCACGTCAATGAAAACACACTTGGGACCTTTTCAAGCCTAGGATTGCTCCTCTAAATGCTAATAGGGAGTGCAGTGAAGGGGCCTGAATACAGTTTCGTTCACTTCATGTAAGTCTTTGAAGGGAGGGGAAAGTGTTACATTTTCAGCATCTAATACATTCTAAATGTTTTAAGTGCATTTCAAGTTCCACTTTGATCAGCATATAAACTCTTTTATTCCCAGGAGAATGACACACATTTTATAGTCTACAAAGACATTTGCAAATGGAGACTGCATCTTTTATATGTTCTGGCTGTTAATTATGTTTCCACTCATTCTGAATTGTTTACTTTTATTATTTACCTCTGTCTTGAACAGTATTGAAGCAAGCGATGCAAGTCCCTTTGTCAACTGCCAAAAATTTATTTTTTTTACAATTAATCAGTGGAAAGAGAATAAAGCTTCCCTTCTTTAGAATGAGGACAAGCCCACTGTTGAGAAATTGAATGCATTAAGCAATTAACATACCAGTAAAATGATGGATCTTCACAATTATCTGAATTTGCATTCCTAAAAATTCTACAAAGAGATCTGAAATCCATTTCTTGGATATCTTCAGCTACTTTCTAAAAACTGCGTGGTTAAGATTTGACAATGCGATTTAGAATGAATAGGAACTCAACACATGCTTATTTTAATATAGACCCAACCCAAAGCATATTAGCATGCCATTAAGAAGTCAGAAACAAAGGAATTTCAGGCACTGAACACAAAATTGTCATTGTCTACACTGCTGAGCACAAGAACTGTTCATCAGGAAGTCATCAGCACTACAAGGCTGTTAGGTAGCTTGATTTAGCCCTCTGATACGAGAAGACTGTTTAAAGACACTGGCCTTATTTTCTTCCCACTTTTAACTGTTTTAGACAAGTCCAGCTTTGCAGTTTTTACTGTTTCATACCTAGGTGGCAGAGAAGAACTGGACAGATATATTAAAGCTATCATCAAAATAATTTAAAACAAAAAGGGATCAGCACCAATGGAACCATCTCAACCCCAACCGGCTTAGTTAGCTTGAACCTTCTTACCATAGAGTATCGTAGAAGGAGTCCTTTTTATACTGTCTTTGGACCATGTGGATTAGGTCCAAGGCAGCACAGATTCCAGCTTTTCTGGAACTGCCATTTCCAGTCATTGTACTTTGCAAAAGACACCTGTAAGGATTGCACCTCCAATATTGTCTAGATCGGGGTGGGCAAAATGCGGGCCGCAAACCAGATGTGGCCTGCCCAGCCATTCTATCCCGCCCGCAGGGCCCCTTAAAAAAAATTTAGAAAATAATAGTTATCTGCCCCTGGCTGCCTGTCATGCGGGCCCTCGATGGCTTGCCAAAATGCAGTAAGCGTCCATCCCCCCCCAAAATAATTGCCTGCCCCTGCTCTAGATAGACCAGCCAACAGTTTGCTTTCCAGAGACGATCAAGATACCACTGCGACAGACAAAACTACTGGTATATTAAAACTGAATAATGAATGGTTAACCTTTTCAAAATTTAAATTGTTCAACATGAAATTTAAAAAAATACATATTCCATTATCCACATTATTTGAATCAATGACTATTGTGTGTTAGTGATTTTGGCACAAACTCTTTAGATGTTATTACTTTTCTTTCGTCTCAAACTTTAAATGAGCTTTGATTTCTTTTGTCCTTATTATCCAAACAGAACGTACAGGAACTTGCTCTTCTTCTAATGGATATGGTATGGAACTCTTAAATACTGTAGCAAATGGCTGAGAGCATTTTCTTAAAGATAAAGTTTATTGCAGACCTAAGATGGACTGGGCCTTTACAGAGAAATCATTTGATACTAAGCTATAATGGACAAAATAATACTTTCATTGAGAGGTCTGGGTTTGCAGCACAGTCCACACCAATGTGTTTTGACTGGAATTTGCTCAATTGTAAGGTTGCTAACAGCATGAATTGATTGTAGCAGACGACTCTGACAAATTTATGCCAACTGTTCAAGCACCTGAGTATTGACTTTTCCCTGGTATTCATGTATCTGATATGGGACTGAATAGTAATCTCACTCCCTCCATCCCTGTTTCTGAGCTAAGACCCTTTCCTCCAGTGACAAAGAAAGCATTCTTAATGATTCATATCATCAATGGGAACCTGATGATTTGCTGAATACCTTCAACTGAAATTGAAACCACTGAGAGTAACTGGAACCAGGAACCTCTTAAAAAAAATGAGGACCGGGATATTAAATCCCAGGTGTGATTTATTTCACATAAATTTCTGTGCACTTAAGTTCTGGAGCATTTGAATTTATTTCTGGAAGGAACTATGAAATCAAGTGCGGAGTGACCTCTGATAATACCCACCCTTGCCGCATAACTATATTTGTCGGGCAATGTCACTGTCTGGCATTGCTGACTCCTGACAACTCTACATTTTGTGGGGGGGTGAAGGGGGAGGGGGTACAATACCATGACAGATATACAATCAAGAAGCAGGGACTCTGGGAGAGAGGTTATTTGGTTTCAGTGCCTAGTCAATCAGTGCAGATAAGCAAGCAAGCCTGATTTTCTTCCCAGTTCCAGAAAATAATACAGCTCATGCTCTCCTTTGTCTCAGGAATACTGACAGAACGGCAAGTAGTAAGGAAATGTATAATAAATTCACCTACGGGCCAATTGCATAGATGTTTTTTTTTTCTTTCCATGTCCTACATACCATGTGCCAAGTGCTTAGTCACTCTCCTGCCATCAGTTCAGATTTCTGCTTCCATTTCTGATAGATCTTCCCATAGCACTTAAAAGTATCAAAGAGGCTTAGTAATACTGCGTTGTAGATTTTATAAGATCATTGGCATGCTCTGAGAAACTGCATGGTAAACCAAGCTTATTAGGGTGGCTAGAAAGATCAGTGAAGAGGTTTGGGGTTTTTTGGAGCTAGGTGAGGGTTGCTGATACACTCTGTAACCAGTAATGGTAACCAAGATGCTCTCACTTCAGTTTTGGTTAGTAAGATCGCTGATGTTTTACACAGTTGAAAATTAGTGCTTCTGAAAAAAGAATGCAAAAACTGCAATCTTTTGCATCCGTGTACTGCAAACTGAGATGACCTTATTTTGTCATGTTTGCGAGGCAGAGCAGGTGTTTTTATTTCTTTTGCTTGATTTGTTAGCATACGCTGGGAAATACGCTGTGATAGTTGGTTAAATGACTAAATGTACTTTCCTTTGTCTTGTCGACTTTTTCCCTTTTATTTTCCGCTGTTGTGTGCTCCCTTGTTTAATCAAAAGAATTACTTATGAGGGATATACAGTATTCCTGAGTAACAAGCAATTCTACTGAGGTGATGGGAAACATTATAAAGCTGGGAGCAGCATTATAAAATTGCTGACAGCAGCCCGCAAGGTTTTATAAAATATTTCTGATCCTAGAAAGGAAGAAGTAACTTTAGACTTTCAGGGAAAGGAAAGGTCTATTTATACATTTAGCTTGCTTTTTGTATTTTGATTTTGTTGTGCAAAAGTCTTCGTAATGCTCAATTTTCTTCAAATAATTCCACTAAAAGTACTATGACTCCATCCCCACCTAGTCTGAAAAGAATGACTGCTATGCAATTACTTGCCCAATAAGGTCAGGATGTGAAGAAAAGGCTTGAGAGTAAATGAGCCTAAGTCTTTTCTTCCAAGCCTGCCGACACTCCCTACCCACATAAGAACCGCGGTCCAAGAGGCTGCAGCCCAGGGAGGGAGTTACTTATCACACTGATTTCTTTTGGAAGCAACCTCATCATCCATTAGTGGGAGAATAGGACACAAGGGGGGGGGACTAAATGAATTGCAGCCTCTACCCTTCCTAGGACGGATCTACAAGATGGGAATAATGCATTAAAAGAGCTGGACTGCAGACCTGTGGGTATTTTAATAGATTACCTTCCATTCAATTTTGTGGAGCAGGACAGAGGCTCCAAAATTAAATGAAGCTGCAAATGGTAAGTAGGCCCAATTCTCTTCCCCTGTGCCAGTCATTCTCCACAGCCCACGTGGCCTGAAGTGCCAGAAATTGGTCCCCAAAAAAGGTAGCAGAGAATCCTCACAGCGAAGAGGAACTCTTGCATGGCCAAGGCCTACATTAAGGGTGTTTATAGACGTGCTGCGGGGCGGGGGGCAGGAGGGGGAGTGCTTTAATTAGAGCTGCTCTGAGAGCCACTTTAATTAAAGCACCCAGAGTGTCACATATATCATTGTCCCTGCACTGAAAAATGGCAGTGGGGAAGCTTTAACCAAAGCTCATTCGACTAGCTTTAGTTAAAACACCCCAGCAGCCAATTATCAGTGTGGGGGCATTGATGCATGTGATGCAGGAGTGAGTCTGCTGGAGCACGGTAATTACCATGTTCCAACAGGCTCGAGGAATCGAGTCTGCTCCAACGTGTTGTAATTACAGTGCATCGGAGCCGCCTCGCTGCATGTGTATAGGTGCCCTAACTGCCCCCACATACCTTCAATGAAGCTACATTTAGCTATATTAGCTGAGAGCTTCACCCTCAGAATTGAAGAAATGAACTATTTTAAAAACAGAATAAAAGTTTTATTTTCAAAAGAACAAAAACCAGAGCTACAAGAAATTCTGCTTTAGGCTGAGTAGACTCCTGAAGATGGCTGAAACCTTAAACTTGAAGTGAACTAGAATATATTCCTATGTTCCGTATATTACAGATTATAGGGAAAAGCTAATGAGAATTGGCTTCTTTTCCTTTACATGTCCCTTAGAAGCACAGAGAGAAATAAAACATTGAGAACAGACTGCATGCACTGCACAGGGCCCAAATTCTATTTGTATCTGCACTAGGAAAAAAAAAAAAAAAGAGAGAGAAGAGTAAATCTACTGGCTTTAATGGATTTACTGTAGACTTACACCAGTGTAAGCGAGAGCAGAATTTGGCCACACTGCATATATTCCACTTCACAGATGACAAAAAAGCACCATGACATTTTCCTGACAGGACAATTTCCTGCCAGGACTTGTCAGCATGCCTTACATTTGTGTCTCTGCTGATAAGTAAAACTATTTCTGACTGTTCACATGAAATCAAAGTTGTGTGCGTTTAAATCTGCTTTCTTGGGAAGTTTAAATTTGCTAAACTCCAAGCATAACAAACTGCACTATCCATTTCTGCACTCTACATCTAACTTTTCCCTCTAAACCTTATTGCTTCTTAGAGCTAGAACACTTCTAACTGCATACCTATAACAGAAGCTGAGCAGTTATAAAGCCACGATAGTGAGAGTTTGACAGTGTAAAATTGAACTGGTCTTGAAACCTGGACGTATTGTAGAGTCTTAACCTGGGAACCACTTAATGAGGTTTAGTGGAATTTTGCTTGACTACGAATTTTCACTTTTATTTGGACGTTTGGCCTTGTTTAGTTATTTGGTGGGGATTTTATACAAGTTTCTTCATTGTACCTGCACTGCTCGTGATCTTAATCTTTCCCACCTACATAAAAGGATCTTATGCAACTGCCCAATTACGAGGAGAAAATACCAAATCTTCCGTGAAACTTTTGAAAACCTTTTGTTTTCCAGTATTACTAATTGTGCTAATTATTTTCTGCTTTTTTTTTGTGTTACCACATTTAGTAGAGTCTGATTCTTACTCTTTATTTGCAGCAATGCAAATAGAATTCCTTTACAAAAATACAGTTCTACCAACATAAAAGTACCACAAAGGACTTGAGTAAGATCCACATAGACTGCATCCTGCAAGGAGTTATTTTTTCCTAACCAGAATCATCTAGGTGTTTCCTAGCGGGAGCAATCTAGCTGATGGGTTCTGCCAGTTCGATCACATCTTTTCAATTATCAACTATCATATTGTTGATACCAGTTTTGCCAAGAGTTGATTTACCAGGTTGCCAAGAACCATGAACGATACTAGACTGGGTCTGCCAGAAATCACATGGCTTTGGTCTGACAGGAATCACTTCATACATTTTTCTTGCCAGGAAAATATATTGTAGGTTTATCATCCTTTAGATAAACAAAGGAGCCTGACTATCTAAATGACTCAAAAGTCATCTCTCTTAATCATATTGGCACATTATGAAGTCATATTTCAATCCTTTAGAGCACGATGCGCTTTGTTAGCAGAGTTTTACATCTGTCTACAACATTTTACACAACTGATATGTTTTGCCAAATTCCTCTATCCATATTTGCAAGCCTTCTTGTGGAACTGGTTAAAGCTGCTGCATAACTGCACTCTCTAACCCAGGGGTTGGCAACCCCTGGCACGCGTACATGCAGGCATTTTTCTTGGCATTCATGCCTCTGGGTGGACAGCAGGGAAGGGGCTGTCTGCGCTGCCACAACTCCCCTGCCCCGAGGAACGCATGCACCCACCGCCAGCAATGAGCTGGACCAGGGCTCTGCAAACCTCAGTGCAGCAGCGTGGAGCCTCCCAGCCGCCTGCCACAGCCAACCTGGGATCTGGGCAGGCCCCTGCTGCCCACCACGGAGTCCAGGCTGCTCGCAGCAGGCAGCCGGGAAGCTACAAGCCACCGCACCAAAGTCTGCCGAGCCCCGGCCCGGCTCGTTGCTGGCACTGGATGCACGTGCACCTCTGGGCAGATGGCAGGGAAGGGGCCAGGGTTGTCCTGCCGCAACAAGGATCGAGCCCGTTGTGGCTTCCCCACCCTGGCACGCCAACATCTTACAAGTTGAGGTTGGGGTGTTGCTGACCCCCTGCTCTAGCCACATAGGAGTCTTCACTAGAGAGAAACTTCTGATGCAGATATACAAATTATGTTCTTAGGGGCCAATCTTATTTCTCGGTAGGTTAAGAAGGTCCCTGCTCTGATGCCATTTTATTACATTATGAGGACAGGAGTTGGAGAGGCCTTGCTTAAAATGTGCACTTGCATCCTGGGATCTCTCTGCATACCACCGAGCGGCAGCACCTTGAGAGTGAGATGCAGGTGACAAAGATATTATACAAAGTGCTAAAGAGATTCTCGCAGCAAGGAGTCTTAGGGAAATACTGTGAAAATTTCTGCTCTTCTCCTTCATTCTTTTTCACCCTGTTTCGGCTTTCAATTTACGTTTCTCCAAACACTGGCCTTTTCTAACCTAGGTTCAAATGTCATCAGCTCTCAAATATTTGTTGTAACTTATGTCCACGTCAAAAAAAAAAACAACCAACCAACCCTTAACTGCTTGTTTTGTCCTCATAATACATTCTTTATCCTTTAGTTTGTAAATGACTTGGCTATTTGCAGGATTAGACAAATTTTAGTTAAGAGGATTGCTGCATGTGAATTCAAACATAAGCCTTACAAACACATGTAAGATAACACGCAGCCTCAAAGCTGATTTGGTACCTGGAACAAATCCACGCGGCATATGTAAGAGCTGTAAATTACCAACCAGTAATCAAAGTAGCCCCCAACTTAAACAGGATTTACCAACGCATTTGCCATACTGTGGTCTGGGAGATACCATAGTAATTCTATATTCTTGGAAGGTAACAGCAGGAAATTACTTGAGAAACATAACTGCAGTCTCTGAGATACTGGGTTGTAGAATCAGCTGTCAAAAGACAGTATTTTTTTATGGTGGGCACTGCATACCTTTGAAAGCAAAGAGACTGTCTGCATGCAGTTGTACTTCTGTTTTCTCATGTTATTTTTCATAAATAGTGAAAACGAAAATCGCCCATGTACCTTGAGCGGACTGGTCAACAGCTTTTCTTTTTCTGCTATGGCTGTTATAGTTCAGTCTCAGTTCTTGGCCGTACTCGTTCAGAGTTTCTCGGGAGTCATAGGATTGTCTTTGTTTTCTCCCATCTTCACTTTCATCCGAAGAACTTGTGTAAGTTAGATCCACTTCGTGCTTAACTTTAGAGAGTGGCTGGTAGGGTTTGCAGTCCATCTGCTCCATGTCTGGTTATGTAGGTTCAGTCATGAAAACAAGGAATAGGAGTTCCTTACGAAAGTGGTCCTAGAAAAGACAAAATCCCATGTTTCATGTTACACATGAGCATTTAGGTCATCACAGCCAGATTTTACACTTCGCGAGGCAAATCCTTTAAACCACGTCAACGTATTAGAGGTAAGCACCTGACCAATAGTTTTTCAAGAACCACAGCAAAATAGCTTTGGGGAAAAATCCTTGAAACCAAATGAAATACTGCAAGACCATGCAACAGAAATGTTTTCCTAATGCTCCAAGCACAACATTTTAAAATACCATTTCAGCATTAAGCTTAAGTAGTGAATATGACTTAAAATTAATGGTTACAACAACTAATTTCTTTCCCTCAAGATGTGCATCTTTGTATGCTCTCAGATGGGGCAATCTGCTTGTTGGGGGTTTTTTAACCCACAAAAGAGACAGGGAAGAAGCAGTCACTCCTTTTGCTAAAGGAGCGTTTGTATGTGTCGATTTACACAGTCAATCAACCAGTTACAGCTTTTGACATTCTAAAAAGAAAAAAAAAAACCCCAAAACCACTAACTATTTGGAATAAGATGGTTAGCAAGAAGACGACCCCTAACACTGTATAATATTAAAACAGTAATAAAACCCCACACCTTTTAAAGGAAACAAGTTTTTCAAACTATTGCTAGCTCATAGCAACAGAAGCATATTAGTATTCTCCAGTCAAACTTCTTAATTCACTGATGCCTTGGCTAGTTCCAGAGCCATTAAAGTCAGAAGTTGTAGTTACCTATCCAGTGCCTAAGCCTAAAATCTTGCTCTCCTGCCTCTGTCATTAGCTATTAATTTTAGGAGAAGATTCATGGCAAAATCCTGACCGTCATGGCATAGAAATTCACCGTTTTGAGAAAAAAAGGATGCAACAAAAACAAGTCTGTGAACATGGCAGGCTAGTAAATGTTTATCTTGAAAATTTAACACTACAAACAGAAGCAGCCCATTACTACATAAAGCTAAAAGGCAGGTAATATTTTAGAGCCTGGAGGTTATGGGAAAAAATTTTGCTCAACAGGTTCAGCCTACATCTTTTGGCTGATTTTACACTATTGACAGAAAAAAGCAAACTCTAATGCTCAGCCTTATGGTTTAATACCCAACCTTTCTCAGTTTGCAATCTGATATCTTTTAATGTTATGCCCAATCAACTCCAAAATGTCAGAGAAATTTCTTAGGTTCCAGAACCCCAAACCCTATTTCCTTTGGGGAAAATTAGGGAGGAAAAAAAACACAAGAGAGAGATGGGAAGGCATCTGCATCTATTTGGCAGAGTCAAATAGTCAAGTAGGGAGACTCAGGATGACGAGGAAGGTCAAAATGGGGCAAGCCCACAGTGAGGTTCAGATGGGGCATGAGAGAATGAGAGGGTACAGACATCCTTTGTCATGAGGGAGTAGGCAAGGGAGGTTTTGGGGAGTCTCTGAAACAGAAGAGAATATGAGGTTGCCATACAGGACGTTTTTTGGGGGGAAATGAAGTCATGGAAGGAAACTCAAGCATGTGCAATGCACTTCACCTACTGAAGCAGCACTGGGTTGTTTTAAAAAAAACCTTGGTACTGTGTAAAAACGTACATTTCTCTGTTCACCTCTCGTACACAGCTCAGAGATGCACAAAACCTGGTACTAGCCCCTCAGCACCTTGACCCTTCTCAACGCATGCACAAAGGTCCTTATTGTGAAAGACCCTGGTGGTTGATCTATTCTGCAGTCTTCACAAGGTGGATTTTGCTTGTACAGTCGTTCTCAACCTTTGAAACTTCCAGGCGCTTCTCTGTAACGTTTCCGGGCTCAGCAGTAGTTGGCTGAGAATTACCGAGCTACAACCTAGCTGGGGGAGGAGGTGGCAAATGAACCCGACTGATAAGCACAGCTCTGTGGCTCCGTATCTGCCCGCATGGCAGAGCATGCCATGAACACAAACTACCACCTTATCTGATCTGAAGACAGGTGATAAATTGTTATTTCTAAGAAGTGGCAAAACACTTGATAAAAAGTTTCAGTGCGTAATATTTTCACGATACAAGAATACATGAGGAAAAAAAAATTGATTCTTCAAGCTGTTCTGGGGTTAAGAGAATCAATCAAATTCAAATCAATGCTGAAGTGTTAAGATAAACCCTGCCACTTGTAGCTTGAGTTTTATACCTTTGCTGCATTGAAATTAAGGGGGGAAAAAAAAGAAATAAGACTTCACTCAGCTAAAGCATGGCTTAAAACAATATTGCCAGGGTGTCTATACAGGTTTCTTCAAGTAACTGGCTTCTTTGTAACTAAAGGAAATATCCAGCTGATCAATATCAAGTTGACCTTGTCAGCCAAGTGATAGAGTCTCATAAAAGCTTACAGCTACAGTAAATGACCTTTGCATGAGTGACTTAATGCTTTCCTTCCCACACAGAATGATTCTTTCCTGACCTTTCTATCAGTGTGCTGCCATAGGAGATTTTTTTTTAAAATATATTTTTAGGCATTAAAAAGCAAAAGATAATTCTCAACCATATTTTAAAATAGACACCACATAGAAGTTCAAGTCAGATTCCTAGAACAGAAACCATACGCAGCTCTTCACGGAAATTTACCAGCAAAACATTAAGTGTTGTCTCAGCGTTCGAAAAAAGAAAGTCTGGTGGGGGGAATTTCGCCATGTTGAAATACCAGACCAAGCCAGCATATTCCGTGTGGATGCTACGCGTGGTTTTGTATAAAGGGTCATCGGAAACGACGCGTCACGTTCTGCTGGCAACCAAGTTCTATTAACTCTGAAACCCAATATTCATAGCATAACTCTGTGGTTTATGTGACAGTTTGTCTGCTGTGGAGTTATGGGAATGTGGATACACTGACTGGCTCCTGTTTCAGGATAACTTTATTCTGTGCACAGCACTATACTATTTCTTATTTTCAAAAAAACCTCAAGGAACCTAATTTCTGTTCACTCGAACAACACTTGGAATAGATGCTAGTCAGGCCGCTATTTCAGCTCGTTCGTTTTAGAAAAAAAAATTTCCTTACTGATTACTACCATTACCCCGAGGAGATCAGCACAGCGACTTATCCAATTTGTTATCCAACATCCATCTTCTATACAGAAGTTTTAACATATGAAGGGTACTGACTGCCTTCTGGCCAACTGCAATGCTTTCTGGGTGAGAAGTGAAGAGAGACAAAGGAAAGTAGTGCAACATTTTTGTGTTAATTTAAGATTTATACTTTGTTGGAGCTATTTAAGTCCCTGTGGCATTAAACCGTAAATGCAGGTATAATGACAACAGAGTAATCCAGAACCACTATTGTATGCACACATTTTGAGCTTGTACTCATAAGACAGCCTTCTGCCTCTTTACTCTTCCCTCTCTAAGGGCAGGTCAAAGGGTATTAGATCACCTCATTCAACTTCGCGTCATGCTGAGCTGCGGTCAGAGTTTGCTTATACTAGATGACAACTGACTGGAAGTTTTAATTGCTTTAAAAAAGGATGAAGTCTCATAGGTCTGATGCATCTCCTTGCTTCATATATCCCATCGTCTGCTTTCTTATAAAAGTTAAGCTCAGCAGTGCCTGAAAATGAACTAAAAAGAGTAGTTTCATGTTTGCTGTAGGCAAAAAGGAAGCATGCCTTAATTCCAGAGGTTGCTTCTGAAATACCAAATATGAAGTCTAAAAAGGAAAAAAAAGAAAGATATTTAAAGAGAAAGTAAATAACCACTTTGGAGCAAACCTTTGATGTAGGCAACACCAGGAGAAAAAGAAAGCAATGATGTGCTGGGTACAAGATCACCAAAACTCTCTTACTGAGAACACTGGTTTGTATAGTACCAATGTTCTAGCTCATATATTATCAGGATTATATAGCTATATATATTTTTATATACGCGCGCGTGCGTGTGCGAGAGACCTGCACGTGGCATGTGTCACCTGCTCCAGTCTGCTCACCATGTTCCCGCACAGAAGCAGCAGTGCCTGCCTAGCCACCTGCCTGGTGCATCATGCCACTCTGCCTCTCCGGACTCTGGCCCAGGTACATAATCCTGGAGTGACCCAGCCAAACTGGGATGTATGATCACCCTATATATAAACGCAAAAATGCAACGATATAGTTCTTATTTCATAGCATAGTTACACACTATAATAACGATATAATATGCAACAGAGTCCTTGCTTCCAAGCCATTAAACTATTCAGAATTTTTAAATGAACTAGGACAAACTGGAACAAGCCTACAGGGAATACAAAAATGGAAATATTTGGAACTGGATCCTTAAATGAATGGGCATCACAAATTATTTCAAGGTGACAAAGCGATTGAATTTCCTTGTGTACGAGAAGGTCATCAAAAACTTTTCTGCACAAGCTAGAAATGAATAGGGAGACTTCTAATATTCAAGGCATGGATGATGCCATGAATTATGCATTCGGCAGAGATGGAATTAAGACACTGGTATACCTGGATAACACTCCAGATAAAGCAACAGGAATATCTGAAGATACACATCCATTGCGAGGAGGAGAGATCCGAGTCCAGCATGAAGCACTACAGCCAAACCCTGAACCCGCATGCCAGGTGTTATGAGGTGGTGCTGCACCGGTCTTTGCATCAAAGAAAATTTGGTCACATTTTGCTGAAGGAAGTTGAAAGGAAGCCAGATGGTGGACATCCAACCTCACAGGAGCAGTGTTAAATGGTACATTTCAAAATAACATCAAGGTTTCAACCAAAACCTAAGTATTTCCAAACCATGCTTTTGGAGAAAAGAAAGGAATTACTATTTTTTTTATGAGCATATATTAGTCCTGCCTAGAGGTGGAACTTATTGCACATTAAGGAAAAGAAATGTATAGATAAAAAGGAAACTATGAGGGAACATGAAGGCTTAAAATTAAACACAAGAAAAAACATGTAATGCTTAGGTACATCAGATATGCAGATGCAAAATCCAGCACGTAGGGACAGAACATGGATTTCACATGGTCCCTGGAGGGTTCTGGGTTTCTAACCCAATGGATGGATTATACTCATCCATATATGTACATTTTTCATCATGACAGATGCAAGATGGATTATCTTCACTTTACCATTTAATATCCTCCTTCATTTAAAATTAATCAAGGTATAATTTAATTCTAGCTAACAATATAAGTTAAAAATATTGTTCATTTTACCCAACAGAAATAAAATTGCTTAGACAAAACAAATTAGGTTGCAGTATTTTGTGGCATATGGCAAGTCTGCCAGCGAACTGAAAAATATGCAGTATGTCAGCTATTCGGCTGCGGTACATTATTCTTGGCCAACATGCACCTTTCGCTTCCCTTGGAGAATTGCCACTGTATACAGAGCCCCACAACCCCCTAATGTTTTTCTTTGGAAAACTAGTTATTTGGTGTACTGAGTGTATTTTAGTGAAGATCACAGCATAAAGGATCAGGCTTATTGAGCTGACACTATAAGTGGTCCAGTGAAATATGTGGCAGGTAAGCCACAATGTTTACTGGACTTTTTACAGAAAAAAAAAATCTATATCTATCATGTGCACAAGAGCTAACATAAAAAATGGTGTATCAGATAACTTGTATAACAGAGAAGCATGTCATCTCAGCATCGAAGTGACCAACATTTTAAGAAGTACCAATAAACCACAAACAATGAATGCTGCATGACAGGAGAAAAGTTTGGATGAAAAACAACACTGAGTGTGGTTTTGGTTAAACCATGAGA
Organism: Alligator sinensis; assembly: GCF_000455745.1. NCBI lineage: Eukaryota > Metazoa > Chordata > Crocodylia > Alligatoridae > Alligator > Alligator sinensis. Next base: position 639,864 of record NW_005842107.1, read on the forward strand.
CTAACACAAATCATCTTGGTTTAATCACGAACACTTTGCCACAGACTTCTTGTCTGAATGTGGACTTACTAATTTCTGCAACCCCATTTCCAGCCATAAAAAGAGGGATAAGGCTTCATTTTTCTCAAACTTTAAAAAGGACACCTGCTTATAAGTAGCAGAACTCAGGTAGGGGAAGCTGAGTGCCAGCAGCAACCTGAAGAGCTATGCAGTCCCTCCGGCCAGCACTCCTTCCCCCTCCCATCCCAACCACCACTCTTCAGCCCTTGACAGCATCTCTGCCCAGGGTGCCAACATTTTAAAAGTTACACCTCTGCTACTTATACTGAAAAATCTCAGACAAATTCTCTCATTCTCTTACTCCCAGGGAGGTAAGTTCAAAAAGCAAACAGAGAGTGCCTGAAAGCATTACATGTAGACAGTAGCAGGATTTTGACAGAACCACACATGGGAATGCAAGCTTAAACTACAAGGTAGGGACACCAATAATACATCCGCTCAGGAGTTCCCGTTAGCTGAATATAATGCTGAAATGGTCCCATGGGCATCTCCCTGGATGTATGGCCAAAGTTCACCCTTCTGTTAGGCAGAGAACCCAGGGTTGGCAGAGCTGGAGTAATTTATTTTCATAAAATTTTGAGGCAAGAAAAAAAGCATGCTGAAGGTGATTCTGTAATGTGCCCTTACTTATACCCTTCCATATCTTTGGCCACTGAGTTCAGATCATTGCCATGAGTTGGAGCAAACTATGCATCCCTTCTCACTTAAATGCCTCTAGAATTGTGAAGTTTCAGCCAAAACAGTACTTAAAATAACGTATTAGCTCCAAAGCTGCTCTGCCTTCTACAACATACTACTTATCCCTGAGAAAAAAACCTTAAAAAAGAAACTAAAGAAGTGTCAAAACTACCCAAAAACAAGTTTTTCAAAAGGTAAAAATATGGTTTCAAACCTTTCAATATTTTGTCTGTTGTCCAAACTTTTGTACTTCCAAAAGACTTGGAACTGTGCATGTCAGATTAGGCTACCCAGCTTGCATGTGCACACTGATCTTCATGGCAATGATCTCTTCTCTGTGGCCAAAGATATGGAAGGGTATAAGTAAGGGCACATTACAGAATCACCTTCAGCATGCTTTTTTTCTTGCCTCAAAATTATATGAAAATAAATGCAACTGAACTATAGTAATTAGTGAGACTTTAAAAAAAAAAATCTTAGGCTGCTGGTATCATGTAATAAGCCATTTATCACACATTCTCGTATTTCGAGTTGTCACCACAAATGTCTTTTCTTTCCCTCAAGGCAATGAGTTTTATTTTACTGGTATCTTCTTAGTGTAATAGACAACTGATTACCTGTCTAAATAAATTTGAAGTTTATTCATTAAATATAAACCTCATTCAACTGGTACTAAAATTCTGGACAGAAGTTCTCACATACCAATAAGGGAAGGATATAGCTACTTACTCGTGTGCAGGTGTGAGACAGAAATGGGATCGCGTACTGCATTTAGGCAGGCATCTACCTCTAAGGTATACTGGCATATAAAAAAAAAAATCACGTGGGCTGACAGATGTCGCAAGTACTGTAATCATTTGTACATGTCAAGAAAAATGAATTGTGTTTTGGCTATTTGTCAGTAATGCAAATTGTATGACCATCAAATTGAGATAATTGTTGTTGGGTTTCCTTTCCAACTGTGCGCTTAATTAAGAGGACTCAACCAACACTAATTAGCAACAATGGTAATTTTTTTAACCCAATTTAAAAGATCACGGGTTAAAGAAAATTGAAAAGAATGTACATGTGCCATATAGAGGTGCATTCATTTTATTACATTATTTTTATTGACTTCAATGTTGCAGAACAACAAGGTTATTGTATAAAGTTAATTTACAAAACATCAGTTCTCATGTAACATCCATTAAAGAGTTGAAAAATACTGTGTTCAGTTTTCCCTGTTACTTGGATCAAGCTTTGGTGCCTCAGCAATGCAGATTATAGCTGAGAAATTCATTTAAATTTTCATCCCCCGTCCACTTTTGGATTAGAAGAAGAGCCCTTGATTCAGCAATGCATCATTATTCATCAATTTGCTTAAGCACGTACTTAAGTCCCATTAACTTCAATAGATGTTAAAAGCTTTGCTGAATTGTGGCCAGCATAAATAGATGTACAAAACCCCCTCAACTACTAAGTTTGCTTCATTTTTTAATTACAATTCTTCCACTATAATTCCTTATCCTTACCAAAAAAGAAGCGCAATATCATTGACAAATGACTAATCAGATCAGTGGCCCACTAGCCATCGTCTTGTCCACCTCTAAAAATGAATGAATGAATGAATAAAACATTTCAAAACTTCTGAAACATAGCCTTAGCTAACAGAACATGATGCTCTACACTGTTGCATCACAGTCAACCTAGTCTCCCTCCCTCTTTTTAGCTTTGTTGCCTCTTATCCATAAACTGAACAGCTCTGGGGCACAAAACCCAGGATACTGCAGCTTCTGGGCAACACTGAAATACAAATACAGTAATCTTGCTGCTGACCGCCACATTCATACCTAGTCTACGTTCATTGAGATCAGTGGTTACACTAGGGATGTACCCACTCTGGTTGCTTCAGGGTCCAGTGAACCTCTCAAAGATAAACAATGAAGTTGAACACTAATGTGTGGGCTTCTTCAATCCGTCTCTGCCATTTTGCATTCTTCATGGCGAGTGAGCTCTTCACCCCAGCAGTGAGCATGTGCTCAACCATTTTTCATTTTCCATGATTTTTACCCTTCTCCTGTAAGAAGCTCTACTACTTATTATGCAGTTTGGACATATTCTACTAGATCAAAACTTTAAAAGCTTTTCAGGCATTTGAAGTGTTGCCTGCTGGAAGCCCCGACTGTTGGTTCACACCTCTAGGGACTGCTTGACCGTTTCTGCAACATCTGTACCACCTCCACTTGAAGTATCACTCAGGTTGCTATTTGTGTGCACGACACCATCATGTCTGAGAAGTGATCTTAGTGTTCCCTTTCTTCTTGCTTTGATGTCTGTCAAAGTACTCAGAATCGTTAAGTGCCATTGTTCTGACATGCAGCCCCTCCCTATGGACTTGTACCATATACCGTGAATCCCAGAACTGCTATTATTTGAGCTGGTGTCAGATTGATTTTCCTTCTGTTCACAATAAAGCTGTGATCTTGCAAGGCTGAAATTACTGCTGATTTATGCCTTGATTCCAGCCCTAGAGAATTAGCTTGTATCAGTCCGTCACCTACGAAAAGGAGATGCGAGTCCTCCGAGATCTCACTAGTGGAACCTTTGTTCTCACTGCGGTGGAGAGCCCAGTGTAAACAGTCTCTACAAGAAATTCTTTCTGCAAATTGTAGGTGCTTTCTGTGGCAAAACTGAAAAGGCTGAAGTAGGTATCTATTCATTTTCTATCAGTCCTATCCATAGCAGACTTCTTGTCAGAGGTGAATTTAAAAGTTCCCTCCAACTAGTATGTGACCTTTTGGCACATTCCTATGGGTTCTTCAAGCGCTCCACAAAGAAAATGGTGTAAAGGGGCAGGCAGCGTATGGCGTAACTGTTCTTCAGCTTCTTCTCAAATGGCCTGTGCACATGGGGAAATGTATAGGGCTGATATAAATCCCTAGAATTATACTGCTAAAATTCCTGTAAAATGATAACTGTGGTACAATCATGCTCTTCAGTTTCTCTAGGAACACCAAACCCTTAAAAACTGAAATTCACCCCAGATTTTAAACCTGTTCAATTTCTTCGCATTTGGAAGATTCTGAATTAGTTGCCATGAAAATGTCTTTCACTCATTCGCAGTTTTTATAAGTCTCTCATCGCCTTTGCATTAGTTTGTATCATCTCGTAACCATTGTCCTACAGGATATTACATTTACCCCTCCGGTTTTTTTTGGACCTGGTAATCTTCCACAAGAATGCCATAGTAGTTTGGCATTTATTTGTATTTCAGAAATGTTGGCCTGGTGATTGTTACTTGATGTCTTTCTATTATGGTTGCTAAGAATTATAAAAATACTCAATAGGGCTGGAAGGGACCTCTGCAGGTCACTTAGTCCAATCCCCTTCTAGAGGCAAGATCATCCCTATCCAAACCATCCCATACAAACTTTATCTAACCTATTACTAAAACGACACAAAATTAACCCTGTCACACAAGACATAATACCCTAACAGATAAAGCAGAGCGGCAACAACAGTCAGTTTAAATATCCTTAAAATACAATGAATAAGTCTCCCTCTCCCTTTGCTGATAGGACAAAATAAAAAGCTAGGTAACTTGTCTATCTTCCCCTTACGTATGCTTGCTTGCACAGTTGTAAAAGGATGACATGCTTTTTCAGCATTGCTTGCTGTAGTTTCATCTCTGAAGTTTCCACGCATACTTATATTTAACTAAACCTCAGAAAAAATGACCTGCAGTATTCTGCCATGCATCTGGGATCATTTCAGTCATAGGCGTCTTCAAACTCAAATATTCTCTGAATATAAGGGAACATTTTAACATTTTAGAAATTAGTTAAAAAAAATAAATGAAAGCTTTTATGGATGGATTTCTAACCATGAAAATATCTTTCCCTTTGACAGAGCTATTCTGAAAAAGTAGGACAGGATGTTGAACTTAATGAAGCGCTGGATACCTCAAAGTGCCTTCTCAACAAGGCCATTTACACTGCTCTATAGCAGAAACTTACTGTCAGCGGTGATAATTAAGCCAGTAGCTACCATAATTACTTGAATCCAAGAGGAGTCTTTTCCCCACCCTGAGTCAACGTGGAGAGAAAAGCTCCTCATTTTGGATTCAAGTACAAGGCAAAAGGGGGATTGGTGTTGGAGGGGAAGGGCAGGACAGGGGGCTGCTGTGGCTCCAACTGGCCCCGAGCCTGGGTCAAGGCCAGAGTCAGAGCTGCAGCCGCCGCCTGCATGTTACTCTCCCCTCCCCACACCATTCCTTACTGTCAGGTGCTACTTTAGCTCCAAACCCTCCCAGGCACGAAGCACATACAAGCTCTGGCCCCTGCCTGACCACATAGTTGCAGCAGCAGCTGCTCCCACCCGGGGACACTGCTGCACATCCAGGCAGGGGCCAGAGCTTACACATGCTCTGTGCCTGGGAAGGAATGGAGTCGGGGCTATAGGGTGAGGCTGCACAGGGCAAAGGCACCACTGGGGTGGGGACAGACTGCAGAGAGGACACAAGTGGTGGAGGCTGTCTGCTCCCCCAAGCTGCTGCTGCTTTCCCTGATGCGGCGGGGTGGGATTAACTTGAGAAAATCCTCCAATACTTTGATTCTAGACATCTAAGTATAACACATTTATAAATTTTCCACATCTAAAACCTAATTATTGGAGGTGGGTATCATCTTAAATTCAAAGTAGTCTTGGATTCAGGTAAATGCAGTATTTCTGCTATATTTTTGACCACCACCTCTTTCATTTTAAATGCGTAAACCCACCTTTCTTTAACAGATCATTCTCCTGACTTCGGTACTGATCCGAAGCCCCTTTAGTCCGTGAGGACTCATTCATTGACTGCGTTGGGACTGAATCAGGTGACTGATTTGGAAACACACATTTTTCAGCAGGTTTAGTTTAAAATAAAAATCTTAAAGGGAATTTATGAATCTCTTCGCTTCAGTCATCAGTTTTTATACCTGATGCTTCAGCTTCTTTTTGGCCATCCTGTCAAAGCATGCTGCGGCATTACATTCTCTTTAACCTCTGCTTTGCTCTCTAACTAAATGCAACATTTGTATGTGCGACTCAATTCCCGTTCTTCAATTGAAGGATCAAAGGTGCAGAACAGGGAGAAGAATGAGAAGAGTACAGGTGAGACGTGCCTATTATTTGCTGCATGTTTTTAATATTGTTGCTCTCATACTGTATATTTAAAAAAGAAAACAAAATCAAAGCATTATCCTTGATTTGGTATTAGGCTTGGCTGTCTTTCTGGTGATTTATTTGTCCTCGGGGATATAGTACAGATGACAATTCAGATCATATTTATTTTATTTACTTTGGAGAAAAGGAGGACTTATAACCCACATTCATTTATGAAACTGATTTTCTTGTACTCAACAAGAAAAACTGTCCCCTTCCTGTTCTTCCAGCAGACAGGATCCTTTACTATCTCAGGCATGTGCATTTGAGTGCTTATCACTTCTACCCCTTCTTCCCAATAAAGGAAAGGAGTAAAAAATTCAAAGGAAAAGAGAAGGTTACTTTATTCAGTGGGTTTCTCTCCTGCAGCTCAGGTGACTTTTCATTGAAATCAAGTGTGGGCCTCACCTTCATATATGCAACCTCCAGCAAGGGTGCTAGAATGTGGCATGAAATAGTATTTTGCTTGGCACATGCACCTCGGGGAGGACAGCAGGGAAGGCGGCCAGGACCGCGCTGCCGCAACAAGGATCAGGCCCCTCCCAGCTTCCCTGACATCCGCCCCAGCACGCCAACATCTTACGAGTCAAGGTTGTAGGTGTTTTTGGCGCTCTGCCCAAAAACGTTCCTGACCCCTGATATATGCCGACGGTTTAACTTTTTACAGGGAAGCTTTTATGAGAGTACCCCTCTCCAGTTTGTAACATGGTAAAACTTGCTTTTATTTCACATGAGCTGGCTTAAATAGGAACATGTTACCCTCTGCATACTTTAAGGAGACTTCACTCTCGGTAATTAGCTGGCTAACTGAAACATTTTGTCCAGCGTGTAAAACTCCTGGCCTCGCTCAGAACTGCCCTGTCATCATATTCCTTAGACAAAAATGCTATGCTAATGTTTCCCCCAGTTCTGTCAAATCATTAAGAGGATAAAAATGTTCCTCCACCGTCTTGTTTTAAGCACAAGTTGACAACAAAGGAAGAGAGTTCACGCTGAAGAGCACAGGTGTTGCAACTGTCTTTTGGTCTTTGTGGATACAGCACTTAAACAGCAAAATGAATGTAGCTGTAATTTGCTCAGGTTTCCCTCGCTTTATGCTGTACACGCATTCCTGGAAAACGGCACGTAACTCGCATTTGCTTGAAGGGAACCCACTTTACAATGTAACAAATAGGGTACGTTCCAAGACCCTCGACTGTACTGACCCCCAGGCCCATTTCTACCACTTTTACAAGACAATTTTGGTACTCGCCAACAGCAGGCAGTACACACAAGCACAGGGCACTATCATCATGGGGATGGCAGCTACAGAAACACGTGTCGCGGACAATGAGCGAGGAGCACAGAGCCACACAGGAGACTAAATTTTGGTGCACATCACTCCCACAATGCACTGCACCAAGCAGCTGACTGTGGGCTTCCACCACACTGATCGCATAAGAGTGAATTTACCTTGCATATAATTAATTTTTGGTATAAAGAGGGTCATCGCATAAGAGTGAATAAGCACATACAGAACCCGCATAAAGCGAAGGAAACCTGTAATTGAATTAGTGGTTGCAGACCGATGTGTATGTGAACTCCACAGACCTACGAGACTACAAGGCAGCAGTGAAGGGCTGGTGGCTATAATGATTACCAATAGAACTTCACATAACTTTATAGTTAAATAAAGCTTTTTCTTTTCTCCTGAAGTGAACAAATCTTTACACCATTTACTATTTTATTTTATAAATGAAGACAGTCAAGGGGAAAGTGGTAACATCGATGTTTTTAAATTATAACTCATTTCATTTCATTAGTAAATAATGAATAACTTAAGATTAACATGTTTCAGGGGGTGTACTCTGAATTTTTGGATTTTAAAATTCATGGCAGAACAAGGAGGTTTTTTAACCTCCCTGCCTGCCATCTGACACCTCCAGGGAAGGAATTTGTCCTGATCAACACATCAAAGAGCTGCTCAGCACAGCTCAAAGACACTCTCATGGACCCAGAGGAACAATCTTCCATCTTCAGCTCCTTCTGTGCAAAAATGAAATTTATTTCCTACCTATGGGGACTTTTTACCATCTTGTACCATCTACACTTTTCCCAGAGCCCGACGAAGGGACTTTGATCCCGAAAGCTTGCAGAAAAAGATAATTTTCTTGCCATTTTCCAGTTGGTCTAATAAAAGGTTTCATTTTGGAACCAAAAGTTCTAGTTTTTTGTATGTCTTTGATTAACATGGAAGACTTTCTACAATACTGCCAGCAGAATGCCATGGCCCATAAATTACAAGTATTTGTTTAACTACTTTTACATGTATGAAGAGAGATAAGGTTTGAAAATGCATATATGATGGCATGGCTTGTGACAACTCTAAACAGAGAAGACTCAGATTAATAACCTATGCCTAAGAAAAGCCATTGTAGCTTAGGGATCCCTTCAGAAATCCTCCCAGCTTATGTGAACAGGCTGGAAGTCTTCACAGTGGGGAAGAAGGGAGCGATCACAAATACCCAAAGAGACCGAACTAAAACTATATATCAAATGTTTCTTTCAGGAAAGAATTCTATCCCTTATCAAAAGGATTGTATCTCTAAGTTCAGACTAATTATGCAGCTCTAACTATTTAGGATAGCATTTATTCAATACGAGAGCTATACTCTGAAAGGCAAGTTAATTGCATGTTTTAAAACTTGTCCTAATCCTTCACAGAATCCTTTGTTTTAATCTAAAAAAATGTTTATAATATATTCACCAATTAGATATTTACTTTATCTGGAAATAATTTCTATAATACCCTTCTAAATGGTAACTTGTAGAAGGTTTGAAGCTACAAAAAGAGTAGAATTTTAGTCTCAAATACAACTCTCTCAATTTAAATATTTTTATGCATTTAGCAAATGTAGGTCACCTATAAGGCATAATGCTAATAAGTACCTTAAATATCTTTTAAGGCAAGTTTGGAAAATAGACCAAGATTTTTTTTATAATAAAAGAAGAAAAAAACGATATCATATTGAACATGCGCTTTTTCAAGCCATCTGCCAGTCAAAATAAAAACGAGTTCCTGAAAGCTTTTGAGTTGATCAGGTACCAATGCCAAAAGGCCTTGTTAATTATTTATTATAAATAATCTCTGAAATTCTTTGCATTACTCTGCTTAAGCACAGCAGTTAAAGTGCAAAATTTAAAAAGACTCGGCTAAACAAGTGCCGTAAACACCTTCAGTTAGGTGAAAGCTTAGTTCTGAAGCTCGCCCTACCCAAGGATCTCGTCCCTGTTCCCTACATGTAGAACTGCTTTATCCTCTCTCCAAAAAATCATATCATACTTTAGACATACATAAAGCAGCTCATTTTCCAGGATTCATGTCAGCATGAATGTTGTACTGGACAGCAGGATCTGTTTCTTATTATGCGGGATGTACATTTTTTGTACCGTGTTCTTTCCAAATGCTGACACGACATTTCTGGGTGCAAACTACGCAAGTTAAACATAAATTAAAGTCCTACAACTAAATATATATTGAGACATGAAAACAGGACCATTTTTTTTTAAAATCTACGCAAATGTCTCATTTTCGAGGCTACATTAGCAGAATTGCGCGCACTCATTAAAATAACCCAACATGCTCTTTCACCCGTGCTTCAGACAGCGTACAAGCTTCCAGCAGAAACATGAGAAGGTTTTTGACCACAGAACCCATTCGATTTTCTTTTTTAGCCTTGTGGTAAACGACAGACCTGCCTGGGTCTAATCACTTGAAACAGGAACATTAAAAATGAAACTTGCTACTGAAAATAGATATTAGAGGGTTCTGTTTTACATTTGAGCACTAGAAATCCCAGACTAAATGACTTCCAATAAAAACAACAGCATATTTGGATATGCCCAACAAGAAAACCCCTGCACTTAATATTACATTTCCTTCGGGGGTTAGAACTATGTTGCAGGCAGCAAAGAAACCCTGCTCTTAGCAGCAGTAAGAGAAAGAGGGAAGGCTGTGTCCTACAAGGCAGAATCTGGTACCAGAGTAAGCATTCACGATGGACTATTCCAAAGTGGCATTTTGAGAGGGCAACTTGAACGAGACAGAGTCTGACGGTTTCATTTTCCACCAGCTCAGGCAAGATCAAATATACAAGAGGCGTTTCAAGTTACGACAGCAGAGAATAATGTGTGTAACGGTTACTTAAAAATCTTACCTTACATGAGCGAGCAGTTGGAAGATGTGATAAAACCACAAAGCACAGTGGGGGAAATGAGATTGGGCTTCAGACTGAAAAGGATTCCTATTAAATTTTAGGGCCAAATTATGGCTGTTCCAAAGTGCCTCGGCTAATTCCGTCCCTTCATTATACGAGCGCAGAACCTTTTCAACCGAGACATTTTGTTTTAAATAAAAACCTTTAGGATATGCTGCTTCTGCTTTGAAGGTCTGACAAAAGTCCTGTTATTTTTACACTGTTCTGTCTCAGTCTATTTTCAGGGTCAGTGCGGTGACCCTTGAGATTATTTATTGCTGAAATCAGCTGCGGGTTCTGTGTGAAATGTTACATTTCAATTCCTTGACATGCTGTTTCACGTTTTACAGAATCCTCTCATTGTTTCATAGGGAGAACAGCCGAAGATGAAGCAGGGTGCCTTCCAGCTTCTGCCCAGTTGTCCCATGAATAGGATTTTAGGACCAAGTATCCATGAAATCTTCCAGTATCCTGGCTGCCATGTAAATATACCAGAGCTCTCCAATCCTTACAATGATGGAACGAATTCAAGCAAGCAGCATGCGTACAGGCATGCACAGTATTTGTAAGATGCTATGCAGATAGCGGGGATTTGAGGTACTGCTCTGTATTCCATGACCAACTTGACACTACAGCTCATTTTGGGGGAAGAACAGGGTTTTGCAAGTTTATTGTTGGAAAATAGGGTCTTTTTCCCCTGAGAAAGTGCCTGCTTCTAAAAAAAAAACCACACCTGTAAGTCCAAAGTTTGAAATGAGAATGTCTGCCTAGTTTTGAGTTGGACATAGATAGCACGTTAGTCAAACACTAGGGCAAAACATTAGAAGGCATGCCCAAAATTGTGTGTAAAAACCTCAAACTTACTGGCTACACCCAGCTCTATTCAGACAGAAACCTCAATGCTACGAGTTATCAGATAATGCCTGCAAGAGACAATAAATGCCTAAATGGCCAAAGTAACATAGGGTCAGACTTTTAATGGTATTTTGGTGTCTGCAGCTGGAAATATGTATTCTATAATTTCTATTAAAGTCAATGGAAGTTAGAAGCTGAGTGGGATTTTTATAAACCATCTTTAAGAATTAGATACCCTTAGGAATAAAAGAAGCCTAAATGACATATAAAAAAGGGAGTTAGGAGCTTTTGGAAAATTAACTTTCTCCTTTAGTTCGCTATAGCTCTGTTGGAGAAGAGCCTGAATTCTCCTCTTTGCAATTGCCACACGATTTCTGACCACTCAGGATATTTATTTATTTATTTATTTTCATTTAAGATGTTACAAAATTAAATCTGCTCCATTTTAATCATTTCATTTCTTTTAGAATCAGAGAATCAGAGAGAAGTAAAGCTGGAAGGGACCTCAAGAGGTCATCTAGTCCAACCCCCTTCCTAAGACAGGATCATCACTGTGTAAACCATCCTATTCAAATCCATTTGTCTAAACTCTTCGCAAAACTACAGTATCAACCCTGACACAAAACACAAAATATAACCCTAATCTGCAACAGGTAAAGCATGGCTGCGAAGGTTGTTAGTGTATGCTCAAGAGAACCCAGGAAGACGGATATGTCCTCACTACGAAAGCAAAACACCCTGCAGTCCATACTTGGGGGTCGGACTCGATGATCTATTGGGGGTCGGACTCGATGATCTATTGAGGTCCCTTCTGACCCTAACATCTGTGAATCTATGAATACCGACCTAACCATTGGGTAAATGCCTTCCTGACTCCAAATGACGATAAGTCTGACCCTGAGTGAAGGGGAAAGACCCTCTAAGACAGGAACCTTTTGAATTCACTTTTCCCTCTCCTTGCTGCAGAAATTCCAAACTTTATTGAACCTGGAATGTAAAGATTGCAATGGACCGCTCAGATCTACCAGTGATCTGTAGCTATTTCACCAGCAACAGAGGATGGGTCTTGTGACTGATAACTGTATCAGTAAATCTGCTTTTTCCAGGTTTCAGTTGTTTTATCAGCTTATCAAATGGATGAATTATCTTAATTATATACTTTTGTTAATATGACCTTTCTGGTAATTACTTTTATAAATATGTAATAAAAAAGTCCTTGACATTGTTAATTCAATTAAAGACTGCTTATAACAAAAAAAAGGCTGTAGAAAAAAGAATACAATAACATATCTCATTCCAAAGCATATTCTAAATCATATTAGAAACTTCTTTGGCTCTCCACCTTTAGTAAGTGGTGGTTTTATTATTCCTGTTCAGCATAAATGAAGTCATTAAAATTACAAATTTACAAGCAAGGTACAAAATAAAATAGGCTTGTCTTCAATAACAACACCTTAATAATTTTAAAAAACCCATCTGACCTCAAGCAGTAAAAATGTTGAATCTTAAAAAGTTCACCTTAACTCATTACTGAATATAACATAAGCCTCAAGCAGCTTCATAGGCTGGTCTGAAGAAAGTATAGCACAACTTAAAAAAAAAAAAGTTGTGCTATAAATATATGGTATGAAAGTACAACCTCATAAATCCAGTGTGCTCAGGAATGAGCACTTGCTGGAAATTTGAAAACGCCAGATTTTTTGAAGTGGTGCGGCAGCCAGCTGTGCAGCTAGGGGCTGGGGGGAATAGTAGCACCCGGTCCTGGAGCAGCGCCCACATGCAGAGCGGTGGCACAGGGTGGTGAATGGCAGCAGCCGCCGCCACCACACGCAAGCTTCCCCTCTGCATTGGGGGCAGGGGGCGGGCAGCAGCTGGTCCCGGAGCGGTGGGGGGAAGTGCCAGATTTTTAATAGTTCTGTTTTTTTGGCATCCGGATTTATGAGGTTATACTGTACTAAAATATTTTGACTTTCAAAAAACCTTTTGACATGGTCCCTCACCAAAGGCTTAAAAAGAGTTGCCATAAGATGGAAGGGAAGGTTCTTTCATGAAGGGCTGGTAAAAAGATATGACACAAAGAGTAGGACTAAACAGTTACTTCTCAAGATGGAGGGAGGTCAAAAGATCCCACAGGGATCTGTGATAGGTCTGATTTTGTTCAATATTTTCATCAGTGACCTAGTAACATGGGTACACAATGAAATCTCCAAATTTTCACATGATACCATTATATTCTGAGCAGTCCAATACCAAGCTGGCAAAGGAGAGCTGCGAAGAGATCTCACCAAGCTGGGCAAGTGGGCAAAAAATGGCAGATGGACTTCAGTGTCAACAAGTGCAAGGCAATTCATCTGGCAGTGGGGGGGGCGGGAAACCCCTCAGCTACACACACACAATGCTGGGTACAACTCAGGAAAGAGACCCTGGAGTCATTACAGATGGCTCTCTAAAAATATCAGCAGAGTCTGCAGCAGCAACCCAAGAGAGCAATAAATGTTAAGATTTAAGCCAATATTAATGTTGGCTAATATCTCAATACTAATATTTAATATTTAAGCCAATATTAATGTTGAACATCAATAATGAAGGGAATTGAAAACAAAGGAGATCATTATCATGCCATTATACAAATCCATGGTGCGCCCTCATCATAAATATTGTGTATAGTTCTGATCTCCACAGCTCAAAAAAGGGTGTAGTAGAATTGGAAAAGGTACAGAGAAGGGCAACCAAAATGATCAGGTGGCAGTGAGCAGTTGCTATGCCAGAAGACATTAAAAAGTCTATAACTAGTTTGGAAAGCAGAAGGCTGAGGGGGGGAAATAAGTCTATAAAAACTGCGGTAGAGACCAAGTGAACAGGGAACTGATTTTTACCAAGCCCCAGAATACTAGAGCTACGGGGCACCTACTGAAACTACTATGAGACAGGTTTAAAACTAACAAGAGAAAATACATTTTTTTTAACATAACACATAGTCAGCTTGTGAACTTATTGCCACAGAAGCGACAGAGGCAGACAGTATAGCCAAGTTCAAGAAGGGACTAGACAAATTCATAGACAATAGATCTATTCATGCTGTTGAACAGAATGGCTGGAGCTGTTTCCTCCAGCATCCCTAAACCAATAATGGTGGATGCCAGAGAAGGTAATGAATAGCAGGGGTGTGCGAAATGGGTTGTATTCGATTCGGATTCGGCCTGAATCAGGGACGGTGATTCGATTAGTTGATTTGGATCACTGTCCCCGATTTGATTTGATGCTGGTTTGAAGAATCAGCAATTCAGCCATAGACACAGCTTTAAATGTTTTTTCTACGTACCTCGAGATAGCAGGCTCGGCTCATGAACGCTGAGATGGTAGGGCAGATGGAGCGTCCCACAGGAGTTTGTGGGGGGGGGGGGGGCGGCCCGCACACTCCCCAAAGTGCTTCTGGTCCACTTCTGGGTCTGCCACCGAGTGCGCTGGGGAGCCCCCCATGCTCCTGTGGGACGCTCCATCCACCCCAGCATCTCAGTGTTCATGAGCTGCACCTGGTACCTCAAGGTATGTAGAAAAAACATTTCAAGCTGTGTCTATGTCCAAATCATCGAATCTCTCTGAATCTCTGCAAATTGATTCGGAGGGTTCCAATTCGATTCGGAGAGATTAAAGGGTCTCTGAATTTGATTCAGATTTGGAGACTTGACTGCTGAATTGGGCCGAATCTCCATCGAATTGAATCAGCGCCCAAAGCTTCTCACAGCCCTAATAAATAGGGGATAGATCACTCTTGATATCCGATTCATTGCTCCCCCTCCGCTACAACACCTACTCCTGCCACTGTCAGGCACAGGATACGGGGCTACAAGGACCATTGGTCTGACCTAGTATGGCACTTATGTTCTTAAAAGAAAAAGCTGAAAATGCAAATATGCAATATTCTCATCTCTCACAGGACTTCATGATGGACAGCAGCGCAAGTCAATTCAGATTTGAGCCTCGTGTCAAGCACTGTGATACTGTGACTACATTACAAAAGGTGCAAGCCAGATGTTTGAAGAAGAGCATTCTTGAAGTCATGACAGTACCTTCACCTTTGCCTTGAAACCCTTGCCTGAGCATCACCTTACCACATCCCCTTCATACTTCTCCAAATGTTAGGAGGCTGAACTGTATTCAAAGCTTCTCATTAAAATTATGTTAAACCCCATTTCAATTCAACCACAATATGGATACTTATTAAGTCAGGTGAATTTAGAAAGAAAATCCTCCCCTCTCTATGCCTTAAAGGACAAGAAAAGACAAGTAGGCATTTTGCACAAGATACTCTTTCACTAAAACGTAAAACAAATACTGACTGAGGGATTTAGTACCATACTTCTGGATAGTGTCCAAATGTTCAAGCACACAGTTCCAAAATTAATTAGTGGACCCAAAAAAGTCAGTAAATTTAATCTCCCTGATGAGTCTAATATATTTATATATATATAAGAAAAGCAATAGAATTTTATGGCATAAATATCACGGTTATAAAAATACTTGCATTTAAATTTAGATGGCAAATCAAAATTATGATCTTTACTGAAGTTAAATGTTTTAAATTAATTCACAAGTACAGCAGATCTGCCTATCAAACATCACCCTGTTAAATCTTGGCCTATCCTTGCTCTTCCAAGCGAAGTTACAAACCTGTGGGCAGCGATCATTAACCTTTTTTACTTTAAAAAATGACACCCACCATAATTTGATCCTCGTATGCTACAGACATTCTCCTGAATCCTCAAAAAGGGAAATGGGTTGATTTAGGACATTGGTGTTAGTCATGTGAAGCAGTAACTTGCACCAAATTTCCCAGGTTGGCAGCAATCAGTAGGTAATCATCAGTCATTGTCTACTTACTGGCCTATGCCTGGATGTAGGCCCCGGGAGATGCATGTGGTACTGGGACTGTAATCCCACCAATTAGAAACGGGTCTCCACAAGTTAGGATACTGTTAAGGCAATTAATTTCACTGCATTCTTGTGCTAGGTTGGTCCTTTCATCAGTTCCCTATTACACAAAAAATAAAAATAAAACCCCGATACTCTTGCCTGTCAGGTCTCTTTGCAGTATCCGGACCTCTATATCCCAAGCTGATAAAAAGTAGTATCGATCGACTCGCATTAAATAGTGAACTCAAGAGCCAGCTTAGATTTTTATTTATTTCATGGTTCCTTAGTAGGATTAGGCTGATCCAAGCAGAGATGCGCAGATTCTTAAGGAGTTAAGGTCTCCCAGATTTTATATATAAATATAAATAAATAAATAAATAAATAAATAAAAGACATCCAAGTTAATCGGCAGAAACAGCCTAATCAGATTAAGTTTTGAAACGCTGGACTACTGCAGGGTTTTCCAGCAGCTCAGCAAGCTTAATCCACAAGTGGATAACATGATACAAAGCATTTCTATTAAATATTCCTTTGCAAGACGCTAAACCTATCATTTTGGGAAGAGAAACAAATAACTGTAGAGAGAATTAACAAGGACCTTTGAGCTAGTTTCCTACGGCTAGAACAGCTAAAATGTTAATCTTCTCTCTCATAATAAACATGCTTCTCTAATGCCAATATTGAATGTCCATGGACATTTGAAATGAACATAATTAAGCATCTAGGAACATTTCAAAATAATTTACCCTTATAGTAGCTATTTGTACTAACACTAGGAGGGAAGGTAAGAACACGATATGCTCTGATAGCCTCAGGTCCCAACTCCTATTGGCATGTCAGGGCAAGAATGAGCAATACGGCCTACCCTCCCTTAGAATTTGTGAAGTGATTGCATGAGTCTACTACCCCAACCTTCATTAAAATCAAGCCCGCTATAACTGAAATTTCACTCCTCCATCCACCCCCAGTCCTCATTGTTCTGAGCACGCAATTAATTCAGGCCTACAGATGGGCATAGGCATGCATCCGGATATCCAGGCAATAAAGTCACCAAAGGATAAAGCATGCATTTCCTGCTGCCCAAAGATCTGACAAATTTCTGAAAGCCCAGAGGCAAACAACATGGCCTATGTATTTTAGTGTATATGCATCTCAAACCCCACAGTACCATTAAAACGGATTTATTCATGACCATTTGAAAATACTGGAGGTGGGGAGAGGAGCAATATCCAGGCTTAGAGCATGTCTGACTACAGGTTGATTACTATGGCTTTTGTAGCCTAACTTCACATCTGTGTTCGGAGTCTGAACTGAGCCTTGATGCTTTTGAAGCGTTGTCCCTTTATCTTCCTGCACATCCAGGACAAGATGCCACAGATGTGGTTTAGTGAGACTGCAGTTTATTAACTCATCAGGGATTATCCAGCCACAAACTGTGGAGTGCAAGAGGGTATCTTCCATCTAATTGAAGAGGGGCATCACCACCGTTCCATGCCTGATTTCAGCCTTTTACCACAATTGTACCACCTTCCCCTGGGAACAAGGGTAAAAAGGGTGGACAAAGGGTGCCGTTGCAGACATTGACACTGCAAACCACTTGTCAACTTCTTTAGGGCATGCCTTCTAAATCTCACCTAATAGTCAGGGAACCCTATGCATCAAGGGATCGAATACCTACTAAGTTACATGAATCTCATCTCCTGACGTGCCCAACTAGATGCTGGAGATGCCAGGATGAAAGGGGAAAAATCCATGGCACACCATCCAATCAGGGTATGATGAATAATTCCTTCATGGTCCCACGGGAAGATAACATAATGTTTGCAGGAGACAACTAAAACCCAATCCTATTCTGATCCTGTGGCTTGGGAGGAAACTTGGGTGAGAGGAAAAACGATACACATACTCCGCTCCAGGTCTGCAGAGAGCCAAAGGCTTACCTAAGCAGCTGAAGGCTAGCCCCCTTTTCCCCTCCTTGCCACCGAAAGAAAAAAATGGACCCTCTAAGGGAGCCAAACACCTTTATTCCCCAGACAAAACTGGCATGTCTTTGAGGTCTCAGGAGTTACACTGGCAGTAGGACACAGCTTTACATTTATGTTATGCTCTGTGTTTGCATGAGAGTGCTTACAAACAACCCTAGAGACAATTGGGCTAGGGTCAGAACAGCAGCATCGTAATTATTCCTGTAAAGTATAAATAAAACTATATGTTATGGCAAACACTTTTGCTAACTGATCAGATGAGCGTTTAAGAACAAACCCTCCTTTTTAGAAACCAAAGCTTTGTGCATAAGACTGGTATTGTTGTACTCATGTCACCAATACAACGTAAATTAACCTATTCAATTATTTTACACTGTTTTACAGGCCCTTGAAGGCCTAACCATAAATACTGGCACAGTGTCAGCTTTTAAGTTAAGCTGTCTTTTGTAGCTGGATAAGTTTGGGAGTTTTCTAAAACAAATTCCTATAAAAACTGTATGGCTGCTGCAGACAGAAAGGGCAGAAGGAGCACACAGAAGAAGCTGCATTTTAAACTGAAGTGGTGCCTACGGACTATCTTCTTCCCCCAAAGATTGAATCTAGTAACTGAATTATGAACCCAAGAAAACCACTTTCCCGTGAAATACCCCATCAGCCCCTTATCTTTATTGTTGGAAATGAGATACGATAGTAGGGAAACTTCTGAAAGTACCATTTCATTAGAAATGACTTAGTATACAGATCACATGTGCAGCAGCTTAGATTGCCTTATTGACAAGCCCATCCCCATAGACTAATATTAGCGGGTGCATTTTACCTTGTCAGTTCAGCTTGGATGAAAACATACAATTAACAGATTGAACAAGCAATATAGATGTTTCCTATCAAGTCTTGACAAATGAAAGGTAAGCAAGGCCATGTGGTTCTCATAAATCGCTGACTTTGTTATGCTGATGTTTGTATTACAGTGGAAACACTTTAGAACTACGAGTAGAAAATGAAAACCTTGTCAAGCAGAACTGAATTTAGTTTGCACATAAGAATATATCTATTCGTTTGCCACAGATGTAACGTCAACCTAAACAATTTAAACCAAAATCTCCAAGTGGCATCTACAGATAAACCCGGAATATTTTTTTAAAAGTAGAGAGAAATTCCAGATACTACAGTACTAAAAATAATTAGTTGCCAGTACTAATGGAGCAATTTCACTTGGGTTAAAACAGTCGCAAATTTGCCTAACTGGAATGGGAGCAGCCACAGTGCACAGTGGCCTGATTATTACTCAAAAGAACCATAAATAAATAAATAGTACTCTCTCTCTATGCTGGGTAAGCCTATATCTAGCCCCCCACAAATCCTGACTTTTCTTCTTGCAGTACTTTTGTTTGTGCCATGAAAATAACAGGTCAGTTCAGTTTGTTAGTATTTTAGCACTTTCACTCTTTGGGTCCTTTCCTTGGTTCTCTGATTTTCCTTTGGGATTTTGTATGGGCAACAACAGTTCAAGGACTTTATCTTTGACTACTGACATACACTCTGGGGACAAGCTGTTTTTCCTAAAACTGAAAATATGGGCTTGACTTGCATGCAAAGCCAATTTATAATTGTAACAACAGAATAATACCTGAGTGCACAGAGTGTTTGCATTAGCAGCACAGAAGAGGCCCAGTAACAGCTGACAGATGCATATTAATTCAAGATGTGGCCTACATAACCTGCAAGGCCAGCCAGCTACTTCTGAAAGCCCCATGACTCAACTGAAGGGCTTGGGATGCAAATGTTACTCGAGTTAAGGCCATGCTCGTTACAGCTTGAGTTAACTACAAGTCAAACCCTGGCGGTGAAATGAGAAGGGTTTTAACCAAGGGTGGTTAGCTAATATTATAACAACATTACAGAAGGAAAAACTGGGGAGACTTTGATGCATTTCTATTCATTTACAAAAAACATAAAGGCCTGTTTCCCTGAACCTCAAGAGCAGGGTATAGTTTCTTCACCAGCAGTTTCAAGCCTTTCAGCTGGGATGTTAACCAAGAATCCTCTCTCAGCTTTCTCTTATAGGGCCATCCTTCTACTGGTTTTTCTGGTAGTTGTCCACTGCTTCTCTGTGGTTTCTGCCACCTCCTTTCTCACACAGCCAGTTCCCCAATACCACAACCCCCGTGTATTTATATTCATCCTACAGTGAAATTCCTGCACAAGCTCAGATCCCCGACAAATGCTGTACGTGGCATGGAAGCTAAGTATAGACAGTCAAGAAGCCTGAGGCTGGATCAGTCTTTGCAGGTTAGTCTAAGATGCGTAGATTGAACCAATAAGCAAGTGAACAGACATTCACTTTTGATCCTGGAAATGCAGCCACATGCCTGTGGTGGCTCAAGCCACAAATTGGGGCATGCTAGAGCACACCGCCCTGCTTGGCTGGAGGAGACAGCTTGGGCCAAAGCTAGCCTGCCCACCCTGAAAGGGGGGCAAGGAGGTTGTGGGGGAGATGCAAAGCATGCTGGGATGCTAGGGGACTGAGTTAATGTGAATCTGGAGGGGATCTGGGACAGAAGTTCAATAAACCGTTTTAACCTAAATCAGTTACGGCCAATACTACATCCATCCAGGTTTATCTTAAACCAGTTTTGACCATTTTGAAAGTGGTTTCTGTGCACTGAATTTCTGCTCTGGTACCAACTTGTACTGGTTTCTGATCACTTACACCAGTTTGTGTGTCATTTCTGTTCCTAGCTGAGAGGTTTACATTGTTTCAGCTACTTCATTCCATAAAAAAACAGTCAAAGTCATCTTACCTTGACCCTGAATGAAAGCCAGCTTTCCAAATCTGATGAGATTTTGCCCACAACCCAAGTTAAAAGAAATAACATTTTAGGGACTAAGCAGAAGTCAGCAGGACTACTCATGTACAATGCTGTTTTATCTTTCAATGCGATGAACTAAACCTTGAGAAAGAGCAAGTTTGGGATAGAGAGGTCCAACAAAAAGCCCAGATGAAAAAAACAGACAGACTTTGAGGGCTTCAGAACTCAGATCTTGCATCTGTACCTTGAAGAATACATTGTGAATTAACTCTTACTGACATATACCTATCGACAGGAGGGCTGTATACCCTCTCTAGGACAGAGACACACATAAGGGAATAAGCAAACCAGAGCATTAGGATGAAATCTCAGCAACCTCCCCACTTTGTTTAACTGAAAAGGGAACCGGATCCAGCCTTAAATCCTGCAGAGCCCAAGGGGACAGAAGGAAGCCAGGGTATATAGCAGTTTGCTACCAGGGCCACTTTCTGGTCCGGAAGGGTAACTTGAGGAAAGAGAGACTCCGCTGAGAATCAACTGCCCACTGGGGGCTTAGGCCCGGGACAACGTCTACCTATACATTACATCTGCTCCTCTCCCAGCCCCTGCATTCTTGAACAGTGATCCACTGACCAGCATATACACCGCTATGGAATTAACAGGTAAGGGAAATGATGCTGCCGAAGTAATCCACAGGCATAATCAGATAATTTATCCACACATGAAAGTCTGAGCCTCCACTAGACATACATAAAAGCATTAAAGGGACCTCAGAATTTGAACTAGCTACTGATAGCTGCTTAAGAATAAACACCACTAATAAATGTATGCATATGTATATGAACATGTGTGCATATTAAGGGACATGCAAATAATACTTTCACTAGTCTTCATTAGCCCCTTCTAGAAAACAAATAACCTCTGGCAAGCATTTGCTTTTCCTTGAGATCATGGCAATAAAAACATCCTGTGGGATATGGAAATTAGCTAGTGTCTATGTCCAAAAGTAGTATACATTTTCTGTTAAAGTGTTGAATGACACCAACCTGCTGTCTGTTTCTAAGATGACAGAAGCTTTGGAGACCATTTTTTTCATTTTTTTTAACATTACCAAATCATTTTCTAATGCAGATGGTGATGGACAATGTTAATCTGATGACAAGTATTCATAGATTCATACAAACTAGGGCTGGAAGGGACCTTGGAAGATTGAGTCCAGCCCCCAAACGTATGCAAGAAACATATTTAAATACCCATATATTTGTGCATACTGAGGCTCAACTTACTTAATAGCAGAGTAAGTTATTTTTTGAGTACATCCTCATGCCAATAACCAAAGTAGGTACTGATTCTTGCTTCACATTGTTGACATCAGGCATCCCATTGAGATCTATGGGCCTACATGGATGTACAAGATCATATATAAGACCTTGTGTACTTGGAGTCCAAGATTGTAATCTCTATGAGATACAATTTTTTTTGCTCAACTGCTGTACAGCAGCTGATGCAGTGGGAGCTTGAGACACTACTACCTGGGGCTTTTAAGAGCTGCTGTAGTGCATATAAGAAAATTACATCATTTCCCATAATAATCTCACCAGCAGGAGGCACCTATAGTACTTTTTACTTTCCCTCTATTAAGCACAATATTCATTTCTACCAACAGGTGGCAATATTGTAATATATAATATATACAATGTACATGGCCATATATATGCACCCACACGTGATTTGTCACATTATATAGAGGACATGCAAGGTGAAAAATTCAGAACAAGTGAAGGGTCATAACACTTGACTATTCGTAAAATTTTACTTTGTTTTCTTGTTTCCAAATTTCATGTGGCAGAATTTCTGACCTACATAGAGTACAGCAACCTCTGCCCAACAAGACATTAAAATACTGTCTATACACACACACACACACACGTGTACACACACACACACACACAGATGGTAACTTTTCCATCAGGCTCCAAAGCACACATACATGGGGGACTGCAGGTAGAGGCAGGGGTTTGGTGCAGGTGCCACCATCAGATCTCATGTGATACAACTCCCATTCAAGCCACCACAGAGGAGATTACCAAAGTTTAGGATCTCTTTGCACAGAGATGCTTATCCCCTGAAGCATCAATGCAGATACTTGGAGACTGTAGATATTGAGGTTTTAGGGAGTCAAACCTCGTATCACAGCAGAGAAACTCCAGCCCCCTTAGTAAATGGGATATTTACCAAAAGACCTCTGATTAGATACTTGTGGAATTTCCTAATTTCTAATTGCCATATAGGAAAGGTAACTTTCTAACACACGGCCCTCTTTCATATTCACTATGGAGAGGTGGTAATTTTTTCTTCACACTGCCCTCTTGAAAGTTATGCAATGGAAAACTCATTTTGCCCTCCCCCCGCCCCCCAAAAGGCTTCAAAATATTTTCATTTTTGAAAGCAAAAAGTGTACTTTGTTTTAAATGGGGGGCACCAGCCCCTTTCCTCACCCTTTGTTTTTTCTTCACTAGCTTCTCGCCACCTTTTTCAGTGAAAGGGAGTTAAGTAGTAAAGAAAGCAGACTCTTTTAGAAAACTAAGTGAAGGTGTTTGCAGGGGTTCGGGGCGGGGG
>NW_005842107.1:663231-753057 GCF_000455745.1 Alligator sinensis
GGGGGGGCGTTTAAAAAGAAAAAGGAAAACAAACATTTCAAACAGCTCAATCCAGAATTTCATTTCGTCTTAAATTAACAAAAATTACCTACTTTCAAGAAATTCTGGCGTCATGAGTTTGTTTAACTTCCATTTGAGATTGGACTTCTTTGGAGTGGTATATTTTTGCTTACATTATTCAATACATTGAAATACAAAACATCCCCCCCTCCCCCACCACCACAAGAGAAAGACATGAATCTTTGTGTTATCTGCAGTACTAGGAATCGATGTAATGTTCAGAACCACTCTCTTGCTGTTATACCTTTGATGCGGTATCCCCATCAACTGCCACTATCTCATCAGGAAATATTTTATAGCTGTCATTATTATGGCCCCTCGAGTTATTTACTTTTATGCTAACATTTGTAGTCAGTGTGGGGGATGCTAAGATCAGTCAATTCGAATAAGCAGTTTTAGCTGAGTGTATTATTATTGAGGTAATTGGCCAAGGAACCTCGCATTCAAGTCTGCAGCTCTGTGGAAAGAGGTTAAGCACGAGAAGTTCCCAAAATACCTCGGCGTAACTCTCGATCGGAGCCTCACCTTTTGTGAGCATCTAGGGAACGTTGCTGAAACAACCGAAAGGACGAGTTAACCTTGTGCATAAACTGGCCGGAACGACATGGGGAGCAAATGCAACCATGCTTCGAACGACTACTTTCGCACTTGTTTTCTCTGCAGCAGAAGATTGCTCCCCAGTTTGGAACAAAAGTGAACACAGGAAGATTGCTGATACACAGTTAAATGCAGCTATGTGGATTACATCAGGAACGCTAAAAAGTACACCACTGCCATGGCTTCCAGTTCAAGCGAACATTGCTCCCCCGCAGCTCCGCCATGATGCCGCATACATGGGGGAATATCATAAGGCCATCGGTAACCCAAACCTCTCAATCAACAAGGACATCACTATGCCACCATAGTATAGGCTTAAATCTATAAAAACCCTTCTGGAAATACACCAAGAAGCTCTATGATGATAACAAGAAAACTGAAGAACAATGGAGGGAAGCCTGGATAAATACCAACTTGCCACAGAAATACATCGTCAGCGACCCTACAATTCCCCACCCAGGATTTGACCTACCGAGAAAGATTTGGACCTCCGTGATCCATATCCTGACACTTCCCGGAAAATGTGGACGCCTACTCCATAAATGGAGAATCAAAGGAGTGTCCGGTTGACATCATGATGCGATTTTTCAGATGGTGCAACACATTGTGAACGACTGCCCAATTAGATCATTAATGGCAATCTAAAAATCAATCCATGCAGCCACCCCGAAGCAGTCGAATAGTTATCAAATTTAGACATTCATCTATACATGTTGTAATCCTAAAATATCATGTGAAAGAAGAACTTTGTAGTAGACATCTACACCTGTTTCTACCTTGATAAACTGAGCAAACAAATCTGATCAACTCTAAAAATCTCAGAGAGTACTGTAACCATCAGTAGGAAGCCCATATTGATTTTGCCGGGGGAGTAGGGGAAAAGAGGGGTGTGGAAATCAGAAAACCAGGGCGTTATTATAACTTAACTAGGAGGTGGGGAGGGGGATATCAAGCTGAAAGGGACTCTCACAAGCACTCCCTGTTGCCATGTACACAAATAAAGAATATGTTAAGTGTGCTGTTCTTTACTGGTTTCCCCATTTGGCCAAAGTAAGTAATGAGGCATTTGACCCTCCAATAACAATTTTTTTGTATTTCAATTATTCTCCTCCTCTGAAGAACACACAGGGCTTCACACACACGGGAGAGTTCCTTATTTCCATTTTACAGACAAATGTTGGCCTGGAAAAAAGTTTCATGATTTACCAGAGGTAACACAATAAGCCAGCGGTACCCAAAAACGGAGCCTGCATTTCCTGACTACCTCCAAGTTCTAACAAAGTGGGAAGATGCTTCTCCGTAGGTCATATCCTATAATCAGCATACTACATGCTTTGCTATTACTGCAAAGCTCAAATAAAGACCACCACAAAACAGCAAAACCGCCAATTAAAAAACATTCTTGGGGAGGTGAATCAATTCTTTATCATATAAAAAAAAAAGAGTGGTAGCTTAAAGGCCTAATACTAGTAAACCTTCATTTCTATATACTGTAGGTCTATAGAGCAAAGCAAAACCTTCAAAGAGATAGGATTGTACAATGAGATAAGGATTCAAACACACGGATATTCTTTTGTTATTTTCTGAACTAGATTCATCTCCCTTTTACTTTGTATTGGTAACAACTGAAAGAAAAATCCAACTGTGTATTCTTAACTGATAAGAAATGAATTTGGGTGTCAGTGTAACAAGGGGAGCTGTAG
The DNA here is from genome assembly GCF_000455745.1 of Alligator sinensis. Lineage (NCBI taxonomy): Eukaryota > Metazoa > Chordata > Crocodylia > Alligatoridae > Alligator > Alligator sinensis. The sequence goes on from NW_005842107.1 coordinate 665,592, forward strand.
GAATTTTTGATAAAAGCCCTTTCTGTAATAAAAAAAGCATCAAAGCGGTATTACTGAATAGTGTTTCACCTTTCATAGCTACAACCTACCATAGAAAGAAAGATGCAGTTTCCAGGCCTACTTAACTGCGGGTACCCCATTAATCTCCTGTTCAACTACAATCCGGAACATTGCCTGAGGTTCAAATGTAATAAAAAGGAGACGCATAGAGTAATCTGTCAATTTTCTCTTTCATTTACTTAACTTTTAATGCAAAATTATCTCATGCTGATATAGCACCTTTCATCCTAAAGCACTTCATAAACTTAAATTGATATACAAACTACGCCAAGTGATCATTTCAGTCCCTACTGGAATGCACCCACCTCCTCCTGGTTGAAATGCAGCAGCTCAAAGCGTGCAGAATCAACACTATGAATCAGTCCAAGGACATGCACCCTATTGGGGGAAAGCAAAGGAAACAAAAAGGTGGATAGAAGATAATTGCATGGATTGGAATTAGACCAAAAAACAGGGGTGAACTTCCCTGGAACTCTCAAACCGTATTGTGGCATTTTAACGAGCAGCAGAGTACATACTTCATCAAGATGGAGTGCAGGGTCTGATGTATGGTAACAATACATATCAGTGATGACATTTGAATCTTCGTTAGGATAAGGCAGATCAGGTAGAACCACCACTTCTGTGAGCTACATTTTCATTTGGGGAGAGGCAGGTGGCAGGAGAAGATATTGTACCTTTTTATTAAAAAAAACCAAAACAAAACATACTGCCTGATTGATGTCTTTTCTCCTACTCCCTCCTCTGTTTCTGAACACAAGTACAAAACAAAAGTTTTCTGGCATCTCCACTACGATCGAGGCAAGTGGAATTTATAGTACAAGCCTTTGGCGTTTGTAGAAGCTACTTCCATGCTTGCAACAGATGAGATAATCAGGTCTCTGTATTTTTATAGAGGTTTTTCATCTGGGTTTCAGACTAAACATTGAGTCAGATTCCCTGCTGACATCTCCAGTGCCTTCAATGGATTTATGTCAAGAAAGAACTTGGCACCTTATCATTATTTTATCTATAACATACCTCTACCCACATAGGGACATGTGCGTGTCTACATCATTCTCTGTGTAAGCACGTAATAGTTCTGGGTTTAAAATATATAACTAGAAAACAGAAGCCACTAGGGCACATTAAACGTATGTCACATGAACAGCAACTACGTTATGCAAATAGCTTTACCATTTCTGAATGACCAGAGACTATAGCTGATATATGCGTATTTTTAAAGGAAAAAAAATGATATATTTTTAAAACTGCATCATGCCCAGCAGCATCATCTCCATTGCTTAGGTTACCTGTATTATTTTGGTTTTAGCGATCTTCAAAAATTGTTTAATTCATGGTAATTGGAAACAGTTGTATAAAATAAAGATTATTATATAAAACTGTCACAGATGAACAGCTACATGTATGCGATTACTGTAATGCAGTCATTGGTTTACAGCTAGATCCTAAGTTCTCTTAGGTGTGCTACAAATCCCTATAATGGCCTTGAGTGCTACACTTTGCTTTTATCTCTGATTTACCTGAAAGATGTGTAAAATATCATGCCACTAGACAGCTCTTTATTGGCTATCCATCTAAAGAGGCTCAAGAGAGTTATTCTAGCAAAAAGCTGGCAGTAATTTACACTCAATAAATTAGCTCAATAAATTGATCTACCTTTTTCAGATGGGAGCACAGGAATAAACTAGGTGATTTGCTAAGTGTGTCCATTTTTGGAGGGTTGCTCTCGCAAATGCAAAAGCCGCATGTCACCTTTTTGTAGGTTGCAAGAACATGAGCAAGTCCACACAAAGTGCCAAATCTGCTGTTGGCCTTTCAGGTCCAAGCCCTGTTGGAAATTTTAGGCATCTGCAATACAAGCCTCCTGGCAGAATCAGGTTGGAAGAGGATACCCTTAGTGTTTCGTAAGAACAGACACAAATGGAAGAACTCTGATGAACAGCAACTGATGAGCATTGCAGCTCTTAAAAACAGAGTCTTGGCACTACACCATTGCAAAAAAGGATCCTCAAAAAAGGAGAAAATAAAAAAAGTGGTTAACTTCTCTGCAGCTAATGACATAAAATCTTTTTCTCCAAAAAGTACTCTCAGACACTTTATAAATGCTATATGGTATGTCAATTTGCTTCATCCGTCCATGAAACGCAGTCACCTCGAACAAGAAAAGCAACAGCTGCTTAACAGTGTGTAAAAAACACTTCCCGCCAGCTTAAGGTAAGAAATGCAGAATAGCTTATTGGGCTGAAACTCAAGTAAGAGATTTTAGGTATGCAAAATGCAATTAAGCAGCCCATATAGGAAAAGTGAGTAATTGCGTTCTTTGAATACTTCTCAACAAGACCACCATGTAGAACAACCTTATGTCAGAGAAGCGGGAAAAAGGGAGGGAAATTATTATTATATACAAGAAGGGGAATAGGTTTTTAAAACAAAGTGCTGGAGAAAAAACCCATTCTAAAACATCTATTCCAGCCCATTAACAGTGCAAAGTTTTGGCTCCCAAAAGAGAATGTGTTTAATATCAAATTAATAACATATCCTTGAAAAACTGATTTTTATTAATAAACCCTCTGAATCAAAGTGACCACACAAAGATACTGCCACTGCGCAAAGCTGTGACCACACAAAGTGACACACAAGGGGTTTCTACTTCTAATGCAGATGAAGCTCTACTATTAAAAGAGGCCTTTCCCAGCTCCCCTCCTTTGCAACTATTTTGCAAGGCTGCAGGCTAGGGCAATACACCTAACTTCTCAATTTTCCAGCTTTCACCAAGAGGGATGTGTTTTTGTGAACATGATAGTTTAACTCCTTGCACATTAATATCTTGGAGTAATCTTCCCCAGCCAGACTGAGTTGCCCCCCATGTTTCTTTTTAGTTTGACAGGTATAACATGATGTGTTTTTATATAGTGTTTGGAAATAGTCACAGCTAGATTTTCAGCTGATGCATCTTGTATGCCAGATTGTCAGAGCACTAAAAGTTTAATTGATAATAAAGATATCATTATCATCTTAAATTTATATAGCGCCTTTCATTGTGAAGTATCCCAAAGGCACTATTTACTTACAGGTATCTTGGAAGTGGAATGCAGCTGCTGCCTGCAAAACCCATGAGTATGGGTATGGGCTCTTTTAAATGAACAGACCTAGGTGTGATGTTACTTGGCTGATTAAAACAAAACTTAAAGCTCAGCACAGTGGCCTTACTGTCCATCTGTAAAGCAAGACTTCATCCCCTGTCCACAGATGTCACCAAAGTAACAAAACACAGAATTTTTATATGAAATAGATACCGGGACAGGATGGGGACTAGAATAACACACATTTTTTTCGGAGGACCAGTCCAATTCTGTTCAAAACGGAGTGCCAGAAGTTTAACTAGCAGTACGCTGACCCTCAGAATGATCCTGGCTAACACCGCCTTAAAAAGGGAAAAAGTTACTTGTGTCCCCTCATTACCACTACACCCCCATGAAAAGCTTGTCAAAAATTTGGCCTATAATCCCTCCAAATTTAATGAAATTTAGAACTGTTCAAAGGGGAAAAAAATGGAGGAAACTTAAAGTAATTTTTGGATTGGTATTTTCTGGATGTCGGGTCTCTAAAACATTATAGTGCATCAAATTAAATGAACCTCCCTGGATGGCTGGTTATAAATGAAAAAAAATATTGCAAGAGTCTGTTCACTGCACATATCTGTTTCTGATATGAAAATCTACCACCTGCTGCAGCTCTACCTACATGTTCAAGAATGACCGGGTATTTTTATGCCAGCATCAGTTATTATAGGGATCCTGGTTTTCTCTCTCAAACATCCAAAATTCTCTGATTAAAATCACACATTCTCCGATAAAAACCCCAGGTCCGTGTTTTTTGACAATTAAAATTAAGCACCACTACGTATATAGGTACCAGTTGAACACAATATTTTATTGATATATTTATATTTTTAAAGCAATTTGGAAACGTACCCTCAATTATTATAATAAAATAAATTCTAAATAACTATATATTTTGGCATTTGATTATATATTTTTTATCATGGAAAATCAGAGCTCCCCCTGCCCCCTTTGCTCACCCGGATATGGATCCAGCTATGGCTGTTCCTGCCCCTAATTTGTGGCACTAAGCAACCCTAATATGCTGTCTCCCTGCCCCTCACTCCCAACCCACAGTGCCTCACCCCCCCAGCCCTACTGGTGCCCCTCACTCCGGACTTGCTGCCCCCTGCACCCAGGCCCCAGCTCCCCAGTGTGTGTGGGGGGGGAAGGGTGTGGGGGGGCAGACCGGGGGGGTGGGTGTATGCAGCAGAGGGGGGGTGTGGGCATAGGTGATGTCATAGGTGATGCATCAAGGGACCATGGGGGGCTCACCCCCCTCTAGATTTCTGCACCCACAGCTAGGCATGGGGCTGCAACCTGGCCGAACTGGCACTGGACAGGAACCACTTCTGCAGCCCGGTGGGTGGGACATGGCATGGAAGGGAGTGCCGTGACACCATGGCCACCAAGGTGAGGTGCCTCCTGCCCACTCTGCAGAGGAGGGCCCAACTGTTCACTGCCAGTGGGAGCCCTGCAGCAGCAGCATGGAGTTAGCCCTCGCCACCCCGCCACACACTGCCAGACTGCAAAAGAAATCCACAGTTTCCTGGGTTTTTCTCCTTTAAAGGAGAAAATCCGTGTTTTTCCTACGGGAAATGGAAAGCCAGGATCACTGGTTATTAATGAAATAAAAAGCAGCATCAAGAGTTGTGAAGCACTATTAACCTACAGCAGGGCTCTATAACTTCTAAGCAGATGGAAGCCAAAAGCCCCGTGGGCTACACCAGTGGAACCACGTACCCACAGACTGGACACTGTGCAGATGGCCTTCCACCCCCCCATGGAATACACCACGTGCCTGCGCCGCACCACATCAAGTACACCAAATGCCTGCCCCCCCCACAACATACTGCATGCTGCATGCATGCGTGCCCCATGCTTACTCTCAGCTCTCTGGCCAGGTCATGCTGCCTGGGCCCACCCTTTGGGGCAAGGACAGGCAGCAAAAGCCAGAGGAGAAAAGGGAAGCAGACAGGAGCCCCCGGCTGCTGTTTTGGGGGGTGGGGGAAGGGAAGGGGAGTGGGAAAGGCAGGGAAATGAGAGTTGAACAACCTGGGGGTTGCCACGTGCACCCTGGTGAGTCACCAGTTGAACAGCTCTGACCTACAGCACTGGAAAAAAATACACAAGTTTTGCTAAGGCTTCTCAAAAACAACATGCTACTGTGAACCAGCTACCTGCAATCCCAGACTTCAATACAGTAACTCTTCAAGTAACTGGAACACCCCAATATCATCAAAAACCCTGACTTGTGAATCTGCCAATGGCCTTCATGACCCTTATGAGCAAACTACCTGGAGACTCAGGAAGAACAATTCTTTCCCTTTCTTCTTCAAAAACACTACAGTTCAACAACACTAAAGAAATTCACCCTAAATATATTAATTCTATAAACTACTGTCTTGTATAAAATTTCTTGCCCTGTCCATACAAGTGTAGACATTTGCTTCCCCAGGAACAAGAAGCAGTGGCATATCTTGTGCCTCTGCTTCTTGTCCCTGAGGAATGCCTGTGCAACATACCCTCTGGCCCGCAGCAGGTTATCCCAGGTGGCATAAGGGAGGCTGGAGCCAGCACTGGACTGGTCCAAACAGCCTTACCTGGGGTCCTGGGGACCTCCTGGGGGTGCAACAGCGGCACTCCTCCCACTCGGAGTGTGGCTGGCAGCTAAAGCATGGCTCCGGCTGGCCAAGCTTTGGTTTTGGGCAGCATGTGCTGTCCTCATGTGTGCTGCCCCACTTTTTTTTTCTCCGCAGAGTTTTTTGACCCTGGGATCTGCCAAGGTAAAAAAAAACCCCCACACTGCTACCTTGCAGCGCGGAGAAAGGGTAAAAGAAACCCCCCACACTGCTACCTTGCAGTGCGGAGAACACCCAAACGTGCGGTATGTGCTGCACACATACCACATGGCCACACCCAAACGTGTGGTATGTGCTGCACACATACCACATGGCCACACTCATCTGAACGCCATCTCTGTCCCTGAACTGCCTGCTGAAGACCAACTACTTGTTCATCTCTTTAAGGCTAGTAGATAAAATACAGACGAGATGCTGCACGAAGTAAAAATGCACCTTGGAAGGTGTACATCCATCTCAGAGAGCAAAACACAAAGTAGTAACAGGAAATTATAACTTCACCTCTGGACCACTCAATAGATGAGTCCTGCAAGGATTAAATTTCTTCCCTGACCTGTTTGATACTGCAAGGACTCTAGTGCCAGTAATACAGATACAACACAGGGCTCTACCTGCTCTCTTCCACATACAATCATACCAGTGGCTTAGCACATGGATGAAACAAGCTCATGAATTAAAATATGTGGTACAACTTGAACCTAAGGAAGACACAGCTTATACACTGGTGAGCAAAAGACAATGTTTTGAAGAGTTTGCAGGCACAGCCAGCTGCTTTGGATGAAGGTGCACACTGAGAACTGACCAATTTGGTCCATAGCTGAGAATTGCTCTGGATGTCTTGTCGATGCTAAGCTGTCACAATCACATCTTTGAGCAATATTTTTACCACTGCAATCAGTCGTAGCATTATACACTATAGAAAGTTACTTTAATACTACAACAATGAGAGCCAAACAGAAACTCGTGTTTTAAAAACCAAAGTCTGTACTTGATACAAAATAATCTGTCAAATAAAACTGATGCGATTTCATACCATTCCACTCCACAACAAATGTCCTCCTTGAATTTGCTGAACACACTCACTCTGCCATTGATAAGGGAAAATTTACAGGTGCTGTAAGTTCTGATCTTTCCAACTAAATAGAGTAAGGATTTCTGGCAAGGTACCGCATGCACTTAACTGCCATTGAAGACCTCAGCACCAGGATGTGTGCTGTAAATTCTGATCTTTCCAACTAAATATAGAGTAAGGATTTCTGGCAAGGTACCGCATGCACTTAACTGCCATTGAAGACCTCAGCACCAGGATGTGGATGTCTCCAAATAAATTACTTTTCTTCTTATCTTGCTAATTGTTATCAGAAAGCAATTTTCCAGGCTTATGACCTGGATGCACATTCTCCGTCTTCCCCCTCCCTGTGTCTCACCACATACACAAATGTCAACCCTTTATATTTTGCTCTGAAATTATAATACAGCTCTTTTCTTTTTAAACTATTTTATAGTGCAGCATAGAATAAAAATAAAATCCAATAAACTGTATCCAATGTACAGATTAAAAGAAATAGTTAACTTATTCTATCCCTATTATATATTTGAAGCCAAAGTCCATTTTCTCCATGGCTGGCCATTTATCATCTACTAGATTAATTTTTCTTTCTTGGAGTATAATAAAAACCTTCATCTATACACATTAAATTCTGTGTTTCAAATAAAGGGGGAAAATATCAGTCTGTTTCCTTTTTAAATTAATACTTTAAGCTTTTTAACATGCAATTTGTTAAAGGGCATGGCACAAAACTAAGGGGAAAAAGCACATTATTTCAAAGAATTGAGCTAATAGGACAAATTCCACCAGTTTTTCCAGAACAGTGCCTTCAGCTCAACACCTCCGGTTTTCAATGGACATGATTCTGCTAACAGCTTGCTCACTGAGAAGGTAAACAATAGTGCCACTGCCAAGAAACAGGCCACCCAGCATTTGGCATTGTGCATTAATAACTCCTTGGAGTATGGAATTCCTGTGGACTTACACCACTGCAATCAAAAACACTATTTCACACTTTCTTTCAAGGGTCTTAACACTTGTATTGCCTCGCATGTACCTACCACAGCTATTAGTACTCCTCTTCTCTCCCCCACCAAACCTATACACAAAAAGGGGGGGGAAAAAAACCAACAACACCGGAAGACTTTAGTCTCTCGTGCTCCAAGATTAAAGATAAATCAACTGCCAGGAATAGATATATATGAGCTGAGCATTACATTTTGAGGAGTGTGAAGTAGATACAGATAAATTTAACTATTGCAAGTGCAAGGTAATGCATCCACACCCGTTATTGGGTTCTGAACCAGGGGCCTCAAACCCTGGTCCACAGGCCGGATCCAACCCCTGATGCTATATAACCCCTCTGATAAAGGCTGGTGGGGAGGAAAGGGGAAGATCTTGTGGAAGCCCCATGGGCTGTGGCCTGATAGTAGTATGCGGGGGCTGAGCAGAGCCGGATCCTAGTGTGCAGGGCCCCAGGAGCCCTATCACAGCCAGGTGGGGCAGCGTGGTGACCCACGCCATCGCAGCACGGCCAGGATTGGGCTTTGGGGCCCCACACTGCCTTTGCCCAGCCCCTGTGCACCTGGCCCTGCACTGCCGCTACCTGGCTGGGTAGAGGCAGGATGGGAGCCTGCCCCAGCACACGGGAGCAAGGCAGGGCCCAATCCAGTCTGTATACCAGGCCTGCACCACTGATTTGGCCCATGAGGTGCAAAATGAGAGCACCACCATTCTAAACCAACATTGTACCTAAGAGAAAGACCTCCGTGATACTGGAGACGCCTTACAGAAAACTTCTCTTCTAGTTACAACGGATGTTGCAGAGATTCAGAAATGTCCTGCAGGAAGGAACTGTTATTGCAATAGATGATCTGTAGCTCTGAAAATCATAGGTACTGGGCACTGCCCAAGACAGAGCTCTGGACAAGCTCATGAATTACTGTTTTTGTTCAGGTATGGTAATTCAGAGGACTCGTCTGAGGCTCTTAAGTAGGAAAATAAGCATGAACTAGTACAGTTCCCAAACTGTTCTACAGAAGTAGAAATGGGTCAAAAACCAAGAGGCAGAAAGTGGATGATGCCCTCCTACCCCCAGTCCAGCAAACTCTGACCTGGCTCCAGATCAGAATTTCATACTTCAGATTGATTTATTTTGGAAAGTGGCTTAGGACTGACACTACACTCAAAAAAGTAACCATCTCTGCGCTCTAAGCTAGCTGAAAAAACCTCACAGGAGCTTCAGCACAAGGTTTAAAGGTTCAGTTCAAGCATGAAAATCTGTTACTTATGTGAACAGCATCATATATAAAACACTGGATGCTTGGTCATTTATCTTTCCACAGCACATTGCATGAACTGTTCCCCCTTCCCAGGGAGGGCAGTCACCACTCTATAGTCTTATTCTGTAAAAAAATGGTTCAAATCACATCTGAAGATGTAAATGACAAGATCAGCTTCACATTAGTGAAGGGTGTTTGTTTCTGATCATTACAGGACGTTTTATTTCAGGTCAACAAAATGCCCAGCGGTAAAATAGTCATCAACAATAATGAATGTCTTTTGTTCTCTTATTTGTAAACCTCCCTCACAAGCATCTCAGATCTATTATGAACATAGATCTTCATTAAGATTCACATCCTTTGTGTTTCTGTGTATATGATCACAAGGGAAACCATGAGCCATCCCTTTTTCACTGATCTTCTAACTGCTTGTGGCTATAGCTGATCTGCATTAATTGCTACTGAGAATTTAAATCATCTCCACAGCAGAAAAAAAAAGAACCACCTTAATCATTATGCCAGCGGGGTTAGCACTTAACCAAGAAAACCCTGAACGTCATCAGTTCAGACTCCTTTATGACATCATCATAAGCAGGGACAATCCATTGTCTCCAGCAGTCAAGGATGAATTATCTTCACAAATCAACTCAAGGTCTTCTTATTATTTAAAAATGTGCACTATATTTTAAATGAAGTTTGTAAGTAATTGCCATCCACCAGTAGTTCTGCCAACCTCTAATATCTAAAACCTTCCATGTATTTTTATCATTACTGCCTACAGTTATGGTTTCTCGTTCTGTAGAACAGTTTGCTCACTTCCTAAGTCTACTCTCAAATATAAAGGCTCCAGTATGCAAATACTAAAGCTAGTGGAGCTACTCACATTGTTAAAGTTAGTTACAGCCTTTACCCATTTGGAGGATTAGGGACTGCAGAAGCCCCTCTCATACCCTCCCCTCCCCGACCAAATTTCATAGATTTCATAGACATTAGGGCTGGAAGGGACCTCAGAAGATCCTTGAGTCCAGCCCCCTGCCCCAGGAGCAGGAAGTCAGCTGGGGTCATAGGATCTCAGCAAGATAAACATCCAAATTTCTCTTGAAGGCGTTCAAAGTGGGTGCTTGAACCACCTCTGCTGGCAGTCTGTTCCAGACCTTGGGGGCTCGGACAGTAAAGAATTTTTTCCTTATGTCCAGTCTGAAACGGTCTTGAAGGAGTTTGTGACTGTTTGACCTTGTCATCCCTTGGGGTGCTCTGGTGAACAGACGTCCCCCCCAGATCCTGGTGAGCACCCCTGATAAACTTATAGGTGGCCACCAGATCACCCCTGAGCCTGCGCTTTTCCAGGCTGAAGAGTCCCATGGCCCTCAGCCTGTCATCATAAGGTCTGTTTTCCTGACCTCTGATCATGCGCGTGGCTCTCCTCTGCACTCTATCAAGTTTCTCCACATCCTTTTCGAATTGTGGAGCCCCAAACTGGACGTAGTACTCCAGCTGTGGCCTCACCAAGGCCGAGTAAAAGGGGAGAATGACGTCCTGGGATTTGCTTGAGAAGCATCTATGGATGCAAGCCAGCGTTTTGGTCGCTTTACTAGCCACAGCATCACATTGAAGGCTCATGTTCATCTTGTGGTCAATCATGACCCCCAAGTCCTTTTCATCTGTAGTGCTAGTCTGCGTAGCACTGCCGAGTCTATAAGCATGCTGTGGGTTCTTCTTCCCAAGGTGGAGAACCTTGCATTTTTCGGTGTTAAACACCATCAGGTTCTCATCTGCCCATTTCCTGAGCCTGTCCAGGTCAGCCTGGATTGCCCTCCTATCCTCAGGTGTGGACGCTTTACCCTCTTTAAGACTCCATTTATTTAAACTACTGAACATATCCTTTGCATGAAAAAACTGAATGTTGAGGAAAAATAACGGTAAGCATAAAAACAGCCTTGTTAAAAAAAAAATACTTTTTCCTATGCGGGTATATAATTGGGCAGGGAGGGGGAAGGTTCAACTTGCTCATGAATTCACAATGACAGAAATTTTTCATTCCAGCCTGTCAAATCTAGGAGATGCATCTGAACGCAATTGCAACCTCAACCATTAGTTACCTTTAACGGTCATCTAAAAAAAGTTCAATATGTGCACACTTGCAGACAGGCTAATCAGAAAAAAAACAAATTTGCCTTAAAACCCTGGCATTAAGTCTTAGTCATTAACCATAAAAATCAAGCAGTGCAGTCCTTTCCCTTATAATCTCCATTGTATTACCCACATAGGAACAGTAATACTAGACAGTTCACATCCACAAAAGTGAGCCAATGGTTCCTACTATACAGCCCAAGCTTTGGTATATGCAAGTAAAAAAACCTGGAAAGACTGACAGCTGGAAAAGGAAAACCAACAGTAGCAAGCATTGCTTTTTTTGCGCAAATGAAAAGAAGTGAGAAAAGATTTATCTACTGTGAATCAAAAAGGAACGGGTTAGCAGCCACGGAGGGCAGCGTGGTCAAGCCAGATGGGTTTAGACATTTAAAGGAAGATGGAAAAAAATGTTGAGAGAAGTTATTCATCCGCAGAAGAATCAAGCCTGCTCAGGGGCCCCAAAACATCACGGAAGTAATCCCTAACATTATCATCTAATGGAAGTTAAAGGTGACGTTTCACAGATTTTAATGAAATATTCAATTACCTATTTGTCCTCCTAGAAACTTCTGTCCATCTTTGATTAAAGAAAATACAAACATTTCAATGTAAGTCTTGTCGGTCTTTGGCACCTAATTATTTGAAAAAACACACCATAAAAAGCTCCAAACACAAACATCATTGTTGCATTTCCATTCTGACAAGCGTTATTTACTGAGCAAGGACTTTTAACAGCATATCCAGGTTGCAACATTTATAAAACTGCAACAATACATCCAGACTTGGATGAAAAAACGATTTCACATTTTTAGTTCAGGAGCTTTTTATATCCCACAGCATGCAACTACCTCTGTGAAATATGAACTTACTGAATTCCTGGACAGGTTAAATGAGAAAAAAAAAAAAAGTTAACTCCAGGGTTCGAATAATATTATATTGATGAGCTTATTTTACAGGCTGAAAGTGATTGAAACCAAGTTGGAAAAGGCAGGCAAAAAAGCCTGGCAGACATAACAGCCTGTAGCAGAAAATACTGCATTTCATCACTATGTTAACTGATATCCATTGAGCTATGGATATATTGCTGTTATATATTACAGACAAAAGAACCTGTGATAAGATAGAGCTATGGTTGTAAATAAATATCTGAGCCTTTAAACCTGCGTAAGTAGATAGCTTTACCTATTTAAAGAAAGTTTCCAAAATGTAAGAAGAAAAAAGAGTTAAGGCCACAAGAAAAGGGAAAATAAGAGTACTCAATCAACAGCTCTAATTTAACAATGTTTGGAATGACTCCATAACCAGATTCAGCCATGCTTCCTCATCCTCCTCCCTCATAGTTTGCTGTTGGAGAACCCCACTAGCTAGAACAGAAAATTAACTCAAGTCTGACCTTCATTCACTTGTGCAGCCAGTGGCAAGTTGAGAAAATCTCAGGCCTATGGTGAAAGCATTTGTAGACGTTTGGAGGTATCTATGGCACAAATGTGCCTAAATGGTTTATTTCTTGCCCGTGTCTGGAGCGCATGACCTGTGGTCACAGGCTTAGTGGGGTATCAAGGCAGAGCTCAGTAAAGGTGAAGTCTTGCATACTCACCTACAGAGGTAGTTCACACTATCCTACAGACCAAGCTACAAGATAAAAGGGAGTTCTAGTCCCTCGCCCCTAATGAGCACATTTCAAGGGAACGGGCAAAGAGTGCTATTCATTCTGCATAGAAAAGAAGTACCAGACAGGTAACGGCACCCTGCATTTTAGAAAAAAAAAATCTTTATATTCAGCAGTCTCTGGCAGTTTCTGGGAAAAGAATGGTTTTGCTCTCACACATTTATCATTATTTTAAAATATGACAAGACATTCTCTAAAACTCCTCACTCATATATCATCCATGTTGTAGATGGGATTCACCTGGCAAACAGACATCTTTCCTGATATGAAAAGGCTTCAAAATTAAACAATCTTTTTATGTGCCAATGAAGGAAAACTTCAGAAATACAACTGTGTGAAATGCTTCACTCACTGAAGACGTACTGTTTTGCTTAGAACAATTCAAAATGCCATGGGATGCGAGTGCTCTTGGGATCATTGTTTTGATTTGGGGTTTCATTTGTTTTTGCATCGGTACTGTTCTTAGATGAACTACCGATGATCCACACATGGAAGTCACTCATAGGCTAATATTTGGAGCTTACGCTCATCTACTTCAAAAGGGTCCTGTGGTAGAGCAGCTAAAGAGTCTTACTACAGCATGAGTTTAAGTTTCTCTCTTGGATCATACTGAAGGTTGCCTCAAATCAGCTAAGCTTTAAACTGGTAGCTATGCAGTCTGTAGTCAGACATGATGGTAGCACCAGTGCTTATTATGTGCTGTTATGGAAATCAGCAAGTCATTTATGTTTGGGTGCACTGGCCATGCACAGCGGGTGCACGCGAGTGCACGCACACCCCCTGACATCGGTTGTGCACCCCGTGGAAGTGGCAGCTGCGAAACCAAAAGTGCACTTCCGGTTTCGTCGCTGGCTCAGCGATTGGCCGCTGGGCTCCCCCTGTCGTTGATCTGGTGCCCCCCCAGACTCAGAGGCACCAGTCGCCAATGTTTGGGTAGATTCTTGACTCTTAGGCCTCTGACTTCACAGACATAATGTATACAAAGTGCTTTGAGATCTTAGGAAAAGTGCATGTAAAAGATGCATATAGAAGTGTGCTATACATTGGAAATGGAAATCACATGACCTTTGCCCATGCTATTGATAAAAGCAACCAACACCAAGAAATAAAGGAGACAGGTTTTCACTTGGCTGACCAGCTTCACTTTTCTAACAGCTGAAATTTAACACAAATTTACTATCCTCTCTCCCACTTAAGGTTACTTAAGTGAACTATTAACTAACAGAGCAACAGTATCCAAGGCAGAAGAATGAATAGTATTATAAAAAAAAAACAATTAAAAAAATCAATGAATTAGTGTTATAAGGAAGGAATATCAAGGAAGAAGTTTTAAAAGTATTTAAACCAACAGAAGTCAATACCTGAATAATTATGGCAAATAAAGAAAAGGTGTGAGAGACTGAGTGCACAAACACATGCACAAACCCCAACCAAAATGAAATTATGATCATAAGATCACAGAAGTCCAGCAGAAATGAACTGACCAACAGTACACTGACTACAATCACAATGTCCATGCAGACGCTCACATACGATGGTGTCAAAGCAGCAGGGCCTCAGATCAAACCAAAACAGCTAAAATACATACCATATTTACTCAAGTCCAAAATGAGGTCTGCCCACCCCCTGCCCCCATCAACGTGGAGGGGGAAGCTCCTTGTCTTGGATTTGAGCATGAGGTGGCAGGAGGCAGGCTGGCTGCCCCCCTACAGCCTCCAAGTCAAAGCTGATAACCCCATTTGCACTATATGGCTGAAAAATTCCATGGTGATATGGTGCAGTCTTACAAAAACTCAAGTTTTTGGATTCATAGTCAGTCTCACGTTAGATGTTTACGAGAAGATAGAACAGTATGCTCATGATAACGAAGGAAAATTATAGTTCTTACACTTTTGGAAGATTTTTATACAAGTACCTCTTGTTTTCTGGCCCTTTTGAACCATTATATTTTTCACTTGTTAGATTCTCTCTTCTTTTACATCAACCTTAAATTGCCTTCATGCTGTATAAAACTAGCCTGCATTACAGGCTTTCCTCTAACAATGACACCAACCACTAGCCTAAAAATGAGGCTAATCAAAAACCTTATTTAAAAATCAATTTATAGCTGAGCAGGTAATAACCCTTAATGCTTTAATTCTTCAGTAAAAACAGAACATGGAGGTAAACAGACTATTCAAAGTCATACAGTATTTTGTATTTTTGCATCAAGCGGCTTTTAATACATGCCACGAGGCATCTATCATCTTTTGCCAGGTTCCATAAAGTTCTCAAAACTGCAAGTGGCACATAAAGGCAATAATGTCTTCTAACTACCACATATGCCTTACAGAACCTATTCAGATCTGCTGCAAAATTCTCTGAAGCTTTCTGCTGGAAGCACCACAGAATTCCAGGAGCCTTGTTAATATTATCTCCTGTTGAGTACACTGTAATCTCCTACTGGTTTTACCTACTGATTTCTGTTCTACCCGATTTGGTGGTTGTGGTTGCCAACTAATTTCCTGCAGCACTGGTATTACTTTAAATCATTGGTTTCTTATGCTAGGACACAAGTGATTAAAAAAAAAAAAGTTAACTTTTTTTTTTTTTTTAAATCATATTTTTTCACTATATACAGGCACTATCATTGGGATTTCTAACTCCTTTTATAATACTGCTAAGACTGTCAAACTGACAAACAAAACACGATGGGTTCTTTTAGAAATACCCCCAGTTCGCCAAGTATTGTGCAAAATGAGGGGGTGGGGGTTGGTATATTGAGGGGAAATAAGGCTGGGAACTCAGGCTGCATACAGAAGTTACGCTTACTGCTCACTAGGCACGCAGAAAGCTCTCTATGGCCACAACTGAAGAAACGGTCAGGGCACTTAGCTAGGGACACAAATTACACATAAACCAGTAGAAGTGATTGGAAACCAGTTCAAATTTTTAACACAACAGAAGTTCAGAACACATAAGCCACTTTCAAAACGGCCAAAACAAGTTTAAGATAAACCTGGATGGATGTAGTATCAGACTTAACTGATTTAGGTTAAATAGGTTTATTGAATTTCTGTTCCAGACCCCCTCCAGATTCAAGTTAACTCAGTCCCCAGGATGCTCTCCACCTCCCCCACAACCCCTTCCCCTCGCAGGGTTGGCAGCGTAGCTTTGGCCCAAGCTGCTTGCTCCAGTGCTTCTCCCCAGCTTCTGGCCTGAAACAATACAGGCATGTGACTGTATTTCTGGAATCAAAAGTGAACGTCTGTTCACTTGCTTATCATTTGAATCTACACAGCTTAGTCTAAGCAATCTGCTTTTTTTGGCCAGTGTAACCAATAATGTCCCTGACAAATAACACATGCATGTGTACAGATGCAGCATGCACGCGGCCAGAAATTCAGCTCAACAGCTTAGAAAGCTTACCATCCAGCTGGTAAGTCTGTGGGGGGCAAGGGGTGGGGGATGGAAGGGACATGGAGGGAGCAGACTGAGGCCTCCACGGTAAGGGAGGAAGCGGGGCAAGGCCAGGGGCAG
This sequence comes from Alligator sinensis, assembly GCF_000455745.1. NCBI lineage: Eukaryota > Metazoa > Chordata > Crocodylia > Alligatoridae > Alligator > Alligator sinensis. The sequence continues at coordinate 682,049 of NW_005842107.1, forward strand.
ACACTGCCCAGCCAGGGCAGTGAATGTGACCCCACAGGTGGCTCATCCAGGGGATGCCTGGGAGTTGGGAAGGGAGGTGGCTTCCCAACATAGTGTGCACCCCCCCCCCCCCAATTTGTGTGCAGGGTAGAGGTGGGCTGCCTGCTGCAGGTCTGGTGCTGGGGACTGCACTTGGGACAGCTGGGGGCAGGTGGTGGCGGCACTGGGGAGGGTGGCTACAGGATGGGCTATAGCTACCCCAAAATTCACCATATCCACCCCTCCCAATGCTGCTGCCCACCCCCACCCACCCCGAGCACATCTCCAGGCCTCCCTGCAGAGAAATCCATGGGTGGGGGGGCACATGCCCTCCATGCCTCTCCTGAGGGCGTGTGCAATGGCAGGGAGCCATCCCCCCATGCCCCCTGGATGAGCCAACCGCAGCTCTGTCCCGCTCCCAGCAGGGTTGCATTCACCACTCTGAATGGGCAGCACCTGCTCTTGCTCCATTCCCTCCCTCACCATGGGGGCCTCAATCTGCCCTGCACCCATACTCCTTCCCCCCACAGACTTAGCTTGGAGAGCAGCTCTCTGCCCGTGTCAGGCTGCATATTGGCTATTGGATAGGTATCAGCTGATATTGCTGGTTAATAATCCACCATGAGTATTGGCCAAAAAAAGGTTTATTGCTGCACCCTTACATTTTGACTATCTGTACTTAGCCACAGAGCACTGTAAATATGGTGGATTCTGCTCTAAGCTTACCCTGGATGGATGTGGTATCAGACTTCAGCGCTGTAGGTTAGAGCACTGCAATGGACATTTGCACCAGATCCCATCATAACTCAAGGTAAGTCGTGTTCTGCCAACATCCTATGGAATATTGTGGCACCCTGCTCACCCCAGAGTGGCAGGTTGGCCTTGCCCCGAGACTGTTGCTGACAAAAGTCAGCAAAGCCCCCGTTTTCAATCCCCGCACTCTCCTTCACCTTGTTCCCTCTTGCCAGCTATGAGCCACTGTCTATTGTTAGTGACCAGTATGCATATTTCATCTACCCCCATCTGGACATTTGTAAAGAGTGAAGTTTTTGATTAAGCGCTGTGCAGTTTGCTGGACACTGCATTCACACAGGGGCTGTCTAAGATGGTCATCTTGTACAGTGTTGCTTGGAAATGTCCACATCCAGATCCCAGTCTGTTCAGCTTGATCCATGCTCCTCTGTCAAGGTTGTGTCCAGTGGGGAACTGGCTCGGTGTTGTTATAAAACGCTGAAGGAACAGATTTCAAGATGAATTACTCTGAACGATCATTTCATTTCCATTCACTCCACCCCTTATCTAAATTTAGCGCAACGCACAAAGCAATGGCACCCAGCTGGCCAGGCTCTGCACAGGCCCAGAAACTTGGCACCAGGGGAGTGGTTAGGGTCAGTCCTCTCATGTCTCTTGGTCTAATGCCCTAGAGTGCAGGGAGTACATCTATGTGTTTGTAAGTTGTGCTGCCTGTTATGAGTCTCAGTCCATGGTTAAGTACAGTGTCAAAATTTTTACTGCAACAACTTCTGGACCATACAGGACCAAAGTAGTCTGCTGGGACATATGCCATTGTAAGTGCAGTAGTTCTGACCCCTTTGAAGTTGGAACACAATGTTGTGCTGGCTAAATGTCTTAAGGCACCTACCTGTGCACAGACTTTACTGCTGATCTTCTGAATGTGAGGTTTATTGGTGAGGGAAGTCTACTGTGACTCCTTGTAAGTTGAGGTATATTCATGGGGAAAGACAGAGTTGCATGCTCTTGGCTCAATGACTGTCTATGCAGAAGAGTGATGATACTGATTTATGGATGCCTTGATACTGATTTATTGATGCCCTGCCCACCATCGTCATGCTTTGGAAACACCCTTCCTTCCAGCCCCTGCACCACTGGCCTAGGATGAAACAGAGGTGACAAGGACGAAACCACCTGATGTTGTTGGGGACTTATCTGTCTGCATTACATTGAGTGGAGCCATAAACTGGGCTGACAACTGGTTGCCTCATTTCTTAAGGCCATATTGGTTTCCTGAGAGAAGGCAGCATGTTTACCCAGATCCACAGCCCCCAACATATACTGAAAGCTGCTTTTTATTTTATTTATTTTTTTTTGAGTGCCACAGCTGAGGTATAACCAACAGGTGAATCTGTGCTTCTTCTCTGGCAATCCTCCAGGCACTGTTTGGCAAAGCAGCTATGTACACACACTGTTGCAGGAAAGGCGCAGCAGGAAACAGGAATTCTCCTGAGCAAACGTGTCCCCCCGCCCATCCCCATGCTTGAGTATCCCAACCCTTCCAGCTCCCACAGCAGGGAGATGGAAGCCAGGTGTCTGGGTTTTCCCAGCTGGGAGGCAGAACATAGGTGTTCTGTGGCATGGTCAAAGCTAGGTCATGAGGAATTGTGTGGCTTCCAAGGATAGGGATAGTGGAGTCACCAGATGTCCCTCAGTCTCTCCCTTATCTGCAGGCTCCACATTTGTGCATGGGAGCCCGGCCATGGAGCCCGAGATGCTGGATCCAGGATGGTCACCCGGACAGCTGCAGTGTGTCGGAGATGCGTGTAAAGGGCACCGGTGAAAAGATGACCAAAAGGAACACCTGATATGGACCATGAGAATGGACAGGTTGACAACTGCTTGAATCCATGGTGCTGTGGCATTTGAACTAGATGCCCAGGACCAGAAAGGCACTGTGAAGGTCCAAGAATGAGGTCAACAGGTAGCTAGATGCTCTGAGGGAGGCCACATATGCCACTATGGAGCTGAGAGAATCACAGCACCAGAATAAGGAGCTAGAGGGTCAAAGACTGCTTGGGATCCAGTTACAAACACCCCTCAGTGGTATCAGTGCCACCTCTCAGGCTGGAGTGGTGGGGCATGCTGCCACCCACCCCCAGCATAAAGGGCCCCACACTTCAGGGCCTCCAAGGTCTGGAGCGGGCAACTTTCCACAGTTTTTAATAATCACATTAAAGTCTGACAGACTCAACCTTTGATTAAAATGAAGTACAGCTCTTCCTCATGCTGCTCTTTTCCCCCAACCTTGGTGTGTGCCCCTGGGGGAGGTTGGGGAGGGAAAGGGGAAGGGGAATGGTGTGGGTGGTAGGCAGTGGTGCACAGGAACCCAGGGATGGAGCTCCATGGTCCAGTGCCAGGACGTGGGCACTCAAAGCTCTACTCATCCAGGGAGGGCTCCTGGTCCACACATGTGAGGAGCTACTCAGCCAGGGCTTTGCAGATCCAGACAGTGCAGGACCAGGGATAATACAGGTATCTGGGACACATGCACACCCATTCCCCTACAACCCAGGTGCCTGGGACACCCACACACAGAGCCCAGGCATCACAAAAGTAGGGGGTGCAGGGGCAGCATGGTAGCCCATGCCTACCAGCCAATTAGGGGTGGCTCAGCCATTTGGCTGAGCTTGGGAGTTTTCAGCAAACCAGAGAGTCTGTGGGGCATGCTAGGAAGTGTGAAACAGCCCCCCATTTCAGCTGGACTTGGGCCATGCGGGCAGGCTCTGATCTGCCCTGCTAGGGCTAACACGTGCTGTTTCCTCCCAACCCAACCGTGGGTGCTTACAGTGAAGCTGGAAGGTTAGAGCATTTCTGCTGAAGGCTTCTTGAATGCTTGTACTTAGCCTCAATTCCCAAGTGACTTAGGGCCAGGCATTTCACCATAATCATTTCACCTCAATATAAAATGAAATGGGGTTGGTCTTAGGAGTTGGGCCAAGTTATTTAGAAACAAAAAGACAAACCTATTTTTTCTGGTTCCATTAGCTTGGTAGAGAAACTGTTCCAAGTAAAATCTCTGAACTTTGAAAAAAAACCCTAATTATAATGTCAGGTGATGGCTATACCAAAACCTAAATGCTGAGCCAGAGGTCATTTCAAACCTAAACAGGAAGTAAGAATGCAAATACAGCCTGAACCCAACTTCTTATTTTCATTTATTTTTGATAACTGAGCCAACAGCCTTGGTTTTAGCTTACCAACTGCTTCTGCATTTAAGTGCCAAACACAGCATCTCCCCTGCTCTGCTCTGCTCGAGAATCACCAGCTGATGAGTTAACATTAGACTCATCTGTGAGAATCCCCTGCCCTGGACAACCCTGATCTGGAAGATGAAGGAGCACTTTTCTGTCAACACTTGATCAAGAAGCTTTCAGGAGCAAAATCTTTATTTCTCTGATAAATCCGCATGTTATCTGGGCTATGGGCACTCTCACATACTAGATGTGCTATTCTGTTTAGGGTTTTTTCCTTCCTTTTTTTGATCAACTGCAGTGTGATACAAGCTGGTTCAATTCAAAAGGCAAAACATTTGATTTTCAGGACTCCTTCAGCCCCATTTCATGCTAAAGTGTTAACGAGGTGCTTCTCAAAAGCCAAACCCCTCTCATCATGTTGGTTGCTGCAAGTTCAGATTAACAGAATTGCTTGTGGGGGAAGGCATACAGAGAAACATTTTTCTGAAGGCCATGCATAAAAGCACCAGGCATAGGGGACTACATGTACTTTGTGTGCAGAAAGGAGTGTAGATGTGGGCACACACGTGCAAGAGAAAAACCAAACAATCATATGATAATAAAACTAATAAGAATCAACCTTCTCCCTCCTGAAAAAAAGCACTTTTTGATTTCCCCAAACTCCTTTTCAATATAATTATATAAATTCCTGGGGGATGCTTATAATTGGATTATAGGGGGTTTCATTCACATTACAGTTAGTAAAAAAAAGAACCTGTGTTTCCCTTCATGGTCCCCTAGCCACTGACTAAAATACTCACAAGGCACCCTATAATTCAATTCTAACTACCCTCTGAGAAACACATAATTTAATAGAAAAAGACTTGAGCCTTTAGGTGTCCTCCATTTCTTTATTTTTTGGTTATGAAAAGTTTTGTGTAAAGTCTGGTATTTTAAATAGGTCTGAAACAAACTGTACTTGATGATTTATCTCAACATCATTTTGACAATGTTAGGTTGGCCTAAAACACTAGGCTCCACTTTAGCTTGAGAAGTATAGTAGCCAGGCATGCATTCATTATTATAACGTAGCTGCACTGAAACCATTTACCAGGATAAATACAATATTATATCTATGTACGTTCACATAGAGTAACAGCTTCAGTGCAGTTAAATTATAGTAATAACACATACTGCACTTTAGACAGAAGAGTGTTATACAGTATTAGTTGTTAGTGCAGTAGTACTCTACATTGGTCGGTAGAGATACTAGGATACTAATTCAGGTCCTTCTTCCTAGCAACAGCTCTTGCTTTTCAGACTCAGAAATATGCAACAGTAAATAGGAGTTAGAAAGTTCATTTTGATATTCCTTAGAAAGAATATAGTGGGATTTTTGGTTTGGGTATTGAAGGCAAGACCCCTGCTATTCAACTTGAGAGTCTTGCTATCAGGAGTCTACTCCATCAAATGCCCGTATGATCCATAGGAAGGAGATTCTAAATCAATACAAGCACGTATTCAGACCTAAATAAGACATATTTCTGAATTTTAAAAAATAGAATAAAAAGCATTCAGAAATGCACAGATAGCAAGCACATAATCTATGATCATAATTTTTTACTCATCTAGCAATAAAACCCTTATCTTTAAGAAGGGAAAGAAATGTGTACAGATTTGCAATTCAAATTAAAAGTAAAGCTAATAACCACTATTTCATTATTATTCAGTTAATTTCATTTGAATTATGAACCTAAGATTAATCTCCAGCATCTGTTATTTTAAAGCCATAAAAGGGCATGAATAAAAAGTTAATTAAAATCATAATTTCTCATACATTGTTGACTTAATTTTTTAAAAATTGTTATCAATCACTATTTTCTTATGGGGGGGGGGGACCTTATATTTCCTTTGGAAAACTTAAGATAGCGTGCCACTTGAAAAGCATTAATGCAAGAAAATTAATGTTCCAAAACTTGGTTTTCAGCCTGACCAAATAGGAAGATGCAATTTGTGTGTGCAACAAAGAAAAAGTCATGAACTATAAAACCAGATGGACAGAAATAAAGTAGCTGGAAAGGAATACAATTAGGTACAGGACAAAAGAAAATATCCTCCTGCTACTCAGGATTATTTCTCTCTAACTAGATCTCCTCAGTGAAGCGCTAATGGCCTGCATGCAGTCTCGTAGGAAAGGTACTAGTACTTGCTATGACCACTGCTAGAAACAATCCCGGGAGAGGAAACAGCGCAAGTATTCAACCTGCAATCCCCCCCAGCTCCTTGCACCTTCCCAAAACTGGGGTGAGTGCAGGAAAAGTGGGACTGCTCCAGTCTTCCTGTTCCCAAGGGGACTGGAGCATCAGTGCAAAGTCCCTTGTCCACTTCTCACTCCACAAACTCTGTCGTGTGATGAGCCCGCTGCTCCTCCTCTCCCAATGTAAAGGAGGAGAGTGGAGGGGGACAGGGGGGACAGGTCCAGCTTCCCCTAGCACCTGTTTCAGACAAGGGTGACTCCAGTCTCCAGAAAGCTCAGAAGCCTTTTTCTGTGGCTCCACTTCTCCCGGTCCCCAGGAACAGTTGAGCTGCACAGGTACAAACGTTCATTCTCCTGGGTTGGAGCTGGGTTATTTTTCAGACTGCCATTTTTTGGTCCAGGAATAAAAGCTGGAATATCTGTATGCTCAACAGCAATTTTTGCAGTCGAAATGAAGTGCGTGTACCTGGCCTATAATAATCAGAGAGTCCTAGAGGTTGGGGTTAGCTTCGTGCAACTAACCTTCAGTTCTCCCCCCGCCCCCACACACACCGATTAAAATGAAATACAAATAGAATTCACTCAGCTGTTTTGCTTCTGGCATCTATCTTCATTAAGATATGGCCTTTTCTGAGTTTCTGGGTATGGGCAGGCATAGCAATAAAAGCTAGAAGGAGTAAAATTCATTGATGCTTACAGGGAGTGTGCCCCTCACCAGTACATAGCCACCAAATTTTAACCCTAGTCAGTTATGAAAAAAAAATACAAAGAACTTCTGAAAATACTCTTGGTAAGTCTTCCCTGTGCCCACATTTTGTAGTCAACAGTTATACAGTAATATGTGCACTATGAGCAGGAGTTACTGTTGTTAATCATCACTTCATACCAAAAGATCCGGTTGGTTTTTAAGTAATTATTCATGGTTTCTCAGATTCCCTCCCAATTAATTCTGACAGTATTCTTGAAATAGATTTACAATCACTAACTGGCCTCTAAATGCGTAAGCAGGACCCTCTGTGAATTTAAACTCATGTTTATTTTTCATTTCCTCCTTTTTGCTGTGATTCTCCCAATTTCAAACAACCCAATCTTTAACTCCTTTCTTCTTGGATAGAAATAAAAGAAATTAAACATCTGTATCATACGAATCACCTTTTCCCATTTAAGAAAACCACTTTATAAGCTAGCCTTATTAGCAACGTGGCCATTGTCTTCTATTTTTAATGTAAGATATTAGTTGGGTACTTCTATTACCCGAGTGTCATTCCATGCCAATTAGTAATTTTTGGAACTGTGACCATTATATACCGAGTGAAGGGAAACAAACAACTGATTGACATACTATTATTTCACACATTATTGTGTGTCAGTTAGGAAAAACAAGTTCAAGACAGAATCTAAATAGCTACACTCAAATACAGTTTTATCTTTCACATACATTTTCATTGCTGACACAAATCAAGGTCACTAAAATACCCTCAGCATCCAAAAGCAATTAAGTAAATACAGTGGGAGCATTTTATAATCAGTTTTACATAAGGAATGGCTTGCGGGCTATACAGGTCTAGGAATCATTCAATAGATGATAGCACTTTTATACTAAGTTGACATTTATAGAATCCTGGATAGTGATATAATTAACTTTATTTTGTGAACAAAACAACTTTACCATAATTAGTAGGATACAACCTGGTTATAATTTTCCTTTCAAGCAGCAGAGATGAAGCACAGCGCTATCTACTTTTTAAAATCTCTCTCTCTATATATATATTAAAGATGGGGGGGGGGTTAAAGTAAGATTCACACAAACAAATTACTGCGTACAACTTGCTACAAATGGCTTTAGAACTGTGAATTCAATTTTTAAAATTTGAATAAAACTTAATGTTAGATCTGGGATACAAGCAAGATAATTCATTAAAATCTGTGCCCCAAAAAATCAGTATTTACACCTGCAGGTTTGAATTTTATACTGATATACCCCAAGGTAGGTGAAAGTAAACAACAGTCCTTAGTCTGAGAAGCCAAGATATTTCTATAAGGAGGATATTCCCTCTGAGGACTGAACAATGCAAAGGAATGCAAGCAGATATTACCCGCATCTATCACGTTGGTTATATTTTAATGCTATGCAACTACTTATGTGGATAGTTAAAAGATAACTCAATGTCATGCCATAATAATCCCCTTTGACACCAGTTCTAATATAACCATTTATTACATCTTTATAGCAAATATAGAATAAAAGTATAGTATCCCAGCCATACAATAATCCTGCAGTTGAATTAAAATTGTGCATATGGCTTTCTGTACCAAACTAAATGTACTATGCATTGTGTTCACTGCATTTCTTTACCAAGGCAAGGCTGATCTAATGCAGGGGTGAGCAACAAACAGCCCGTGGGCCAGATCCAGCCCATCAAGTGACTGGATCCGGCCTACAGACAGGCACCCACCAATTGATTGTAGCCAGCACGCAGCTGCTCCTGCAGTGCTCTGCATGGGATGGTGCCCTGCCCACTCCTGCTTGGAGCAGCCCACACCATGCTTCCACCCATCAACACCCCAGCCAGTTTGCATTGCTTCCCGGGACTGCTCCCAGTGTGACTGCAGCCACCTGAGTACTGTTCGGCTCCCCCCACCTCCAGCAGCTCCTCCTCCTGCCCCTGCTATGCTACTCCAGGTACCAGGTGGGACATGGAAGCAGCAGTGGCCGTGGAGAAGTGTCCTGTGCAGCACCTGCCCTAGCATGAGGGCTCCAGCTCAAGGATGCCTTCCACCCACTCCACCTACCCAGCATGGTGAGCAGCTGGTTCTACAGACAGAGGTGTGCCGGGGAGGATTGTGGCTCTGCCCCGGACCCCAACCGCCCCATGATCCTGGCCCTGAACATCTGACCTGCTCCCCACCTGGTTAACTGCACCCTGTCTGCGTGGGTCCTGGGGAGCGACAACATGGGGCCAGGCCCCATGGCAGAGCAACTCAGGGAGTTTTCATGAGCTTTTGCAGGCCACAGGGGGAGGCAGGGAGGGCTGCTGACTCGGCCTGCAATAGCTCACCAAGAGCTCCCTATGTGGCCTTTTGGCCCAAATAACTGCCCTCCCTTGATAATGGTTTTAGTACTTGGAACATCTGGATTTGATTCCAAGCTCAGACAACCTTCTTGTGCAACTTGGACAAGTCACTTTATTTATGACTCAGTTCCCCAGTAGGAAAGGGTGGATAACATCACTGTAAAGTATACAACAGGATAAATACGGTAAGGACTGAAGTGCTCCAAGACTAGGACCCATATAAAAAAAACAAACAAACTTAGGAGTCACAGATACTAGTTCTTCTGCATTCAACAATTCATTAACAAATTCAAGAATAACAGGAATGGGCAAGAGCTGCGGATTCCTCCCCTAGAATTTCAACTGTCAGTAAGGAGTCCTAGATCTTGCTTTCTTTACTGACAAGGTATCCCACGAGTTTGTTTCCGTTTCACCATCATTTTCCCATCAATCTGCAAATGCCTTGGAGGACAATGAAATACTAGGCCTTGTGGCACAATATTTTTTAAAATTTTTTGGCAGGAGTAGCATTTGTGACCTATTGCAATTTGTCAGTAATTTACACAGGCACCTACTAAGTGCCAAGTTACATATTGCACGATTAAACTCTTGCCTACTTGTTTAGCTATAAAAGCAATAAATCACAATGACTGAATTATTTGGTCAAGATGAAAATGAAATCTGGAGACCTAGATGTAGACAAAAGCATAAATTTTAATGCCACATTGACTGCCTCACATGGCTCTGCATGTCCTATATACTACGCCCCAAGTTATACAGGCTTCTTGTTTTTGGTGCTTTTTGCCAACTGCCTGCAGCCATACTGTTAAGGGCAAGGGTTTGATCCTGTGGCGCAGCCTGAAATAACTTGAGGCTATGAGATTGAGGCAACTTGGATTAAAGAAAAAGCTTGGTACAGTAAGGGAAAAGAAATAATGCTGCAGGCTTGTAAAGACAACTTGTTGGAAAGAAACAATAACATCAAATTTGTTTGTAATAAGAAAGCAAGATTACATTGGGGACATTTAAAGAGGAAGGCTGCTAAATCTGTGTCGTTGGCCCTCAGAACAAAGCAGAATAATACATTTTAATACGGTGTTGAATTCTAATGAACTAGTAAGGCCTTATTAAATGGTAAGTGAAGTTACAAAGGAAAAGAAAAAAAAAATCACAATTTTTTGGTTTGCAAATCCTTCAGTAGTGATTTTGGAAAGAAATCAGATAAACTACTGAAAATCCGGTAGACAAAAAAAAAAAATATTCTAAAAACTAATGGATAGTCATCCTAAAAAGGCAAATACATGCTTATATTGCTCCTTTAGTGAGTCATCTCTGACAAATGAGCATTTGTGTATATGTCTTCAACCACTTACTTGAGATAAAATAGTCTTTCAAGTTTTAATTAAAAGATTATTTCAGGAGAAAATTGTGTGTGTAAGGTTGTATTTTTAAAAGTTTCTTTTGTTTTGCTCACAGTAAAAAGAAAAATTGAGAAGGAACATACAACAAGTATTTAATACTCCTTCAGTTATCAATTTTCTGATAGCTATAAAGAGCTGTCAAAGGCTATTCTGGAGAGTCAGGTAAATAAATAATTACAATTTTACAAAATGCATAACAGGCAGTATTGAGATAATATTCTAATATCTCCAAATTATCCTTTCGAGTTTATTGTGTCAAGGCCGATTTCGTGAATTTCAGGTCAGGAATGAGGGACCTAAAAAAAATACGACAGCTCATTCTGAGCCGAAGTGCAATATCCACAAAAATGAAGAAATAAGCAACTTGGGTTGAAACAGATTAGTGATACAGTAAGCTACACAGAGCACTGACCTAACAGACGTAAAAATCCCTTCATGACTCGCAATAACTTTGTTAAAGCAAAAAACATTGATGCTAAAAGGGCTTGGACAGTAATCAGAAATTCCTTACACTGAACATAGTTGAATAATTAACAAACAACCCATTCTATTAGGGGACAATACTCCCCTGCAGGTGCTGTCTTTCAGAGAAGCTGCAAAATAAAAATCTGTTGCTCATCATTTTTTGGATAGACTTTTTATAGGACCAAAGGATACCCTTTCCCCATACTCTAAAATGTAGTGTTATCTTTTTTACTGGGTAGCATTTATGGGCTCTAGTATTTGGGAAAGCCCTTCATCTACCAAGCAATTCTCCAGTTACATGAGATGTTATTAAAAAAAATTGGACATACAAACCTTTGTCTATACTATGGTTTCAAAGTACAACTCCCATATCAAATAATGCAATCAACTGTCTATTTTGGAGTCAAATTCTGCCAACATTTTTCATGTTTGGTAGATTCTTGTTCTGCCAAAATTTCCATTTATTTGGAGAATAAATAGTATTCATCTGAGTTAGGATTTCTGATCAGTTTCTGATCTGGGGTGAGCTGTTATTCACACAAAATTTATCCAATCACCCCCTCCCTGGTCCTTCCTGACCCTAAATAAAAGAAAAAAACCCAATCAAACAAAACACCCCCCACCCCAAACCCAGTTCAAGTACATTGAGAACACTGGACGTTCGTTCAGACTTACCATGTGTATTATGATGTCATTATGAGACAGAGAAAGAAAGAGAAAGAAAGAGAAACTTTGCATTCTAATTAAAAGCAAATAGCAGGTTATCAAAGGAGATTTGTTCAAAGACCTAGACTACAAAGTCATCTTCAAGCAAACATACAGGACGCCATGCCTGAAAAAGTAGATCAATTACTTCCATTAAACAGACACTACTATTCTCTCGTAGATTCGCTTGTGTTTGACAATTAGTCAGTGATGAAAAGAAACTTCCACCTTCTGCCCAACAGTAAGTAAATGCAAGACATGAAAAAAATTGAACTAAATTCAATAAATGGCTGAACTTTCTGATACTACACTATAAAAGAACTCATTCCTCATATAAAATTAAAACTTTAAAACCACAAGCATTATTCAAGCTCCTACTTTGAAAATAATACTATAGAGTTCTTAGTAAAAGAAGTTACTGACATGACTAATAATTAGAGTTCTTAAAGAGAAGCTGCTCTTGAGCATATTCCATTTATGCAGCACATGCACTCCATGCTCTTGAGAACTTTTGCCAGCATCTTCCACAAGTTGGCTGGAAGTATGCCTGAGCATGGGGGGGGAGGAGGGAGGTGTACAGTAAACTTTTAGTGAAGGACTTCCTTGCATCCTCTGGTTTAGTTGAGCCTACAGATTCTATAGGGCATAAAGGAACTTGAAGTTGGGAGGCATGCGGGACCTCCAGGGACAAGCCACTTCAGGAAACTCCGGCTCCACTACAGGTAACTTCTTCCTTCTACTCCCCGCGTGTAACCTGCTATAAAGCAATTCTGGAGCAGTAAACCAACTAAGGAGATGGGAGCTTGAAACAATGTTCTAGGACACACTAGAGGGCTACTTCTTCAGCTTGAGAGGAGATTGGAGGAAGTATAAAGTGTTTTACATGGACTGGAACCTCATGCTGCTGCCTTGTACATACCCATGACAGAAACATTTTTAATATAAACCACTGACGGTGCATTGTTTCTGGTGGAGCATGTTTTAGTACTGCCCGATACGGTTACCTTAGGTCATTTATTACCAAGGTACCATGCACTCAGAAAACAATGCAGCGTCAGTGGTTTATATTAAAAATGTTTCTGTCACGGGCATATGAGGCAGCAGCATGAGTTTCCAGTCCATATAAAACTCTCTACATTTCCTCTGATCTCCCAAGCTGAAAAAAGTAATCTTCTAGTGTGGAAGCTGCAACGGTTTTCAATTCTTTCAAAAGACACATCCATACATGCAGGCACGTACATTTGCAGCAGCTCAAACAGAAGCGGTGCAACTATGAGCTGGGGCTTTTTGCCTCAGCACACATGCCTGGAAATGCACTTTGGTGTGGGCCCCCACCCCCTGCGCCAGGAGCACTAAAATACAGGAGGAGTGTGGCACGTGGTTGCAGGGTGCTGCGTGGGGAGCTGGTGTGAAGGGCGTGCCCTGCTCTGCCCTGCAGCCATGTGCTACAGCCAGCGGGTGCTGTCCACATCCCCTAGGGGCTGCCTGCAGCTGCACCCCTCATGCCACACCCCCTCCACAGCCCGCAGCCACACAACCAGCCACACCCACCCAGCCACACACCCACACCCACCCACCCACCCAGCCACACACCCAGCATACTGCAGGGAAGTGGCACGTAGCTGCAGGGTGGCACACAGGGAGCAGGTGTGTGCCCCACCATGTGCTACAGGCAGCGGGCACTGCCCATGCCTCACGTGCCACTTCCCTGCAGTATGCTGGGTGTGTGGCTGGGTGGGTGTGGCATGTAGCTTGGTGTGTGTCTGAGGTGTGGGGGAGGGTGGTACATGGAGACGAACACAGAGCGGGGGGGGTTGTGTGTGGCCAGATGCAGAGCGGCGGCAGCATGGGGCGGTGGGTGGTGGCACTCTGTCCCTGCCTATCATTCTTGATAATATATATATATGTTTGAGTCGCTGCAAGAGGCACATGCGCGCTCGTGTGCACGCGCCCAATAAGTTTAGACCAAAGGCACTGTCTTTGGCAGGTAAGAAGCAGATTCCTTTCTGACATCTAGAAAGCATTGTTCCATTTGCTCAATTAACATATGGTTTGGGGGGAGGGGGAAGTACACCGTGCAGATGAGTGAATACCTTTGTTAATAAAAAATTCTGACTCTTACCTCCCTGTCATTCTCTCCTCCCATGCCCTCTCCCCCACATCTATTTTCTGCTTTACATAACCTAGTTCTGAAACTTCAGGCTGCCATTTCAGTAGCCCACCATGTTAAAAAACAAGTATAAGCACCCTTCACATGGGGCTGAAACAAAGAGAAGGAAGCTCATTCTAAAATATAGTTGGCGTGTAGCTTTTGAGGGTACCATGGAAATGAGTGCTCAATAGATGCCAAAGGTTGATACGCAAAGCAGATTTGCATTTTATAGACCAACTGAATTAAAGATGCATAAGCTTTTACATGCAGTGACTTGCTTAGTAAGATAACATAGGGGGAAAAAAAAAAGGATACATGTATCCTCTTCTATCACGTCTGGCATTTTCATGGTGGTTCATGAGTCATGATGGTAGAACATAATGGAGTTCACAACCATCTCGGGTCAAATGTGTTTCAGTAAACACTCTCCCTCTGCTTTGTGCAAAATCCTAGTTAATGCAATGTAGACAAGGGACCCTGTGGTGGAGTGAGCTGTCTGTTTTCTCACTGAAAAAGATGATTGCTGTCAAAGAAAAAGATACTCCAACAGTTGCTAGTACTCAGCAATCCAAATGTTGTAGCCAGGATATCCTCCCATTACTAAAGCAGTCACAACAAACATAGCGTTCCCGACTGTGGTGATGCTCCTTATAAAGGAGGGCGGCACCAACAACCCGCCTGCACTTTCGGTTGCTATGAATTGCTCCTTATTCAAGGCAGCTTTTATTAGCTAGCAGTTCACTGATCATCATAAGCACCTGGGAATTTGAAATATGACACTGCAAACTCAGTGATGCAAGCGCTGACAATCTGCCTATGACATCACACCTTCATTACGACTATAGATCTTTAGATTGTGACCTTGTTACAATCTGGTTAATTCTAGCATCCACAACTCCTATCGACTCCCAATAGCATGGCAAACCTTGCATTATGAATATTCATAAGCTATACCAACAGATATTCTGAATCATTCACAAGCCAGACTACATGGTCTATTCTGAAATTCATTCAGTCTTTTCCTCTATGGAAATACTGTCCTGAAAAACTGTATTTCATTTAAATTTTCCAAATAATTTGCAATTTTTCTATTTGTACACAAGGAGGAGAATTTTTTTTTTCCTGGCTCCGCTCCAATTTTTTCCAGCTGCTTCCTCTAATTAGCGACATGCGAGTAATAAAATACATGTTACCTAATGTAGGTCTACCAGCAGGTACAAAAAAAATAGCAGCTAATTTTATGCAAAGGTGGATGATTTGTGGTGGTATACAATGCCCCTAATCGAACTCAATAACCCTAATATGCCCCCATCAGTGTCATGGTTATCAGTCAGTTCCTCTGTAAAAGGTCCTGGTAAGAATTAACATAATTGTAAAAATAGTCATAAACTACTGCATCATCACACAATGGGGCATTTACAGAAAACAACTGACAAATACCACAGTGCATCTGCAGAAAGCAGCTCTGGAAACATCAGCATAAAACCATTACTTTTATCTGAGCCTAATTGCCACAAAGTGAACTTTTTCAACCAGGAGATCTTACAACACCTTCAGCTCTCCTGTGAAATATGAACTTCCACTTAGGAAAAATGTTACGATCTTGGCATTCTCCTTTGCCTGAAGGCAGAGGGGGGTGGGGGGGGCGTGCCCAAAAGAGTACAAATGCTTTTTTTTTTTTTTTTTGCAAATATTTAGTTGTTTTAATAAAAGATATCACCTCTACCACTAGTTTGGATTCCTTAACACCATTACTGTATTTCACTCTTATCAGCTGGATGAACTCTGCTCCCTGCTCTTCAAACACATGGCCAGGATGGGGAGGTAGGACAGGGACAAAGAGTTAAATTAGTGAATGTTTGAAACCAGGAAGGTATGGCAGAAACACTGGGGAGGCAGGGAGGAAATGAGCTGCAAAGAGAACAGTCTAAAGATTATTTGCTAGATATTAACACAACCCTAAAGCTTCCTACCATTTTTCCCCAGCAGTGGATGGATTTGTACACAAGGAGGAGAAATCTCAGGAGGGCTGTTTATTCTAAGAACAAAATGAAACTGAGCCCCAGAACAATCATGTGTGGATTATTCTGTCATGCATTTAGCTTACCCACCCTGCCTGTGTGCAAAATTAATAGTGAACCAGAGACTGACTGTTTATTAAAATCAAGAGGGGACCAGGTCAATCTAGATGACCGACTTGTCAACAACTATATGGAAACGAGCATACAAGGCAATCTACATCCAGGGAAGCAAAACAGAACGAATAGATGCACTTTCAGAGAATCTGAATTGACAAAGAGCAAAGCTTGATAAAATTATCCACAAACTGATATGAAAGTAGGATATCCAAGAGGAGGCCACTTTTGGCTATGTCATACTGCTAGCAAAAATGGTTACTTACAACCAGTTAATTCTCTTTACACAAAAAACCCCACTAAGTGGTTCACAAACATGCAAGATGACAGATCCTGACATGACTGTTTTTCAGACTAAGCACAGATTTCTATCTTTATTTGATTTTGTTTCAAAGGCAGGAACATCCAAGGGTCAGTGCGCCAGCCTGAAGCCTGGAATCAATGTCCAAGCTGTGACGGGCAATGCAACAGGAGGCAGGTCACTGAAGGGCAGAACCAAGGAGTGGTCCCCAGCTCTCAAGTGGCTCCAGGAACAACCTAGTGCAGTAGCAGGCAACCCACAGCGCATGTGCCACTGTGGCGCACACAGGCATCTCGCTTGGCATGTGTGCCTCAGGGCAGACAATGGAGGAGCCATGAGTGGCTCAATCCTTGTTGTAGCAGGGCAGCCCTGGCCCCTTGCCAACCGTCTCAAGACGTGTCCGCACCTGCCGCTGGCAACAAACTGAACCAGAGCTCCGCAGACGCCGGTGCAGCTGCTCGCAGCCTCCTTGCCACCTGCCACAAGCACCCTGGGCTTCATGGGGGGGCCTGCCCAGTGCCCAGGCTGGCTGTGGCAGGCAGCGGGTGCATGCACACCTTGGGGAGGACAGCAGGAAAGGGGGCTGTGCTACCACAAGGAGGACTGGACTCTTCACAGTTGCCCCACCATCTGTCCACCTCCGGCACTCCAACATCTCAAAAGTTGAGGTGATGGGTGTTTTGGTGCACTGCCGACCCCTGACCTAGCATTTATGGCCCATCACTGGGAGAGAAGAGCCCCGATTCCTCCCCCAACCCCCACTTCCATTATAGTTGATGCCTAGAACAGCCATTGGATAAATACAACTGCAAGAATAGGGACCAAAACCCCAGGGCCTAGATAAAGGTGGGGTTTCAAATATACCTCCTATGCTTCGCATTTCAGGGTCATTTCAGCAATTAGGGTCACACTTCAAGGGACCCAACTTTGCCTGTGACCTGTATAGGGAGCTTCTGCACAAAACCGATTTAAAAATCCAGTGTGGAGAGCCAGGCAGCTTCGAGATAGGAACAAGAGAGCCTTGTAGGGAGAAGTGGAGGTTTGTTTGCTTGCTTGTTTCCTCTTCTTAGACCTGCCCCTTAGAGATCATCTACCCACCGCACGGCCCTTTACTTAGGCAAAAAGCTACACTGTTTCAAATTTAGGGAGCAAGCTATTCCAGTATAAGGCACCTTTGTACTAGCACAACTGTACAAAGCATGAGGCCATGCTAAGCTGCAGCTACTCAGGTTAAAAGAAAGTTTACATCACTAGGAACGTTCACAAGGAGCGGCCCTTAGTCTTTTTGCCTTGCTTTCCCCCTATCTTATGGGTAGGATACGGTGAAGATAAACTTCGTAATTATCAGTTACTCAGATACTGGAGGAAAGAGCCCGTAAGTACTTAATATAGACAAATAGTCTGCCCTGCCCCTCACTGCTATATTACACCCAACATACCCTAACTGACCGCTGGATATCCTCATTACTTCAGGCATTGCGGGGAGGAGGGCAAGGATAAAACTTGGTTGGCTTCAGTCTTGCATAACAGAAATTGCACCCGAGAACAATACTGGGCCCCAAACAAGCACTTAAAATGACAGACCTCTTAAACCCTCCCCAAGTCCTTACAAATGAGGCAGAATAGGGGAAAAGTACATATTTATCCCCATTTTATAGATGGAACATTGAGCCACAGCACAATGAAATCATTTGCCCAAGGCACATGGCAGAACGAATTATTTTTCAGCTGTGATCTAGGAAGGGAACTTAGCTGTAGTGGGGGGGAGGGGGGGGGAACTAAACATCTTAACTGGATCTGAGTTTCCAGCATGGCCAAGCACAAATCAAAGTAATTTAAGCTTGAATGTAGAGAGAGCAGGGGAATAACAGGATAGATTTAATTTTAAGTGACTCATGTTAGCTCTTTTATTGCTATGGCAATGCCCAGCTGTTTAAAACAACTAAGAAACCTAGTGATTCACTCTGCCTTATTGGGAGACAGAATTACTAATCCATGATGACTATAATAAAAGTCTTTTCTCCCCTCTCCCCCTCCAGCTCAACTAAGTGATGTTTGAACATTGCTGTTCTCAAGCATTTTCCTAGACTTCCTCTTTTGAAGCTTATCTGGGCCAAGATGTGAGCATCAGCCAAAGTACTGCTTGGAGAAAATTCACCACAATTGCACTGATAGACACTTTTTTTTGGTCCCAATTTCCTCCCCATCTGTCCCTCTTTGATCGGGTTTCGAAGTAAAGGGGATAAACTGCATTCTTTATTACAAATGCAATATGGACTTTCCCCATTTTGATCCTCATACTACTATTCCTCGGGCAAGACAATACCTACAAAATTTGATAGGATATGAATGTGCCTTAAATACAAGATAATAGAGAAAGAAAAAAAAAATGCAAAGGATAACCTCTGATGGGCCACTAGCTCAATCCAACCCACTTTTTCTGGGAAGGGCAGCTGACATGGCACTGTAGAGGTGGAGACTTTACTTCTCATAGGAGTGGAGGCTTCTGTGCAATAAGTCCCCCTGTACAAGTCACTCTGAACTAAATCAACAGTTAAACATAGCAATTGTTAAACTTGTGGTCATAGTGAACAAAGATGCAGGGAGACTGGGCATGTCTACATGCACGCTTCAATGCACAATAGCCATTAATGTGTCACATAAAAAAAGTGCTATTATACGAACGCGCAGTAAAAATTAAGCATCACCTAAAAACCATGCACATATCATTACTGAGCATTAAGGCATCCTAATGCACTTTTGCTTAGTCCCTCACATTGGAGGTACTAAATGTAATGTGCATTAGGAAAAGCGCTTTAATGCACATGTGGACATGCCCACTAAAACCTGTAAGATGCAAAAGACACCAATAACCTGGTGGTCCCATGAGAGGGAAAGCTGCATTGATCATAGGCTAAGGGTTCTGCCGCAAGTGGTGCTCTCACACAGAGCTGAGGCTAATTCAATCTACATTTTCAGTTTGTCGCAGACCCACTGCCTGGCTGTTACAGTGATATTGGAGCCACAGGTAAGGCGTGTGACATCAGAAACCTGTAGGTAAAGCAGGAAGCTATTCATATTCTACAAGTGGCACTAGTTATTTGCCATATCCCATTGGATTATAATAGTAAAAACAGTGCTTAAATGGATTTAAGGCTGCTTGTTATTTAGTGCAGAAAATGGCCTGGTCTTGGCTTTTTTGCACTTGATTAATACTTGTTATAAAAGTGTTACTCTCAAGCGTGTTCAGCTTCTGCTTTACTAATCACACCTTATTAAGCCTCCTTACCCAGAGAGCTGGGCTTGTACTAGGAGTCTTGAAACTGGATTTAGGCATTTCACCACTGACAGCAGTAAATCCGGGCAGTTTTCTGGTAGCCAAATGCATGCGTTACATGCAACTCAAACTGTATGTTTATAGATCAGTAGGAAGAGAAACGGTATCAACTCGGATGCTATGCAGTTTGCCACAAGGGCATTGCTACTAACTCCCTAAACCGATTTAAACTTGGCAAACTTACTGAAAGTTTCTGTCTCTGCCTATCAGCAATTCTTCAGTCACCCAAACCATAGTTATTTAATGACATGAAAGTGAAATTTGTGGTTCTGAATTCATTTCAACAAGCTGGAGTCAGATCTGAACTATTATCAGTACAAACCTAGGTAAACGCTAACGACTCCATGTCATTGGAGTCAGATCTACATGAATATACTTAAAAAAGTTTCAATGCATCTTTGAAACCATGGTAATCCAATCACTTGGATTTGTAGTCATGTCCATAACACTGAGGTAGGGTTGTACTCTGTAATGCAGCATTATTCTGATGTACAAATCTGGCTCTCACTCTAAAGCCAAGCAGGGCTCCTAGTACAAGTCTGATAAGTGGGCTGTACCCTAGCAGCCATCCTCCTGTAGAAAGTAGGGCCACAGTAGGCAATGGGGGTTACTACAGCCCGGAGCTGTAGCTACAGAGCAGACCCACAGCTGGAGACTGAATTCTGCAGAACTCACTCCAACCTATACATTTTCTTACACTCGGGGGAATAACAATAATATACTGAGTTTTCCCATCAGGGCATTATGCATACAGAAACCCTAACATGATGCAAGAAAGAGAGTTTTTAAATGCTGAGACTTGTTTACTGGTAGCTTGCAGCTTGGAGCAGGACTAATTTCTGAAATCTCATCTAAGATATGCAAGACATTCCCCAAACAACTTCCGACAGTTAATTAAAACTGCCGCCCTGCAGGATTTGGTCCACAAAGAGGTAAACCATTAATACAACATGAATTTTAAATGGGTTATGACTCCTGGACCAGACTGTTGGAATATCCTATTTAAATTACTTTAAAAATAAAATTAACAAGTCTTTGAAAATTGAACAATATTGAAAAAAAATCCATTTTTATTATTGGAAATGTAACCCGGGTGGCGGCCCCATAGTTGCCACCTCTGCCCAAATATCAGGGATGGAGTGGCGAGAGTGGGGCAGGGCTTCTGGCCAGCACCAATTTACTGAGATGCTACAGCAAGGAAGCAGGGTGCTCACTCCCTGCAGCTCCAACAGGCTTCCCAATAAGCGACAGACTGCAACAGTGTAAGCTCTTCTGGTCTGCAGCAATCAAACTGCATCAAACCCCAACTCCACAAAGAGGCTGAAGGGTGACCCTCCGTGGCAACGAAAAAGGCAAGCAACAAGCAACAAAGTAGGCTCCTGCAGCAATCAGCATGACCCAAGCACAAAGCTCAGGGACTCCATCTGATGACAATCAGCTGCAGAATAAGGGACAGGACCGAGTCCCCTCTGGGGCAGGCAGTGGCAGAGGATCAGCAGCACAGGCAGCTCCCAGGGTCGCTGCTCTAAACCTCTACTCCGGATGACTGGCTGGGTGCCCCACATGCCTCGCGGCTTGCCAATCCTGCTCCGAGTGCCAGCCTGAGCCCCAAAGCTCCCAGGGACTCTTGTCCTGACGCTCTGACACTCCTCAGGATCCCAGTGCCTTGCCTGCTGCTGTCCTGCTTCCCCAGGGAAGGTGAGGGGTTTCCTCAACTCACCAGCCCAGCTCCCTGCTCCAGATAAGGATGCCGCCTGCACTCTTGGCCACTGCCTCTTCTCCGCAGTGGAGTGGGGGGCCAACTGCCACCCCTAGCCTGAGGGATGCCCGGCTCATCCAGCACACTGCGATGGGGCCTTGGGGCACCAGCTCTCTGCCCCAAGCCCTGGCTGCGGCTCCCTCTCTGCTGCAGGGCTGGAGGCACGGCCGACTGCCTCTGCCTTCTTCTCCCAGGGCCGTCAAGGCTCTTCAGAGGGGTCTCTCTGCTCCTTCGGCTGGGTCAGCTCACCCCAGCTCTTCTTAGGCCTCCTGCGGCATTCCCCGGAGTCAGTCAGCAGCACCCACATCCCAGTTCGGCTGCTGCTTTTATCCCCTACAGCAGTCCGTCCCTGGCTTGCAAACTGGCCAACCAGGGCTAGGGTGGCTGGCCCCCAACCCCGGCCATCCCCCTTCCATGCGAATGGGGGGACTGAAACCCCCTTATTTCAATTGGCTTCTCCTTTTCCACGGGGCAGGGCTCCCCTGCTCCACCCTTGGGGTCGCTCAGACTTCACCGGCACTGTTTCTAGCCCAGGGTAAGTATCTCAAGCCAATCTGGTGAGCCCACATTGGCAGTCTGTTACATAAGGAAAGCCTGAACAAAACTAAATGCATTTTTAACTGAGATAACAAACCACACACAACTGTGCACTTGAAAACAGGGGGGCAGGTAGCAGGGGGCCGCAAGGGAGTACAAATATCATGACCTTAATAATACAACAAGTGACAATTACATCTAAAGTTACATTTGGTAGTTTCACCTCCCACACATTCAATAGAAATCCCATTATTTTAAAAAGAAAATACACTAATTAATGTATACAATTTCTGAAAGACTTCTCCAAATAAGCTGCAATGCAAATGCAGTACATGACATACTAAATATGAATCTAAATTAAAACATCTGCATTTGATACTAAATTACTTGATATAATAACAACAGAGCCCAAAGTTAGGTTTTTCAAAGGAATAAAAGATTCTTGTTTCAGAACATGATGAACTATTACATCTATATTGGGAAGCAGTCCCAAATTCGTTTTTGAAACAAAAATGAAGGAAAAAATAACCAGACGACTTCCTGATGAGCGCTAAACAATATTTCTGAATATGAGACCCCTGAAATGTATCATGTGTGCAATTTAGTATTTATTGGTTTACCTGTTCCCCTGAAAAATTGATGAGAATATTGTCATTGACTTCAGTGTGAATGCATGCCCCCTGAAAAAAAGTCACCTTATGGAAATACAAAGTAAAAACATTGTTAAATTCAACGGGATACAGAAATCATTTCAGGAAACTTTCCATCAAAACCAGTCTACGCTGTTTATTTAGCCTTACTTCGCATGTGAAAAAAGGCTGTAGTTTCCTTGTTTTGCAACTCCTGGCAGACGTATTATTTTTAGAACATCTAAATGAGTTTTCTATTCACTTTAATGGGAGGAGGAGAGAGTCCTTAAAGCATTTTTATTTGTTCATAACACTAAATATTGACAATGTGTCTTCGCCTAGGAAAAGGTCACAGCTACAAAAAGCAGCACATATATACTACAGTGAGTTTCAACTATAATTGATGTCAAACACCCATTTGTTTAAAAGAAGTAAGGGGGAATTGTTAAAGCAGTCAAAAGATTTTAAGAACATTTCTACTATTTTCATATAGTAGCACTTGCACAAACATACATGCACATTAAGCACTCCATGCAGTCACATACAGCTCATACTTCAAATGCTATCATCACCATTTTAACCATATATTGGTCCCTCTTAATTACTAATATTTTTTAACAGGAATTAGGCCATATAAACACACAATGGGAAAAGGAAAGGAGTCAAGTCAAAGTGAATAACTTGCATATCATAAGGGAACTCAAAATGAACATATTCTTATCTTTAGGACTGATGAACATGCTTTCCCAAATTGAAAAGCACTCATCATCAGGAACTTGCTTCACCGATCAATATGCAGACAATTTTCTTTGATAGTTGGAAACAAGACATTGTTATTAGACATTTCTGCTTGCACAGTATAGCTGGGTTAAAAGAAAAAGTAATGGTTACCATCACCTGGTAGCAAGGGACCAATATTTCTTGCAAAAATGTTTTAATTATAAAGCAACAAAAAATTATAATGGAAAACTGGTTTGGACCAAGAAGTGGATTGTGCTGTGTAGCACCCTGAAGTTTATGAAAGGCTACTCTGCTTCTCAAGACATGGAACTAACACTTGCAATAATTTAAGTACCAACAATAAGCCAAGACATTCAAAACTATTCTAGATGCTGTTCTGAGTAGATCAGAAAGTGGTGTAAGCCCTGAAAAAAAACTGGTATTTCAGAATGGCGGTGTCATCCTACTGTATGGCAACCGCCATGTTTTTTTGTGGTGGATCTAGCCGTTATAAAACTTCATTTTTACAGTAAAATTGATACTGACCCTTCAATAAATCACCGTTATCACAGAATAGAGCTTGTAATTTGTTGTTGTAACAAAAGAACTAAAACGTTATCAGATCACAAGCAGTTCCACCCTCTGCTGCACAGCTCCACCATACCTCAGGAGACCAAGTGTCCAGAGAAAGCAGCTGTCATAGGCACTGAATGCTATCATATCCATCTCTTCTTTTTAGGATGCAGTGTACGCATCTGCAAAACTGGAGGCGACAATGCTGCCTTATCTCAGAACTTTTAAAAGGTTAATGAATTCTGCCATAAAATAGAAGTGTTATAAACAAACTATAAATTGTGAATTTTAACAGAATCGGGAAACACATACACTGCTAGAAATGGTTAAAAGTTTGAAGGATAAATCACTACTGACTTGTACAATAGCATAAAAGTATTTTACTTCACACACTTGTAGGATAAAACTTATAAAGGATACTACATTCAAAATGTATTCTACTTCAATTTCTGTATGTGCCCATCCTGTAAATTATTCCCCATTTATCTTTCTAACACAACAAAATCTCTTATCAAGCTCATAAATTAGCAGTAATCATTTTCTTTATTCTTACTCCTTTCCTTATTGCTATATTTCAGTTTGTATCAGTACAGGGGATTTTTTTGCTTACAGTATGGCTAATGTAAGCAAAGATGGAGCCAGAGATGGAGTTCTCAAACATTTACAAATGTAGCCAAAATCTTGTCCTCAGATACCATGTGAATTATTTCTATTAGGAACCACTGTTTGCATCACAACAGAAAGAAGGTAAGACTCCACAGATGCTGGAGCACAAACTTGGTCATTAATAAAAACTAAGAGAAGCCTTTGTTGGTTTACATTTTAACTATTGCTGAATAAAATAACTATGCCTGCATCCCCCACCTGCTTTAGGAGAGATCCCCCTCCCACAAACCAAAAGGTATCGCAATGATTCCTGGGCTGTCTTTGCTTTACATGGTTAAATCTAACAAGTTGAGAGAGTTAGACGAGCAATAAAAACCAGGACACCATATGGTGAAACGCAGCTGAGCCATAAGAGTGTTGTGTAACGTCGATCGTAACGAGTGATAAAAAAATATAATGGAAAGGAGTTAAATATCTGGCTTAAACCTACAAAAAGCAAGAAAATTCACAGTTAAGGATCAATGCCCCATTACCTACTCAGAGACTCTCTCCTACGTTCACCACCTGTGTCTCTATGCATTAAAGGAATACTGTACTAATTTAGCTCACAGAAAAGCCTAACAGTGCAAAAGGAAAAGAAAAGAGAAGAAAAAAATTCCTCAAACCTCACAATGAACAGTTAAATATAGTTCTCAACTGTGCCCGATATATGCTCGATGCTGCTAAGAATGTGGGCGCAATACAAACATTTCTGTTGAGAGAGTGGAGTGGTACAAGAATCTATTTTAGTTCCTCAATCCTGAGGCCTATTCTTTATTGGCCCCCTCCTCTTCAGTTTAAGGGGAGCCTGCAACATTTGAAAAAAAATTCAGCTTGAAGTACCACACTTATTCAAATACAAGATAACCCTGAATATAAAACAACCCCGCCCCCCAATCATTGGAGTCTATATACAGAAAATGTATGCATTTGTTATAATTTTTCAGGTACAGAATCTAATATTGGAAGTCTGCCTTGAATACGACACCCTCCCACTGTTACATCAGGAAAAATAAGTTGGGAGGAGGAGGGCTGTTCCCTAATCAGGTGGCCCCTGGTCTCCCCACATCTTCTTTGCTCTGCAGGCCTCCCCACTCCCGCTCACTGTCAGACCCAGCTCTTCCTGAGCCCATGTAAGTGATGGGAAAAACTGAAAACACTGATTTTGAAATAAATATGCCTGTAGTCATTTGCATATAAGGAAATTACTGTGAGTACCCAAAAACTTAGTTCATCCAGACGTGATACATTTTACCTTTTTTTGAAACTGATGCAAGTTTTCGCACAGGTAAATATACTTTTAAGCAGTACTTTTGTACGTACTTGGAGAAACTTTAGGTAGGATGTTAGGAAAAAAAACCTCAGTAGGAGGGTGGTAAAACACTGCAACAAAGTTACCTAGAGAGGTGGTGCAATCTCCATCCTTGGAGGTTCTTATGGCCCATCTTGACAAAGCCCTGACTGGGATGATCTAGTTGGGGATGGCCCTGCTTTGAGCAGGGGGTTGAAATAGATGACCTCCTCAGGTCCCTTCCAACCCTAATTTTCTATGATTTTATGAGTACAAGCTATGCATCATATTAGTAAAAAGCCAAAAGTTCATAATTTACCATATAGGTCATTGGGCTCAGCACCAGCAGAGCCAACAGCATCTCAAGCTATGGTAACCCCAGAGCTCAACACTGCTCAGTATGTGTGTATATATATATATATATATATATGGTGTTCTTGTCACAAGACCTGGAATTTGACAAAAAAAAATTATATGCATACGAGGTGTGCAGGGCAACCTGGTCCAGCTTCACCTCATGGAGGGAAGGACAATACTAATCATATGCAACAGGCTGACAGGGTCAACAAAGGGATGCTGGATAGACTGTGTAGGGCCCAATTTGGTGATGTTTGCCAGACATTTAAGGCTGGTGAAGAAACAGAAATAATTGGAAATGGGAGAAAAGGTGGGAGTGAAGAAGAAGTCAAAATTTATACAGTGTAGTGGCTCACCATGACTTGGGGGGGGGGGAAGAGTTGGGACTAAAGGGGACAGTACACAATGGACACTATCATACATCTTATTTACATGGGTTACACAAACCCAGGGGTGGTCAAAATATGGTCTGCATGCCCCTGTTTAAGCCCCCTGTATACCCTGGCCCTTGCTGCCCCTCTGCAAGCCATCACATCCATGCAGGAGGTGCGACTCTGGCTGCTAAGCAACCAGCCCCCCCCATCCCAGCCTGGCCTAACCCGCCCCAGCCCCAAGCCAGGGGGTGCTAGAGACAAGAAGCCTCTGCTTGGCAGAGCTTGTGCCAGCCCCAAGCCCTATGGCTGCTCCCAGCCTCCTGTCTGCAAGACTGGGAATGCAGGTAAGGGCCCCACTGGGCATGGGCCAGGGACTCCCACTGGAGGGAAGGGGGCAGGAGTGCGGGAAGCAATGCAGCTTCAAGGACTCACACACTCCAGGGATTCTGAGGACCCTCCCCTCCATGTGCATACACACACACACACACACACACCCCACCACCATACACCCACACCCTCCCACAGCCCCCACACACTGTTATCTTATATTCGTGTAAATACAGTATTAACACCCCAAAATCTTGCCATTTTGGAAAATTTAAGTTTTCAGCTCCAGCTCTTTTTTTAATCACATTTACAGTTGCCTACGTATTTTCTAGTGTGCATCAGCTCAGAGAAGCAGTACAGACAGGAAACTATTTCAGCCAGAAATAACATAGACAACCAACCATGCCAAACGCAGTCCCTAGAACTCACTTTGAAATCTCCCCTACTATTCTCTTCCCCCCTCCCCACCACCTCTGCATCTCAGTGGAAGGGGGAAAGAAATAGATACAGCAATAATTTCAAATGTTTCCAGATATTTTTTAATTAAGATTAAAATTGTTTGTTTTTTTCCCCTTCCTCACCCTCTATTTTAGGACATGCCCATGTTGTTCTGATTTTAGGTTGACTTTTTTTACCCCCTCAAAAAGAACCAAAAGAAAACAACTGACTTACACATGGGGTGAACCTGAAATGTAGCAACAACTATCTATACACCAGGGAACTCCATGCAGCACCTGTAAGTTCCAAGTAGCATGAAGTCATTTGCCTGGCTGCTCTTGAGGATGCCATCTCAGTGGTAGGTTTAGGTTCTGCAGAGAAATATGGCACGTGGGCCCGTCCTTAAGCCCCAGCCCTCGTTGCCCCTCTGCAAGCCATCAACTCCATGCGGGAGGTGTGGATCTGGTTGCTAAGCAACCAACCAACCTGCCCACCCCAGCCTGGCCTGTTGGGTGATCTAGAATTGCCACCATCCCATGATTATCTTGGTCTGGTTCACTACAGAGAGCTTCACTTCCCATAGAGCTCTGTGGTAAACTGGACACATCTACACAAGATGCTAGAGCACTGTATCGTCCATTGGCAAAAACCGTGATGTTGCCACTACGTTGCTGTAGCAATGCACTCCTTCATTATAGAGCACTGCTACAGTGACTTAGTGGCCAAAAATAGCCAGGCATAGCTGACACAGTGCACTGTTCCAAAAGGAAGTACTAAGTGATGGTGCAGTAAAAAAGACGCCATACGACCATGTGTAGATGTGCCTACTAAGGCTTCCAGAAACCTGGCTGCACTGCAAGGAGTTGAGAAGCCTTAGGACAGGTCACCTACAAAGCCACTGAGCCAGAAAAATAGTCTACAAAGTGAAATGGTTGGAAGCCCTGAACAGTTCATTGACATTAGGGGCTGGAAGGGACCTCATGAGATCATCGAGTCCAGTCCCCCTGTCACAGGCAGAAAGTCTGCGTGGATCAAATGACCCCAGAAAGATAAACATCCAAATGCCTTTTGAATGAGTCCAGAGTAGGTGCTTGTACTACCGCCAGGGTGAATCTGTTCCAGACCCTGGATACTCAGACTGCAAAGAAGTTTTTCCTTGTATTCAATCTAAAAATCAGCCTCCTAGGAGTTTGTGGCCATTGGACCTTGTTATTCCTTGGGGAGCCCTGGTGAACAGACAGACATTCTCCCAGATTCTGATGCACTCCCCTTGTATACTTAGGCTGCAATCAAGTCACCCCTGAGCCTTCACTTTTCCAGGCCAAAGAGTCTCATACTAACTGCAGTTTTACATAAAGATCTTTTCACTATAAACTTTTTGATAGAAACTCGGACATGATCCTTGCTCTGTTTAAGAAAGCCACAAAACACCAACCTTGCTATAATGTTTCTTGAAAAACTAACAATTATGACGACAACACTCTGACGCCATGCAGAATACTACCCAAAAAAACCTCCTGCTTTGAAACTCGACTACATGAGATGGCTCTGGGTTTCAGTTTGCCCATGGGACGGCTCTGGGTCTCAGTCTCGCTCAAGAACTCCAGATCAGAGTTATAAAAATGAACATTAAAAATAAATAAGGGGCCATCTGAAAGCAGTTTTCTACCACTTTCCAACTCCTAATTGTGGTAGAAGTTGGTACAGCCTTTGCCCGAAATTAGAACAGCCATGGGGTTGCTCCAATTTGCTTATGCAACAAGAACCCTTTGAGTTCCCTTCGCTAAACAAGAGTTGCCAGAGTACAACATGCTCTGTCCCTCTTTTATCCCATCAACACTCTCCTTTATATTGTGGGGATAAGCAGCAGCAGGTCATATAGACTCATGAATGGGAAAGACAAATTTGTTTTTTTGTAAATATTTATAGAATAGACTATGCAATTTATAAATTAAAAAATAAAGATTCAGGTGATCCTGATAATTTCTAGGCCTAGACTAAAATGTTTAAGGTTCATTCTTCCAAAAGACAAGATCAGCTGAAAGTACTTAGCTCACAGTTTCAGGAAAGGTCAAATCTGAGCTGAAATCTGCACATAATAATGGTGTAAAAACAACCGCCCATGTCTGCTTCCCCACATCCAAAAACATTAGGATCTTAGACCTTCTTGAAACAGTGCTGTGCAGATCTAGCATTTTGGCTTCACAGGTCATATAAAAGAAGTTTGAATCCAGAACAGCATTTTAGATGTGGCCTTTTAATAAGGGCTTAGGTTTAAATCTGAAAAGAACTGCCACTCACCACCCCCAAAAATCCTGTAGTTACCTTTTATTGAACTAACTGCACTGCTGGGAGAGAGATTTAAGCAAGCCTTGGATAGAAGACTCCCTTTTCAGTTTCCACCCCCCTTCCCAGACCTGAAGAAGGATGCCTCATACTGAAAAGCTTGCCTAAAATCTTCCCAAATGATGCAGTTGGTCCAAAAAAAGATATAATACACAATCTTTTCCTCTGATGCAATTCCTGGACTATCATGGCTATTGCATGGCTCCAGCACTACAATATTTAATGAAAAATATCTGTTTTTATATGTACGAACATGGAATTGTAGGCTGAAGACAGGAGCTTTGAGCAAAATTACCTTTGGTAGAGGGGATGCTCTTTTCATTGCAGGATTTTTAGTTCTTAACCCTTGCTTAGTTACTTGAAGCTCAAGTACTGTCAAGTAAGTTTGAAGACTTCAGCTACAGCTATGAAGCCCTATTTGCCAAGAAATTCTTTTCCCGCTAAAACTGACCTTGAAAGTGTGGGGATGGTTATAACTGGATCAATAGTGCACAGATGAGCTCAAAATTCTTAGCTCTTATAAAGCCATTGAAGCTCCTCTTAGAATTTGCCAAAGACAGTAAGTTTGAAGACTTCAGCTACAGCTATGAAGCCCTATTTGCCAAGAAATTCTTTTCCCGCTAAAACTGACCTTGAAAGTGTGGGGATGGTTATAACTGGATCAATAGTGCACAGATGAGCTCAAAATTCTTAGCTCTTATAAAGCCACTAAGAAGAATATTATACCAGAAAATGATGGTCCTTAAATATCTGGTTAGAAGCATAGAAGATAGGGTTTTTTGGTTGGGTTTTTTTTGTGGGGGGCGGGGGTTGGTTAAACAGAGAAAGACTACAGAAAGCTAGGACATAAAAGACAGAAGTGTCATTTGCAAACAAACACAAGGCTGCGGGGTGACGGACAGAGCAATGCCCACAGGCTTTCCGAAAACGCAATGAAAATCTATTAGCACCCCTGACAGCCAACAAGCTAGATCACACCCCTCAATGACTATTCCCACTGCATGAGGACTTGTGCCTTAAATGGCATCATTTAGCCCTCTGCAAATTCAAATGCGGTATCATACTTCTTAAGAATGAGCCAAGTTTTTTAAAAAAATGGAAAAATTAAAGTACTATAGGGTGTGTCTACATGTGCATTAGGTCTAGGAGCGGTTTACTCATGAGTAAACTACTCACAAGTAAATGCTCATGGGCAAGCAGCTACACATGTGAGGAAGTGGGAGAAAATGTGCTGCTAAAGGCAGCAAACTGCTCTTGCTTCCTAAGGCCCTGCAATGGGCCCCTCCTACCACC
Organism: Alligator sinensis; assembly: GCF_000455745.1. Taxonomy (NCBI): domain Eukaryota; kingdom Metazoa; phylum Chordata; order Crocodylia; family Alligatoridae; genus Alligator; species Alligator sinensis. The sequence continues at coordinate 713,150 of NW_005842107.1, forward strand.
AGCGGGAGATCTAGGATCCCCCTGGGGGATAGCCCAGGGACTGGCAGGAAGCGCTGTGCCAGGAGACACCCGTCTCCTGACCAGGGCTGGGACACAGACTGCTAGGGCAGGCTCCCAATGCCAGCTCCCTGATCGGAGCAGGGGACTTTAAAAGAACTGCAAGGGAAAGGCAGGTCCCCGCCCCCTGCCCAGAGCCACTGATGGCTCGCTACTAGATGCTCCACTGGCAGACCGGGGCAGGGAGCTGGTACCTGCCCCATCCCTGCACCTCTTTCAAAGCCCCGTGCCTTGATCACCTGATAGGGGTGCAGAGTTGGGACCTACCCCTGACTGGGGTGGGGCAATCATGGGGCGGAGGCTGGAGTTTGTTCCCTGCTCAGCTCCGCAATCATGGAGCTGGGTGGGGAACACGCTCCCCAGCCCCCACCAACAAGGAGCTCCCAGTGCTGGCTCCACGGTTGCAGAGCTGGCACCGGGAGATAATCTGCCAGTGCTGAGAAATGAGGATCTCCCAGCCGCCACACTCCCTGATCACAAACTCAGAGTGGGGGCCTTGGCGCTCCCTGCTGACAGGGCAGGGGGACATATTTCCTGTTTGGGCTCTGGTGGCAGAGCTTGCCCCAGCAGCAGGCAGCTCCCAAGGGCAGGGAACAATCTTCCACCCTTTGGCGGCCAGCTGACCAGGAGCAGATTTCCTCTTGGTCAGACGTCTACATGAGCGCTACTGCACAGTAATTAGTTGCTAGTAAAATTTGCTACTTGCATCTGCAGGTAGCAAATTTACTCACGATTAGCAAGGTTTACTGCGCAGTAAGCATATGCACGTGTAGACACATATGCTTACTGCCTAGTAAACTAAACTACTTTGCAGTAAAGCGTCTCATGTAGACACACCCTAAGTTAAACTCTTCTTACAAAGAATGCCCATGATTTCTGAACCCCATATTTATGAAGCATTGGTTCAAACAAACTGATTTCATGCATACAGGCACACATACACATACCTCCCTCTTCAAGTTTCATTGATCCCCCAGGCTCAAGTTATTTCTTTTTTCTGACATGCATGTTGCATAATATTGCCCTAAGTTAATAGCAAAACAAAATTACACATTCATCATGAAGGCTGGGCACATTTATAGTTCTGTTTTGTTTCCAGCATCATACAGAGATCTTGTACTTAATGTTACCTTTGTGTTTCATCAACTCTGCTGGTTCCCACACCTGCAAATGTTTGAATTTCTCTTCCGCTCAGCAGTGTGATTTTTCTTCCTTTTTTTTTTTTTTTTAAATTTCCATCTTCATTGCAAGTCTAACGGGTGTATTCAGGCTTGCAACAAAGAGCAAACTGGGTAACCAACAGCAGTGAACTCATGAACTCAGAGGAGACTGTTCACCTGAGCTCACTGGTAGGTAAAATAGCTTGTCGCAGCTCTGCCAAGTCCCAACAATTTATAAAAGCTTTATGCTCCAGAATTAACAAGGTCAACCCTGCTATTATTTCTTAATGTAAAAAAGTTTAACTTTGAACATGACAAATTTCAATTACTGTTTAATGTAGTAGGAGTCATTAATTCAAAGAATTTACTGGAAAATGCAAGTCAGTCAGTATATAAATCTTGCATGTCTGTTCAAAGATTGAATTTGCAGACGAAACAGATTTGTGGAGATATTAAGAACACTACCTTGGACAGCAACCCTAAGTTTGTGCTTGCTCTGAAACTTGGAAGTTTGCCAACCCTAAGTTCTCAATTTTATTCACTGTACATCATGCTACATTGTACATCTTTACGTTAAATAAATTTAGGTTAAGGATCTACATGATCTGAGAGCTCAACTCAAGACTGAGCGCTGCTTTAGGGATTTATGTCCCACTCCAGTACTGCTAGTTGATAAGAAGGAGCAAGAAATCAGGGTAATAGGGATATCGGGTACAAAGCAAACTAATAGCTGGTCTGCAACACACACTCACTCCTCCCTGAGCTCTTCAAGTACAAGTGCACTGCCTCCACCTCCAAGAAATGTAACCCCCTCATTTGTTCCCACTCAGGGCATGCCAAGTCCCAGATGAGACAGGCAAGTCATCTCCAAGAAGCCTTGGAGGCACATGCTTGAAGTCAGTGCCGAGGAGCATGTTGAGGGTCACTTGATTGTGGGTACATTGCCTCCACTTTAGGGACCCAGTGCACACAAAGCAGAAGCAAGCCTCTGGCGTATGCTTCTTTGTGGTGGTTCAGAAAATGGCTTGGAGACATTGTAGATAAGCCCTTAGAGACCTTTCAAGAATAAAACATGCAAGCCCCATGTTCTGTGGCTGTCACAGAGACTAAGAATTAGAGAGTGCAATGTTTCTGAGCAACCTCTACTCCATGGGGTAAGCTTGCTTAGGGACCCAGCTGATACGTACGGAGATTATATACTGCTCTAAACAGTATTGGATCATGTTCTCAATCATCTCTCCTTTCAGAGAGAAAGTTTGCAGAGCCCCTTTGTTCTCAGCACTGTACAAATACAGCAGAGATTACTGCACGGGAAAGAACTTACAATCCAAAAATGAGACGAGAAAGAACAGATGAACGTAACAGAGGGAACAACAACAAAAAAGCTGACAATGAACAATATTGGAGAACATGACCAACAGCAGTTATAGCAAGTCAGCTGCCTAGCTAAACACTATGGGGTTTTTTTTTTCCTGTAGCCATCCAGAGGAGTTTGAAAAAGGGATTTGATATACAAGGTAATGGGTTTGCAGGTGCATAGATAAACAATATTAGAGAAATGCACGTTTTTAACAGACAAACAAAGGCTGATCACACTGGCAGATTTAGGAGTCTACCTAGGATATAAAGAAAAGATTGGTATGTCTAGGTTTGAGGACACAAGAAAAAAAATCTTAAAAGGCTACAAAACCACTATTTCTCAAAGAGGAGACAAACTGTTTGTACTGGATATGATATAGGGGGTCATTGGAGGATATGATATAGGGAGTCAAAATGAGGTTGAAGCAACTAGCTAGATATGAATGATTATAAGATAGGTCAAGTGTGAAAAGGATGCATTTGCAGTGGTCAAACAGAGGAGGGGCAGGGTGAGGATTTTAAACCTGATTAAAGGAAAGTTTAGATCAAGGGCTGGCACGGTTTTTGGGCAGAGTGCCAAAAATACCCACGACTTTGACTGCAAGATGCTGGCATGCCAGGGGAGCCACAAGGGGTCCAATCCTTATCACAGCAGCGCAGCCCCAGCCCTTTCCCTGCTGACTGCTTTGATGTGCGTGTGCTATGCAAAATGCCTTCATATTACTGTGCTCTGGCACCCATGATAGAGGCTGCCTACCCTAGTCTAGATCTTTGAGATGTTGGGTTTGAAGAAGTGTAGCATCCTGTTCCGGTCCAAGACTATAGAAAGAAGATCAAGAAGTGACTGGCTGTTCACATGCTTGAGTGAAGGAGGATGATGGTGGTGCTGACAGATACTGAAAACTGAGAGAAAGGACAGAAGAGTGAAGAATGACTAGTATTTATAAGCTTCATTTTAACTCTATTTAGTTTAAGTGCAAGGCTAGATATCTGTGTGTGGTCAGAAGAAACTGCAATGTTCATTTGGACATAAGCAGATCACCTGTATAGCAGAGGGAGAGAGCCAGATCTTAGGTTTAATTGCTGAACTTCTGTTTGAAAAGGAGACTGTCCAGAGGGGATGAAAGGGGAGGGGAGAAAAAAAAAATAAAAATAAAAAGGAAGAGCAGAGAGGAAAAAGGAGCAGAGGACCCAGGACAAAACAGAGGGCACCTCAGAAAGATGGTGGAGTGATTAGAATCACGTAAGTAGATCCAGAAAAATCATAATCAAAGGCCAAAGGGAAGACAATATTCAAGGAGCAGCAGAACATTCAGCGGTGTTAAAGGCAGACAAGGTTCTTTGGGTGAATCTGATATCTTTTATTAGACCAACTTAAATACTTGGAAAACATTTATTAAGCAAGCTTCCGGGTGCAAAAACCCTTCATCAGGCTAAGGAAGTTTCTGCAGTTGGTGTGTGCTCTTCCTGGATGGAATGAAAAGTAAAGAAGCCAGCGGCTGGGCTGGTATGCATACAAGACAGGCAGTCAGTGAAAATGTAGATTGAGGAGTCCATGGGTGAGAGAAGGGGATGAATAGTGGAGAGATACCTGGGGAGTCAGATGTCAGGCAGGTTAAAATGTGTCATTAATCCAATGTCTATATTTAGTCATGATTTTTAGTATGCAGGAGGTTGATGAAATGGAGCTCATAGGCTCGTCTCTGGGAAGTGTTGTGTAAGTTTCCCTTGAGGATCAGGACTGAGAGATTGGAGAGAGAGTGGCCCTCCCGTGAGAAATGTGCCCCCACCGGTAATCGGGTATTTCTGTCTTTGATAGATTTCCGGTGTGCATTCATTCTGGTGTGCAGTTGTTGTTTGGTCTCTCCTACATATTTTCCATCAGGGCATTTGGTGCATTGGATGAGATGCATTACATTCCTGGAGGTGCAGCTGTAAGATCCAGGGATGCTGATGGTTTTGTTGTGGGGTGTAGTCATTGTTGGGGTGGTGGAGATGTGTTGGCAGGTTTTGCGTTTCTTGTCATGGCACCACCTGGATCCTTTTGGTGTGTTCTGGGCTTGAGGAAGTTTGCTTCTGGTGATGAGGTTAGCAAGGTTCGGTGCTTGTTTGAAGGCTAGGATGGGTGGCTCTGGGAAGATCTCTTTAAGAACAGGGTCTCTTTCTAGTATGGGTTGCAATTGTTTGAGGATTTTCCGTACAGGTTCGAGGGAGGGGTGATATGTCATAACCAGCGGTGTGAGAGTTGTGGGGGGTTTCTTCTGTACTGCAGCAGTTCTTCACATGGCAAAAGCAGCCAACAGTTTGAGGAGGGGATAGTATTGGTTCGGACTTTTTCAATCAAGACAAATCATATGCAAGACTGCTAACATGGATATTGAAAATTTCTTCCTATGCTTCAGTCATCAGGGGATTTAGTTTAGTAACTACCCCAAAAAATCAAAGATCAATGCAGCGCTTCAATAAAAAGTTGCTACCAACGTTCCTACATGACACATTTGGAAATAATACAAACTGTAAAACACGGGCCACTTTCTAGCCACTGTGCACGTACAAGCAGAGTCACCAAGAGTGAGAGTATGAAAGGATTCATCCAAATTAGGATTCACCCAAATGTTGAGAGGGTCCAGCAGGAACTTGACATAGTAATGACAGCTACATATTCCTACTTGCACAGATCATTAATGCTCAAGAAGTAATTTATGAACGGTCTTCAAATGGTAAAAATTCTACCTTCTACATGTAGTATTTCACAGCATGAACAGGTGAGTTGTTGAACAAGATTAAGCTCCTATTTAACAAAAAACAAAACCTACTAATCTAAAAAGGACATTTTTCCTACAGAAAGATCCGAGTTCAGAATAAGGACATTTGTACATTTATACACACACTATATTCCACAAATCTCTGGTTTCGAACGCACCTTGAATTATCTTTGTCTTTCTAAAAAATAAAAACAAAAACAAGAAAAAAAAGTCAATAATATAGCAGCCAGGCATATTTTTCATTTCGTTCCTGTTCTCAAGGGGAAGACTACAGTGAAAATAAAGAGCATCTGACCTAGGACTGACTTCAATATTCTAATTGTCCGACAGACTTGTTAGGGATGACTTGACTTTAAGGCAAGAAGAAGCTGAACCCTATCCAACTCTGTTAATTAATAACCTCCCCAGATAAATTCCTTCTTACTGTTATGCCTGATTACTAAATCTCTCTGCTGCAAGGCAACAGATGGCTTAAGTTCTTCCAAAATTAAAAAAAGTCCAGAACTCCCTGTGCTTCAATGGACTAAATTTAATCAGCCTCTCCTATGTTACCATGATGAAACTACCAGTGCTATTTTTAAAAAAAGTGTCAAAACAACACTGAAGAGATAGATGCTTCATTGTTGCAACTTGTCTGGGTTGTTGAGAGTTTAAACAGCTCTTCATAAAATTCCTCTAGTCTAGTCCTCAGCGATTAACACTAGCGAGGTTCACTGGAAAAACAGGCCACCCCAAGTCTTCTGGCATTGTTTCTGAAACCATCAGGTCAAGTCAGTCAGTCACTCCCTTGTTCAAAACCTTTATAAACATACTGCCTGAACCAATTAAAAACACAAACTCCCAAATTTTCACTTCCAACATTTCTGTCCGTCTCTAGTCCTAGCTCCCTTCTCAATACCTTTGCCGAAAGAGCGCCTACATTTTGCACTGTCATTTTGCAGGTCAGACACCACACAAACTTTGACACCTGTACAACGTGACCCAAAGCCTACCAAAATGACCAAAGTGGAATTTCATTATAACTGGTGGCTTACATATATAATATAGCCTTTATCTGCAGAAATAGTCACTATAATACTTGCAGTAGGTTCAGACAAGTCAGCCAGCCAGAGTTTTAGCCTATATGCAAAACCATTCTACAAAAAAGGCCCAGCTTAAAGCCTTAAATAAATAAATAAATAAATAATAAAATATTGATGTAAAACATATTTTTCTACTAAGAAAAATATTTGCCTTTTCAACAACTGAAGCACAGACTAAGATGAGACAATGCATTACGATTATTTTAAACAGTATATAGGCGATCTAGGAAGATCAAATCAACATCTCCCAATGCAATTTGTCAAGCCAGAAGCTTCCAAGACAGAATTTAAAGAAACTTTTAAAACTTATTAGTCAAAAAAAAAAAAAAAAAAAAAAAGTATGATTTTTTGGAACAATTACACAATACACAATCTATCACATCTTAAGTGACATGCCCACATTGACAATATGGCACAATGAGGTCTGATCTGATGCTCAATCCCATAACTGCACCGCCTGCCATGCTTGTATGGGATTGTTGGGATCCCACATCCATTCCCCTGGTACGTTCACTTTCACATCTATCAGTGACCTTACAAAACGCAGAATAAATTGGAGGGACATTAAAACCTTTGAGACAAAGGCTGCAAATGACTTGGAAATAACTACTGGTAACTTCACAAATAGTCAATTATTCCCTGAAGTCCCTGTAAGATATATTTGAAGTGATGTTCTAGAGATGGTATGTAGTGTTGGCTGTGAGGTAAATGGATCAGGAATAAATGAATGAATGCTCTGACCCTGCATAACTTTATTACATTTCACAGCCTGAGTAGATTTAGGCCTGGGCAATAACTTGATATCACATTTTCAAAGAGACCACAATACAGGAAGAACTGGAAGTTCTGTACAGCTATGCTTCTCTCCAAGTTATCTATTGACATTGGAAGATTGTGTTTCACTGTACAAAATCCAGAGGCTGACCACCTAAAATCATTAGCCTCTGACAGACTCTGGAATAGTAGAGATATTAATTTAGGCATCTTGACCAAGCCTTAAACATGCACTTATACTCTGCAATCCCAGTTTCATTTCTTTTTGTGTGTTTTACTTATTTATTTATTCATTGAGATTTACATAGCTGCTGCTTTCCTATATGAGGATACTGCATTTCAGAAAAGGAAAATTCTCAACCAGGGTACCCTGATGCTATGTGATCAATTTAAGGGTGTCATGCAATATTAGTACCGTTTGGTATGCAAGAATCTATACCTGATTTAAAAGACAAAGCCCAAGATTTCAGATAGAAATCCAGAGCATCAAAAATATTCTGATCCATCGTGGTTTCTCAGTTCAGAAGACTTGCTCCATTATTTTTCTGTCGTCAAAAACAGTGAAAACTAAAAAGGTGGCATTTTCCAAGGAGTGCCTCAAGTCAAACATGGTTGAGAACCACTGATATAGATGCATACAAGACCCTATTCTTTAGCACATATTCTAAATGCAACTCACTAGAACCACTCGGGTGGGAGAATACACAACAGGCTCACAGGGCGCATCCAGATGAGCGTGCACGTGTGATTTGCAATGCCCCAAACCTGTCTTGTGGCGCCACAAACCACATGCAGTGAAGGTGCAACTGTGCACTGTGTTGCAAAATTTGCAGCATGGTGCCAAAATTTGATACCTGGATGTCACAATATCAAAAAACCTGCTGCAAAAAAGCAGCATGGCGCATGTGGCAGCACCATGCACCACCAGAAACAGAGCCTGGGCATCCAGAACTATGCTCAGGCTGCCAGCCAGGCTCTGTGCAGTCAGATCAGTGCCGCTGCTGCCCCCCAGGACCCCAGGTAAGGCTGCTGGAGCCAAAGTGCTGGTCCCAAACTCCCCTACCCCACCCCGGGACAAATTTGGCACATGGAGTGCATGCACCAGGTGGGCCCAGAGGCACAAAGCAGCAGCACAACTATGTGTTGCTGCTTTTTGTGCCCCTGGAAACGCATGCCTTTGCACATAGGGGCACACCCACAGACACCAATCTTACACACATGGTAACAAAATATAGCCCCATTAATTTCAGACTATTCACATGTATTAAGTTGTAGGACCAGCACTTTTAAAGAATTTCTGGATTCTTTGGCATACAAAAGCCCACCATTAACTAAAAAAAGTACTTTGCTTTAGTACTTTAAGTACTTAGTACTTTTAGTACAGGCTGCACTGAACAGTACATACTCCTAAAGGGTCCAGAGAATCCCAAAATAGTTATCAGTTCATCTCTAAACAAGATCAGCATTATATGTAGTGCTATTGTTGCTAGTGTTCAAGTCTCTACATGATGTTTCCACTCTAAAAAAGTTTTAACTATTTATGAGAGACAAAGTTTATATATGGCAATGCACATGAAAGCTATACACAGTGGAAAAAAGTTACTAGTTTCATTCAATTTTTGCTGTCAATACATTTAAATGCACTAAAACAAATTAAAAGCAACAAACAATTTATGCCTCTACACTTAGTTTTCAGAGATAATTACTGCATACAAAACTAATTTAAGTGTAATAAGAGTAGAGTAGATCATCATACTTATCTTGCCATTTATTTGAAAATATATTATTCCAGGAAGACTCCTTCTGTGTCACATTTAATTGCCTTTGAAGATCCTGCCATTTGAATCTGTCTTCTGGAACATGCGTTTCATCATTATTTTTTAGCCTTGTTACATCAATCACCACAACCGCTATAGAAGATTTCTGGGCTGTGAAGTGATAATTTGTTCCAGCGGTATTAATGAGGCAAGCAGTGGTCTTGAGGGAGGTGACAGCCCGTTGCTTTACAGACAGCAGCAGATTAAGGTGTTGTGCTATACAGGGTTTCAAGCATACCACTGGAGCTTTCAAAATATTATATAACTTTTCTTATTAGGCATTTTTGCCACCTCTACGACCAGTTACTCATAATATAATGTTGGGTCTCTCATCACACTACCATCATCCACAAAAGTGCCACCAGCGAGAGGTCGTTCTGTACTTCTGGGAATGCTGCTACAGAACGAGAAACAATGATTTGTTGATGCTGTAATATCATTCCCAGAATACTGCTGCAGGAAGCAGTACATCTGGAAACAACAGATGGTCTGCGTTTAAATGGGAGGGAATAGAGCATTTTAATACCCACACATCTCTAATTCAGTTCTACAAGTTTGAATTCAATGTTTTCTCAGATTATGGAGTGTTACAAGGATCTGTATGACAGGCTTTAACCATATTATTGTTGCTACCAGCACTGCCAGCTAAACCCTAACGCTGTATTATCTTTATCTGTGAACTCTGACTCAACCATATGTGCTTTTTTAGAAAAACAGACTTTGGGGTTTTGTGAAAAAGCAGCGTGCACACACAAAATCATGTGCATTAATCATGCGCGCGCACACAAAATCACGTGCATGTGAAGTCAAGTCTTCCTCCTTCACTTTCTTTGTGCTGATTTTACACCTGCGTAAAATGAACACAAAAATCTATCAAATCACCATGTGGCACCGTAGACCCACTTCCTCAGGCATAAATTACACAACACGTAAGAAAATAGAGAATCAAGCCATAATCATTCTATGCTATCGTCAGTGATAAAGTTATTTTAATTTTAAAAATCTACTAAGGTAAATGCCCATGCTTAACAGAAATACCTTCTGCATATACCTTCACTGTGCAAAGTGTTCAGATTTTTTAATTGATTTGAATTAAACGCTATTCACTGGCATTCTAGAGAATCAGCTAAAGCTCAGATAATTTACACATGCAAGCTGCAATTTCTGTTGGGTTCCTTAGGCACGTAAAGTGAACTGGATTTGGCCAGCTGTGCTATTTCATTCTCTTCCATGAATAATAGTAAGTGCCATTATCCATCTTGGTTACAGAGCCCAGACCAGATCTACAGTTTAGCTGCTGCTTGGAAAGTGGGCGAATAAAGTTTTTGAGATTAAAAAAAAAAGAAAATACCATTTCAACCTGAAACTAAGTCATCTTCACAGCAATTAAGTCACTCATAGAAATGTGAAACCTCAGACCTAAGCTCTCCAAAGTCACTTGATTCCATCTTCTTTTCAATGCAATCCACTTAAGTTTCCACAATATTTCACCTCGAGACATCCTAGAGTCAGACTTGATCACATGCAAGTTTAACAGGTAGGTTTTAATTACCAACATATGTCCGGGCTTGTCATTTAACTCCAGCACCGCACAGCTATCCTCTTGGCAATGGGAGGACTAGATAAGTACAGCTATTCACAATTTGGAATTCTGCTTCAGAATAATTGGCTCTGATGACTTTGTGATACAGAGGTCAGTATCTGTCTAAAGAAAGACTTGACATTGAGAGCAGCATATGGATGGGAATCCAAACTCTCTTTTCTGGTTAAAAATACACCATTTAATTTGGCTTAGTTTAACATAATTGGCAATCTGCACTCAAAAGGACTGCTCACAACTGGAACAGCATGTTGGCTAGGGGAGAAATGCACTCACGGAACAGAGTCCAGACGCTTGTAAAGACTCTGCCTATAAGCCTTTCCAAGCTCTTCCTAATATTCTTAGACCTTGACTTTTCTAAGCAGTAAGATATGCTATGCCAAGTACAAGATTGAATTCCCCCTCCCCTTAAAAAATGAAGAGCTGTCATTAACAAATTGTGCGTGATCTCTCCCCTCAAAATATTCAGAGCCTTATCTTCTAACCAATTTTTTGGAAATAAATGAGTTCTGCCAGAAAAAATGAATGTAGAGTACTTTCATATTTTCTTAGAGCTAATTTCTTTACAGAGAAACATTAACAAAATGGTTTATGATGGACAAGGGTACTCTTTTGACCTTTGGGTCAAATCTTGGGCTTACACACAATTTGTTACTGCAGTGCAGTGGTATAAGGATGCCACACTGTAAAAAAATATTGCCCCTCTTCAAAATACATATGGAACTGAGGTCAGTTGTGCCAGTCTCTCGTGACTTTCCAGATGGAAGTTTAAAGGGCCACAGCTTTACATCAAATGGAAGGGATAACTGCTATCTTGGCTCATATTCCTGCCTTGCTATAATGTAATGAGCTACTTTGCCATTATATCCTCAGTACCCTTATGAGGACTTCTGGTTATCAGAAGTTGGTTTACATTGAAGAGCTTTATATCTGCAACATGGTATAATCTGGCCACATAAAAAAAAGCCACTTATAAAAACCACCCTACACTACACTCAGCTATTTAAAAACCATTATTTTAACCAACCCTTTAGATATTTTTCTGAAACCTTCTAAGAGCTCAAATTAGAAATAAAGATACAAAACTCAGACCCTGCTGAATCAGCACTGACCAGGGTATAGTTAACATAAGGTTCATTATCTTGAATAATGACACAAGAATAGCCAGAAAATTGAACATCAATTACACAAAAATTAATTGCCACAGACATCATCAAGTACTACCATGAAATCTTATTTCACAATGCAATGCTATCATTTAAAAACGCAAATTCAACATGAAAGCCGGGTACTGAAAATTCAAATAATTCTTTCTGTACAGGAGGATCCATATAACATGGAAACATTTTGGGTAGGATTTTTTGGCATTTCCATCGTGATGTAATGAAGCTTTGCTCCTTCCTGACCTCAACCTCTTGAATTTCTACAACACACGATTGTGAGTTCACTTTTATGTCAGATACTTCCAGCAATGGGGCAGGATTACGGATATAACAGAGTACAGAGAATCTCTCCTGGTCAATAAGAGTAGCAATTCTACTCTTACTTGTTTCTAGATTTGATTTAGTAGGACCTCTACCAAAATCCTTGCCTTGAGCTCTTAATTAAAAAAAAAACAAAAACAAACACAAAACCAAAACCTTTCATGCTTTCAGCGCAGAGTATTGCTATATAAAAAAAAATGCAATCATCATCAATTATACACAGCCTGCAACTTAAGTCTTCACTTTCTGCCATCAGCTGTAATATGATCAACCAGTGGATTGTCCACACCTCTCTACCAAGGCAAAACACAAGTGCATTACATGTTTTAGATATCCTGAAGTACCATAATGCAAAGTTACAGAATACATACACATATTTCTTCATTAAAGCAGCAGTAATTATTATAGAAGAGTTGCTGAGAATACATAAACACTTGATGCGTCAAGTCCTTCCAAGAAAGCTGTTTTGTGCAATTTTTTCATGGAAATAAAATCTGACTGAAAATATATAAAAAGATTCTCAAATTGAAAAATTAAGGGAAACTGAGCTTTTACAGTGAATCTTCTCATTTGGGGTTAATGTATTCTACTCCCATGTAAGCTATCATCTTCCACAGACTATTTCATAACACCTTTATTTTAAAATGCATTTTGTTAAGAAGATTGTTAAAGTGTGTTTAATTACAGTTTCTTCTCCTCACGGTGACAAAGAACGTTATAACACATGATTAAGTTTTGAAAAAAAAAAAAACCCCCTGCTTTGTACTACAGCCTGTTCCTGGGTAATTTTAAACCCCACGATACCCTATTCTTTATCTGTCACTCTGAAAAAGCAAAATAAAAGTTAACCTTTTTTAAAAAATGTAAATGTATGGAAGGAGAAAGAGATATGAGCACTTATTTCTGCCCATTAAGATTTCTCAGTTGGGGAAGAAGCATTTACCAAAGAGTCTGAAGAATATCAAAGGAAAAGCTAAATCTTCAGTTGCGTAACAGTTACTCTCAGAGGGTATTCCTTTCTTGGTGTGCTGAATATAATGGTATTAAAAAGTATTTGCAGCACCACTGCAATTTACCAATGGGTTGGAGGCACGGTGAAGCAACAGACATGGCCACATAACCGGAGAACTTTAATCCTCTTAATTCTAACAGTTTGCCAGCACGGCTTTCCTTCTAAACACAGGAAGGAACACAGCTTATAACCAATTGTTGACCTAGAATAATCATTTTATACAAAACGGTTTTATTATGCTATCTATTTTACTCTTAAAAGTGTGTCAAACGATTCACACTCATTCCACCGCACACTTCCACAGTGTAAATAAAACCACCTTACAAACGGGCAGTGTGTGGAGTTCCTATAAAACATGGAGATCCAAGATACTTTGAAAAACTAAGTGACTGAATCCGACACCATCAGAATTAAAGATAAGTTACACAGTATATATAGATATGTGTGTGTGCATGATTAGATATATAGATATAGTGTGTAACTTATCTTTAGTTCTGATGGTGTCAGATTCAGTCACTTAGTATTTTTACATATGGGATTTCTCCTAAAGCAAGTTTTGTTTGTTCTTGCCTTTATTATCTATATCTTGCTCCTAAAGATGAGATCTAGATCTCAGAAAAACTATGTGGTGTCCGTCTTCCCCCATTACTGTGCAGCAGATCACCAGGATATACTACTAACCACAAAAACCTTCCAACTCTCCAAAGCAGGAGTCTTATTTTAGCAATAAGGCTGACATGCTTCAAACAGAAAGGTCTATGACACATTCTGTTAATCTGGACACAACTGTAGATATCACCATGGTAACCTTCATACGATCTCACTATTAATCAGAACTGAACATCTGATAAGACGGTCCAAATTAACTCAAACATTTTGGTTAATGCAAAAGAAATATTGAAAAAATATATCTGTCAACAGTAAATAATAATTCACTACTATGATTAATCAGCTACCGCGGAGTCCTATTTTATGCCTTGAAAAGCAGAACTTCATTACTGGACTGACCACCACACATCAAGTCAATACATCACTGACAAAATAGTTTATTCAGATTTACACAGAAGGTGAATAAACAGCAGGGAAAAACAGTAAAAGTAACCCAAGTTTGAAGAATCAGCATGGGATGCAGAAAGAAAAAAAAAAGGAAACTTCTTTATAATCTTATAAAAAGGTGGAGTCAAACTGAGAATTTAAGCAGAAGGTATCGCTATGAATCCTTCTGGAACTCAACAAATTGGTTATTTTGAGTTGCCTGCAGCGTATGTGTCTATTAATATGATTAGTCTCAGAGTTGGGGATAAACATGCTCCTGAAAGAAAAAAAATATGTATTTTCACTATAGAGATTTTTCCAATATTTTCTTCTGTTTATCCTGCCTCTGACTCCCTATAACTTTACTTAAAAGCAAAGCTGGTTATTTTAACAAATGATATTAAATGTACATAAAAGGATACTCTCTCATACAGTTGTGAAGTTACATTAATATGTTTAGCTTCAATGAAAAATATTTTGAAAGAGGTGTTGACTTTACTTGCTGAGAAAACAAAACCTTTTACATTTTACACGCTCTTTATGATGTATGCACTTTGTATCTTTTCTAAACCACATAGGATGGACTTAGCTTCCTGTGTCAATAATCTCTATCACAGATCATTTTCAGCTCTTAAGATTCCCTAACCAAATTTAAAAGACACTGACCATACCCAATACCATGACCATTGCTATTTATGCAAGACAGTCCCATTTAAATTTAGCTAATTTCTTTTTATATATATTAAATTGAACTACTTACAGCAAAGGGCACTACACCCCACAGTTTCTTTCAGGTTCAGACTTGACCAGTTTTTTTTTTTTTTGTTTAAGTATAAGCACACAAGGCTCTTTGGGTAAATCGGATATCTTTTATTAAACCAACTCTAAACTCGATTTTGTTTAATATACGACTTAAGTGAATCTGGAAATTGCAGTTGTACCTTGAAGGCTGACAATTACTGTACATAAGTAGTTTGCAAGAGTTGGGACAAATCCATATTTATTCAGTAAAATTTGCATTATATGCAGAATTATTAAGAATACCACAGGCCATCCCATTTATCTTTATTAAGAAGATTGTCACTTCATAAATCCTAAACTAAACTAATGTCCAGTGACTTTTATATTTGAATGCAAAAAATAAATTAAAATTTCTCATCCATTTCATTACCACCGAGACAAACCATGCAGAACTGTGCAGTACTGATGCTCACAGAAAGCACACTTTGGGTTCAATTTAAACTACACAGTAGTTTAGGATTCAGCAAGTAGGACTCAAGGCAAATATTTTATGTTACATGCAGGGGGGGCAGGCCAGATCCAGGACAACAGGTCCAGGGCCACAAGGTAGATTTGAGGCCACGCAGCCGGAGAATATGCCGAGTCCAGGACTACCTGCTGGCTTCAGATCTGTGAACCAGGTCTGATCCTCCATGCCAGCCCTGGAGTCATGTGTTGGATCCAACCTGGCACACGGCCGTGGAAGTAGTGCGGACCCAGACTCAGCGCACTGGCTCAGGCCATGGATCCACCCTGTGTGGTGACCCAATCTAGTGCACAGGTGATGGGGGGAGAAACAGTTTCCAACAGGTCCAGAAATCTGGTGGCAGGAGAGTCCGGCAGGGAAGGGAGCAGCAGCAATGTGAACTTCCTAGAGTAACAGCAATCAACACTGCCACTGCTCCACTCCTCCCTCCCCTGCCAAATTTATGGACCTGTGGGGATCCATTTTCCTCGCATATAACATGTATCCCTATTTTCCCTAGCTGGTTTTATTGGGGGGGAAGGGGAAGAAGAGGTGCAGGTTATATGTGAGAAAACAGTATAAAAGCAAACAATTCAGCAGCTGTGGGAAGCAGGGCTATACTTCACACTCCAATCAAAATGTCTAGCACAGACCTCAGCCAAAGACCCCTATACTCATCAAGGGCACTGATACTTATAGAGTCTAGACAGAAATCCCTGGGGAATTGAAGAAGGATATTCTGAATTATCCATCTTCAGATTCTCAGACACACCCTATAAACACATTTACAGAAGACAAGTTGATTAAAAAAAAAAGTGACTAGGTACTAGGGACACAAGTGTTCTGTCTGCTTTTGATTTGAAATCTTGCCTTTCTTTCTATATTTTATAACATCAGGATGATTGGTATTCTATCAAAAGGATATAGAAGATCAATGTACATCTTCTGAGAATAAGAGCATGATTAAATACAATGCTCTCCTCCCACAAGCAAATAATTCATATGAAGAGGGTTTTTAGACATAAGGTTTGAGGAAACTTTTTTTTTTTTTTTTTAAAGGTACATAGTAGGTAATGTGTAGCAAGGTAATACCGATATTGCTAATTAGTCTCTGCTGAAATACACAAACTTTACCTACTACATTCACACTGGATTCAAACAAAGCCTTAGATCATATCCTCTCATTACAGAGTAGGCAGTTATGTTAAAATGCGAGGTCTGGAGGAAAAAAACAAATACGGAAAAATTACTGCTGTACACAGCCCACAGGCAACAGAGGGGGTTCAGCTGGCAGTCTTTTTGACTTTCCTGAGGACTAAACTAATCACATTTGCAGAAGACAAAATACAAAGCTGGCACTGAAGCAAATCATGCAAATTTAAATGCATTCAAATCCAACTCCTATCTGAATTTGCAGCCAGTTCCTATATCAGTAATGAAGTGATGAAGTTCCTTTGGGAAGGTAAAAAAAAAAAAAAAAAAAAAAAAATAATAGCCCCTCACAAAAATGCAACAGATTTTTCTCCTTTACCACAGAGCCACTGAGATCTCCATTAATTAAAACTGGGCTTTACAAAGATTATCTGTACAAAGAAACCCCTAATGACATTTATGTATTGGAGGACAGGGTGGGGAAATGGTCAAGGGGGAAAAAAAAAAAAAAAAAAATCTTGATTTGCTTTTGTTCCTCTGCCCCTTCCGCCCTCTCACGCCACAGTCCATCCTCCTTGAAAGGCCAGTGTAATGCATCATAAATGAAGAAATGAACATATTCGAAAAAACTTATTTTTGGACTATAAAACAGCTTAGCAGATGACGTTAGGAATCATGCAGATGTCATCTTCTTGACACAGCATATCACAATACATGACTGATTTGGCTTTCAGATACAGCAGAACCTACAAATTAACTTTACATTTACATTAAAACTTTTGGTTTCTATGCTGAAATGTGTTATAATAGATTTCATAGATACATAGACATTAGGGGCTGGAAGAGACCTAACGAAATCGAGTGCAGCCCCCTGCCATAGACAGGACGTCTGCGGGGATCAAATGATCCCAGCAAGATAAACATCTAAACACCTTTTGAATGAGTCCAGAGTACGTGCTTGCACCACTCCGGGGAGAGTCTATTCCAGATCCTGGACACAGAGTGCAAAGAAGTTTGTCCTTATATTCAATCTAAAAAAAAACAACCACCCAAAACATGGCTTTCTAGGAGTTCGTGGCTGTTGGACCTGGCTATCCCTTGGGGTGCCCTGGTGAAGATGTTCTCCCAGATCCTGATACACTCCCCTTATGTACTTAAAAGCTCCCAGCAAGTCACCCCTAAGCCTTCTCTTCTCCAGGCCAAAGAGTCCCATAATAACTACAGTTTTACATAAAGATCTCCTCACTATCACTTTTTATTAGAAACTCGGACATCATACTTGTTCTGTTTAAGAAAGCCACAAAACACCAACCTTGCTATAACATTTCTTAAAAAACTAACAATTATGATGACAACACTCTGACGCCATGCAGAATACTACCCAAAAATCGAACCTCCTGGTTTGAAACTCGACTACATGGGACGGCTCTGGGTCTCAGTTTGCCATCTCGCTCAAGAACTCCAAATCAGAGTTATAAAAATGAACATTAAAAAAAATAAGGGGCCATCTGAACACAGTTTTCTACCACTTTCCAACTCCTAATTGTGGTAGAAGTTGGTACAGCCTTTGCCCAAAATTAGAACAGCCTTGGGGTTGCTCCAATTTGCTTATGCAACGAGAACCCTTTGAGTTCCCTTCATTAAACAAGAGTTGCCAGAGTACAACATGCTCTGTCCCCGCTTTTATCCCACCAACACTCCCCTTGATCTTGTGGGGATAAGCAGCAAGTGGTGTAGTGAAGTCCTGGGGGGCTTTTTGCCTTCCCCTCATTCAAGCTCCTGAAAATCAAGGCATCTCTCTCAAATCACCTCTGAAGTAGGCCAAACAGTGTTCTCAGAAGACTGGCTTCCTTCAGATCCAATACCCAACATCTCCATTAGCTTTCTTGGTTACACTGTACTAGACAGGACCCTGAAGAGAGAGAAACTTCTTCCCCTTCCGTAATACCAGACACTGCAGCCATTTACTACATAAGCAGTTACTATAGTTAAGACTTCAAAGGTGGGTTTTTAGGAGCTATTAGACAAAGTGTTTTTCTCATATGCTGCAATACTGTGGCTTTCAATACATTTTGGCCAACACAAAAAACAGCAGATGGATTCTACCATCAGAAGGGTGAGGTCCTAGAATAGCCTTTCCCATAAAGTTTTTTGTTCCCACTACTCCCAAGTGATTTAAGACAGAGTCTGACAGGTTTATGAATAAGATCTTATGATACTGTTGCTGGTGATAGCCTGAGACTACACTCAATTACCCAGAAGGCCCCTTCCAGTCCCATGAATTTAAAAGGGATCAAGGAGTAACTCAAAAGAATAAGAAATAATTTATTGAAAAATCTGAACTTTTTATTCTGAGTGCACTTCGTTGAGTTTTGTACACAACTGCCTCCATAAATTTTAACTAGGCATCATCTCTGGCAAGATTTTAGTGGGGGAAAAAAACTTCCATGAAATGAAGGCCTTTCCAAGAAAAATTGCTTCAGTAAGATCGTGATTCAATGTTTGACACTCCCCATTGTTTTCTATTAAAATGCTTTTAGCAGTTCTCAGCAGAAAGTCAAACAGGCTCATGTACAGATATTTATTACTTAAATGGCACGGTGAAGTTTATACAAAATCTTAGAAAATCTCTAACTAGGAAACCACATCTATATAAAATAGCCTGGCATGTCAGAAAACTGCATCTAGGTGGATAGACATATTTCTTGAGAATATATGAATTTTTTCCAGCTTTTCATTTCATAAACAGCAGTTTTACTGAAAGACTAAACTTAAGAGATAAATCACCCGACAATTGAAGAAGCAAAACTGGCTAACCATCTGCTACATAAAGTCTACTGAAAAATTTACTGAAAATTCCAAATAAAACAAGCATGCTAATTCACCTATTCACCAAATCCACAGAAGCATCAACACAAAAACAGCTCATCATGAGAAAATTTAGAAAAGACATTCAGGATCAGAGAGAATTAACGTTTGTAGATTCCTACTTTACTAATTAACAAACTAATAATGCAAACATCTGGGCTAGGTTAAAAAATTGCACATAGACTGGTATAATTGACTGGAAACCAGTTCAAATCCATAACAGAACGAAAGTTCAGTGCATATAACCCGCTTTCAAAATGGCCAAAACTGGTTTAATATAAGCCTGGATAGATATAGTATCAGACTTAACTGATTTAGGATAAATTGGTTTATTGAACTTAGGTTCCAGATCCCCTCCAGATTCAAATTCACTCATAATCCTCAAGCCTCCCAGGATGCTTTGCACCTCCCCTGCAAACCCCCACCTCGCAGGGTGGGTGGGCTAGCACTGGCCCAAGCTGTCTGCTCCAGCTGAGCAGGGAGATGCACTCTAGCATCCCCCAGCTTCTGGCCTGGGCTACCACAGGCATGTGACTGTATTTCCAGAATCAAAAGTGAATGTCTGTTCACTTGCTTATTAGTTCAATCTACACAGTTTAGACTAACCTGCACAGATTGAATCAATTCAGCCTCAGGCTTTTTGACTGTCTGTACATAGCCCGGTAGGGCATTTATACATGTACCTTTGTCTGCTCCAACGCATTGGATTCCAGCGCGTTGGACCAAACTCAATTAATCAAGTCTGCGGAGCATGGAAGCCGACGTGGGCAGGCCAGCGCTGCATCGCATGCATTTGTATAAACAGTGAAATGCACGTCAGCATGCAGAAAATGGCAGTAGTACGCTTTTGAACTAACACACCTTTGATGCGTTTTAGTTCATAAGTGCACCACTATCATTTTCTCAGTGCTGAGGCACATTTTGCTATTTATACAAATGCCCACAGAGCCTTAGCTCTGCATAGTGGAGGCAATATCCTTGTAATTTGCACAATGCACAGAACAATGGAACTCAGCCCAAATAAAATCTAGTTGAGGTCAGCATTTAACTACTGTTCTACTTTATCTTGGGCAGCAAACTGAATTAATTGTTTAATGTTAATTAAGTCCTCCTCTTTTGTATATGTTGCATTATTCCCTCCCAAAAGAGGATAAATATGCCCTATTAAAAAGGACAGTTCCTACTTTACTAATATAGAACTGTAAATACCAAGGGATTTTTGGAATTTACTTTACACATATATACACACTTCAGTGTTCAAAATGCTCCACCTGAAATGATGTGCCAAAACACCAGGCTGCTGTATTTGTTTTTAGCTATGGGTACATGTGCACATCTTGCAATCCTCCTTTGTCATCCCACTGACTTGTAAAGGCATAGAAAATGAATTAACTTAGCCAAACCTTCTGTCTGAGGGAGCTATGGGTATTTAATATGCACAGGCCTTTTCTCCCCTTGTGTAAAAGGGAGGGCCGAGTACAGAATTTAATGGAGGGCTCTCTAGGAAGAGAAAAAGGAGAGGAACTGTGCGGGTCTGGGCTCCTACAGCCTGTTTTTCAGTGTTGACTTGTAGATAGAATCCGCTGCAAGTGGGAATTCTAGGGAAGCCGTGAACAAGCAGCTGCATTGCCTTGCAGAAAGTTGGATAGTGGCAAGAACAAGGGTCTCAGGACAACCGCTTGAGACAGAGTCTATGCCTACTGGAGAACCAACAAGTTTCCAAAGGGTGATGCTGCACTAGAGGATCACCGCAGAACTCCTTATCACCTCCTGAAGGTACTTTGTGACTAAATTATCCTTAGCTACATTTAATTTGGATCATTCCACAGATCACTGACAAAATCTGAATAAATTACAGTGAAATAACATACACTCTAGATTCGGACTGTATATCTTTATACTACACATTTTATCTATACTTTAATTTGGGTTAAGCTAATCATGAACTCTTATACCACTCCAAGTCACATCTCTGGTTACATGTACCTTTTCTCTGCCACAACATAAGTGTGGAATTGGGTTGCAATATTGATTGTACAGACTGATAACGCATATGTATCGATATATAAGCTGTGCATGTATTGCCCCTCAGGTCCCAAACCAAGCTTCTCATCTACCAGGCTGTTGTCACCCCAGCTTGTTTTATGGGTGTGCAACTTGCATACCCATCAAAAACACCCGAAGCCTTTGAAACGTTACCATCAGCAACGTCTTTGGAAAATCATCCATATTAATTGGAAGGACAGAGGAATGAATGCCAGCGTTCTGGCTCAAGCAAACACCACCAAATCATCACCAGTACCGAAGCCATGTTTTTAATTGGCACCAGCTCCATGGGATGGGGTACGTCATAAGGATACCCAACAACCAGCTCCTAAAATTGGTCACAACTCTAAAGGTGGGCAAAACAAGAGATTCAAGGACCCCTTGAAGGCCAATATGAATAGAGGCAATGTTAAATCTAAAGAAAGAGAGCTAAGAGTGAGGCGAAGCTAGTTCTGTTATTATCATGGCTGAACGCTGTCAATTAAACAAACAAACAAAAAAATTAATTAAAAACAGAAAAATGTAGATACGTCACGTAGAGAAACTCAAGAGTAACAGATGCAGGCATGTGCCCGAGACCCCACTGCATGAACTTAACTAGAACATTGCCCTGTTACACTCCCGGGGGGGAGGGAGGAGACATCATGATCTGCAAATTAATTTGAGGGCTTTGGGGAAATATATTGTCTTTTTATGATGTCTTGATAATCTAATATGAACGGACAGTAACATAGTAGTAGAGAAATATTTAAACAAAAATGGTATTCTGATTTGCTGAACAGAAAGAGATAGTTATAAAAACTACAGCCAAACACAGCCTGATCAGCCAAGCCCAGTCTGACCACAGGCTGCTTAAAGAGGCCAGTTCCCACTTACCCAGAAAAAACAGAAAAGCCAGCCCAGGAAAGGGGAAAATCAAAGGAGGGGGAAAGTCTAACATAATAGGGAAGTAACATAAGAGGGAATTGAACACCCTATAAACAGGCTCTCAGAAATATTCTTCATTTGTTTAGCTGGGAAGGATGCAGTGCCACCCGGTACAAATGCAGTGCTAGTCCTCAACAGGAAGGTGCCATATTCTTCACTGTTTAATGCTCACCATTAGAAGAGGATTTTGTCATCATTATCTTCCTGTTGGGGACCTATACTTGACGGTAATCAGGACACTGTAGCAACAACAAGAAGCACCACTTCCTTTTGACACTAGGCATCAGGGCTGACCTCAGTGGAATTATTTCAGACGCTTTGCAAGATTCCTTTGCCACAACTCTGGCGAAGAGAGTTGGCACGCACACTTGGGGGTAAATACACAAAAGAACTGCCTAATGCTGTAGTTTTCAATGTTTTTTCGTTTGCAGAGCCCTAAAAAAATTGAAAAGGAGGTGCAGATCCCTTGGAATTGCAAGTCTGGGTATTCACGTACTTTTGACTGATCATAGTCATCTTTTGCGGACCCCTTAGACAGTTTGCAGAGCCCTTGAAAATCACTAGCTTTATGGACTAAAATAGCATTTTTAGTTAGGCAAGCAAAGTGTCAGTTATCTCAAGGTCTGATCCTGACAGAGCCTGGGCATCTGCATGTTCCCACTGACATTAGTACCAGAGCTGTGCTGAGTACTGGGCACCTTACAACATCTTGGCCTCCATTTTCCCTATTTTACAAGGGTGTTTGAAGATCAACTAAGTCTATGTTTCCAGCAAAGCTGCAAAATGCCAACTATGACTAGTGACAAACACAAAGGGGGAGGAGTTGTTTAATACCATCTTTCACTCTCTCTGAATTTAACAGAAGCGACAGTAGGCAAAATTCAGCTATGGCATTAGAGGGCATAAATTGCCAAATCCCATACTGAACTACAGCTCCCAAAACAACGGACTACGCAGTGCTGTCACCCCAAATCTTGAAGTCCTCATCTAAGCCATCATGCCCTTGTTCTCTGTAACAATATCCAGCTGAGTCAGTCCCACGTTATTTAGGGTACATGTGGAACGGTCAAAATGCAAGAGCCCCCCAGCAAGAGCAATGTGACAAAAACTTCTACTTGTCTATAAGCAAATCCACAACCTGACTGACAACTCAGTGTTTTTAGGTCCAAGGCCAAAGACACTGGCATTTTAGCCAGATAAAGATGAAAGCAGCATAACCAGCTACTTAGAATCAATTAAATTTAAACTTCTCACATACAAGCAGTAGCAGTAGTAGTAATAATAAATAATAATATTAATAATGTTGAATTGTATAAACAAGTGACAACACGCAAACCACTTCTGAATGTCTTAACTGGAGGAAAAAGAGTGGAGATTTCTTGTCATGATATTTCAGCTGCAACCACTGAATCACTACCTAGACCTTTAAGGCAATAGGTCTGATGGAGTACTGACTCACAGAGCAGCTTGTAGGTGCTAATAACGTACAGCATCATCACCTACTATAAACTGATTCGTATCAGAGTATTTTATACCTGCTCTCATAGCCCTCTTAGTCATCTATCACACTGGATCACTGACTCACCTATTGGAATATTCCAAAATGTTCTCCTGCAATCTTTTGAGCCGTTTCAGTTATAGCTTGCAGAGAATGAGTATGCTTGAATATGTACATACTAATCCCATTGCTTCCAATATGAGCTTGAAAGATGCATTTAATAAATCCTGTGTTTACATAAAACAGACTGAGGTCTGTTTCTTTACAAATATGAGAGTCTGAGCAAATTAGGAAGCAAACAGATTTTCTGAAGATACTGAATTTATAAAAAGTTAAAAATGCTGTATTCTCCTCCCTCTCAATTAAAAGAAACCCCACCAAGACCAAGTACACAATGTTCAGAACAATACATCTCTAATGCTGCAGCCCCTATTCACATAAGCCGGGGTACTCATTTTTATGATAAGAATTAGGGTTGAAAAGCACCATTCCCCCAGTTTCACATGTAGATTATACAAGGACACTCATCTGGAGAACAGAAGCAGAGACCAGGTTGTCTGGAAGCACAGATAGTTGGAGATGAGCGTTCCTCACTTTGGCTTGTTAAGTCTGCAGAGAGTTGCTACCAGGGATCCTGGTTTTCCATTGGCCATGGAAAAAATGCGGATTTTCTCATTTTAAGGAGGAAAGTCCAGGAAATGGTGGGTTTCCCCTTGCTGGCTGGCAGAGTGCCAACCTGCAAGGTGCTGGGGGGAGCAGGAGGAAAGCAGTCAGGCAGGGGGCCCCCCCATGTGCTTGGGTGCATGCATATATATACACACACATGGCCTCCAGGCAGCCTGCAAAGCAGCTCCTGCAGGTAAGTCTGGCATGGAGGTAGGAGCAGAAATTGAGGCCCTCACGATGAGGGAGGAAGGAAGCTGGGCAGGGATGGGGCTGCTGCCCAGCCCAGGTGACACGTGGAGCTTTGGGCTGGAACACATGGTGGTAGGACCCAGGCAGGGAGCAGGACGGAGCCGTGGGCGGCTTGTCCAGGGGGCGGGGGAAGACTGGCTCCCTGCCGCTGCGTGCACACCTGGGAGGGCATGTACCCCCCAGATCTGTACACAGAGGAGGCTGCCCACTGAAGGCTCGGGCTCCTCATCTTGCTGCTTCTGTGGCCAGGTGGCCAGGACCTGGCATGGCAGGGCACATCAGGGCGGGGTGGGGAAGCTTGATGCTGCTCCCACTGGAAGACCCACACAAAGTGCCCCTTACCCACCCAACAACAGCAGGAGTGGCATCCTGCCATGCTGAGCCCCCACCCACTGGGCCGCAGAGGCCCCAGGGGGAGTGCAACAGGGCAGGGAGCCCCAAGCCCTCAGCTCGCATCTGCCCCATGCACAAATCTGGGGGGCACATGCCGTCCCATGCCCCACCCCAGGAATGCATGCAGCAGCAGGGAGCTAGCCTCCCCCACCCAAGCCTGCAGCGGGCAGCACGCACCCACCTCCCCATGAGGCCCCCTCCAGCAGGGCGGGGGGGGGAAGAAGGGGCGAAGTGATGGGCAATGGCATGGACAGGGTACCAGCATATTGGAGCTGCTCAGCACCACAAAGCAGTGTGGGGAGGACACCTACAGCTGGACCCACACCTGGTGGTATAGGTATTTAGAATTTATTTTATTATAGTGATTGAGGCACTGGTAGGCTTCCAAATTGCTTTAAAATTGTAAATATAGCAATAAAACGTTTTGTTCAATTGATAACCATGTATATAGTGGTGTTTCATTTTAATCATGGAAAAAGCGTGGATTTGTGGAGGGGAGAGAAGGTTATCAGAGAACTTGATTTTTTATTTTTATTTTTTTAAACAGAGAAAACCAGGATCATGGGTTATTACAGACAGACCTGATCACTGGGGTTATAATGACCACAGAGAAGCCTTAACAGAAGTGGTTTCTGTAACAGAGAAGAGAAAAAAATAAAAAAAATAAAAAAAATTTAAAAAGTGATCCTCACAGCCACCACAGCTTCAGGCTAAAGCCATGCCAGGCTTCAGCTCTCTATAAATCATAGTTGTTAGGGGCTGGAAAGGACTTTACAGATCATCAGGACCAGCCCCCCTGCGCATGTGCAGGAAAGACTGCTGGGGCCAGATGACCCCAGCAAGATGGGTGTCAAGACGCTTTATGAAGATCACCAGGGTGGGCGACCACCTCTGCGGGAGCCTTTTCCAAACCCTCAGCACTCCACATAAGCAAACACTTCTTTACAAGCTGAGTCAGATAATCTTCAGGGCTTTAAGACAGAAGCTGTGGCTTAGTCCACATTGCCAGGCAGGCTACAATCCACCACAGGGAGTAACATAGGGGAATGTTCCCTCCCCTACGGGTTTTGAATCTGTTTCCTTCTAAATCTTTGCATGAATCTTCTACTGAACTGTATACACAGGCGTAAATTAATACTACATGTTGGGGATAGGGTGAGGGGAAGAGAGGCAATGTTATTTAAATATTTCTTCATATGGATCAGGGCGTTTAACCCCTAGCATTCCACTGGCTTAGAAGTGTTACAGCTCTACAACACCTACCTACAAAAATCTACATCCAGTTACCTTATGCTTGGTATTCTGCACCCCAAGCTCACAAACACAACAGTGGTCCCACATAAGAGAACTAAGAGGGTCAATGTGGGCTACAGAAAGATATGCCGAAGGGGTCAAAATTTGTGTTAACAGATGTTAGAGAGAAAACACACACAACATCCAGATTCTGGTATTCGTGTTCACCAAGTACCCCCACGAAGAGCAGTTCAATTCCTCAGGGTATCGTAATAGTTCAAGAGTAAAAGGAGGAAGAATTCTGCTGAGCTTCACAGAACTACAACTACTTTACACTGCTACCATAACATACATGTACCTCTTCCTTATATCAAATCTATATAAAAATGGAGATCTCCATTCACAGATGCAAAAAAAAATATTTAAAGTGGAGTTCTAACCTCCTTCTTGACGTTATAAGCAAAAAGATGCATAAGGCTCTTTGGAATATACCATTTTGATTCCTTCACACCAAGAAGAGCTTTTGAGCTCAGACTTACCATGAATAAATTCTCCGAATACATGGCATTTTGGAAAGTTCTGTCAGGGCAACCAATGCAACAATATATTTGGTGCACTTGTCACAGGTACTCAAGTCCCAGTTATGAGCAAATTACTAGGCTTATGCTAGCAAAATTCTCCTTTG
This sequence comes from Alligator sinensis, assembly GCF_000455745.1. Taxonomy (NCBI): domain Eukaryota; kingdom Metazoa; phylum Chordata; order Crocodylia; family Alligatoridae; genus Alligator; species Alligator sinensis. The sequence goes on from NW_005842107.1 coordinate 740,258, forward strand.
GAAAATCATTATCAAAAGCTCAACCATAAGCAGCTCTAGTATTTCTACAAAGCTCAGAAAGAAAGATTAAGGGCTTTCTTCCAAGCCGCCATACAAATGGGCAGCATCCCTTACACCAATACATTGTACTTGAAAAAGTCACAATAAAAAGTGGATGTTTTAATAAGAAGCAATGTAAACCTGAAAACAGGTTCTTTTCATCTAGCCAAACATATACTAATAAGGACTGGTTCATGTAGGGCACAATGGACCTTGCCTATTAAAAGTTATGCACTCCTGGAAATTTCAGAACAAGACCACTATTTGCTGTTCGTGGAAATTTCAGGTCACATATGTATGTGTGTACACGCACACACACACACACACACACACTCTGCAGGAAGTCTGCTATTTGTCCAAAATAGGAAGTATTAAAGTTTAGTTTAACAGTGATCTGATGAAAGGTTTAGCTTTAATACAGTGCAGAGTTGAGGGAAAATTCGATTTACTTTTCATGAGAATGTTGGAAAGTTTTAATATGTTTTTATAAGTTTTATTGTGAACGTTTGCCTCTAGATCAAGGAAGTTAAATTACAAAGGCTTCCTTCGAACGGCACTATCACTTTTTCAGATTTTTCAGCACGCTCCATTTTTAAAGAATGCCAAGTTCAGTAAAACGCCACAGTCATTCAAGAGCTAGTCCTAATAACAAAGTCACATATTTAACTGCTGCTAAGATACAGCACTCCAAGTCTGCTTGATGAACTTTCATAATGCCACTTCAAAAAGGATTCTACACATTTGATAACCAGTGGTGATGGAGGTTAATCCACTCAGCTGTATTTCATTTCAGACTGCAGGGGTATGGTACTCCTGGTTGTTTACAAGTCTCTCCATTTCTCCCAAAAGAGAAACATTCAACCAAAAAAAACATGTTTATTTTTTAAATAATTACCTGTCAGTTTCATTTAAAATTAACCAATTACAGCCCACATTTTTCCAAACAGTTACAAGAATCAGAATTAGGTGGAGGAAAGGAAAATCTAGCATGCCATCTGACTTGGGCAACCCATGGCTACAAAAGAAAGAAACTTCAGTTGCTACTGGGAACTGGAAACAAATGTAGGGCTGACTGCTGGCAGCAGCTAAAGGAGGAATTCCAGTGATATGCATCCCTAATTATCCTCCAAACTATTCTAGGCTAAAACAGTCATTCAATTAGATGTCCAATTCTTTTATAATCACATATTTAAAACTTCAGTTATGCATCTAATGAATTAGCATACATGAGTAAGAGAGTTGTAGTGGCAGATGTTGATAACTATAATTCATAGCACAGATGTCCCCTTAACGTATAGCCAAAGAAAGAAAGGAAAAAAAGTTGTCATGTCTTCTGCACTCCTCATGAGAAGGCTGCTGTGAAGATAATTCAATTATAAATAAAAGAAAACATTTTTTTTGAGGGAGTGGGAAGGAAGGACAAAGGAAGTGCAAATCATATAAAAAGGTATGTGCATCTTCAACCATGGGATGTTGCTCCAAGATGGGATTGCTAGGAAAAGATGGGATCCACCTGACGAGAGGGAAGAGCATCTTTGCAGACAGGCTCACTAACCTAGTAAAGAGGATGTTAAAATTAGGCTCGCCAGAGGATAAAGAGCAAAGCCCTGAGGCAAGATTGATAGATGGGTCCAGGGCTGGGATCACAGGGTGAAATCATGGGATGGTGACAGCCTGGGGCCTGCGCCCGGGGCACAGCCTCAATTTGCTACCCACGTGTCCCTGTGAAGGGTGTCAGTTCTGTGGGCAGGAGCAGATAGCAGCTCTGCCCCAGGCCCTGGTCCCATGCGGTCACTCCCCCATGATCCTGCCCTGTGATCTTGCCCCTGACCCCAGCCAGGTGTCCTGCTCTGCTTGTAGATGCCGCTCCCCACAGCCTCATCCCATCTGGACAGCCAAGCGGTGGCAGTGGTGACAGAGTTATGCTTTATGTAAAAGAGCTGTATGATTGCTCACATCTCCAGTATGAAACTGAAAATAGGCCTGTTGAAAGTCTTTGGGTTGGTGTCGGAGGGGAGAGGAACAGGGGTGGTGCGGTGGTGTCTACTACAGACCACCACACCAAAAGGATGTGGCTTTCTTCAAACAGCTGGCAGAAGCTTCCTGACCAGAGGCATGGTTCTCATGGGGGACTTCAGAAATCACACTAACATCTGCTGGGAAGGAAAAAAAACAGCAGTGCCCAGGCTAAAAACAAAAAGGAAGCTTACAAGAAGTGGAAAAAAAGTGGACAAACGACTAGGGAGAAGTATAAGAATATTGCTTGGGCACACAGGGATGAAATCAAGAAAGCCAAAGTACAACTGAAGTTGCAGCTAGCAAGGGACATGAAGGGTAACAACAAGAAGGGAAATGTGCTACAAGTATGTCGGCAGCAAGAGGAAGATCAGGAGAAGTGTGGGCAACTTACTGAATGGAGGAGGCAACCTGGTGACAGGTGCTGCAGAAGACGCTGAAATGCTCAATGCCTTTTTCACCTCAATCTTCATAGGCAAGGTCAGCTGCCAGACTACTGCACCTGGCAGCATAGTTTACCTTCTCCCCAAACAGCCCTCAGTAACAAAAGAGCAGGTTAGGATCTATTTAGAAAAGCTGGATGTGTACAAGTTAATGGGACTGGATGGGATGCACCAAAGGGTGCTGAGGGAGTTGGCCAACGTGAGTGCAGAGCTGCTCCCCATCATCTTTGAAAACTAGTGGTGGTCAGGAGAGGTCTTGGACAATTGGGAAAAGGGTAAATATAGCGCCCATCTTTAAGAAATGGAAGGAGAAGGATCCAGTGAACTACAGACCAGTCAACTTCACCTCAGTCCCTGGAAAAAAATAAATATCATGGAGTAGGTCCTCAAGAAATCCATTTCTAAGGACTTGGAGAAGGGGATTAGGAACAGTCAGCAGGGATTCACCAAGGGCAAGTCATACCTGACCAACCCAATTGCTTTCTATGACAAGATGGCTGGCTCCGTGGATGTGGAAGAGCAGCGGATGTGATATACCTTGACTTTAGCAAGGCTTTTGATATAGACTCCCACAACATTCTTGCAAGCAAACTTAGGAGGTACAGGTTGGATGAATGGACTGCAAGGTAGACAGAAAATTGTCTGCATCATTGATTACTACTCTTCTGAGCCCAATGTCACAATGTCTAGTTGGCAGCAGCTGGTATTAAGTTGAGTGCCCCAGAGGTTGGTCCCAAGACTAGATTTATTCAATATCTTCAGCAACAACCTAGATAGGATAGGCTACATGCTCAATAAGTTGGCAGATGACAACAAACTGGGGGAGCAGCAGGTATGCTTAAGAGTAAGTCTAGGATTCAGAGAAATCTTGACATATTGGAGGACTGACCCAAAAGAAATCTCATAAGTTTTAATAACGACAAGTGCAAAGTCCTGCACTTCACAAGGAATACTCCCATGCTGTTACAGGCTGGGGACTAACTGGCTAAGCAGCAGCTCTGCAGATGAGGACCTGGGGGTTACAGTGGACAATAAGCTGAATATGAGCCAGCAGTGTGTCCTTGTTCCAAGAAAGCTAACAGTGTACTGGGCTGCATTAGTAGAAGCATTGCAGTAGACTGAGGGAACGGATTATTTCCCCTTATCCAGCACTGGTAAGGTCACATCTGCAGTACTGTGTTCAGTTTTGGGCCCCCCACTACAGAAAAGATGTGACCAAATAAGAGAGAGTCCAGCAGAGGCTAATGAACGTGAAAATTAGGGGGCCGGGGCACATGACTTCTGAGGAGAGGCTGAGGGATCTGGGCTTATCTGGAGAAAAGACCGAGAAGAGATTAAACTACCTGAAGGGAGGTTCAAAAGAGGATGGAGCTAGACTGTTCTCAGCAGTGACAGATGACAGAACAAGGAGCAATGATCTCAAGTTGCAGCAAGGGAAGTTTTGGTTGGTTATTAGGAAAAGCTCTCTCACTAGGAGGGTAGCAAAGCACAGGAACAGTGTAGCCAGAGTGTTTGTGGTATCTCCATTCTTGGAGGTTAAGACCCAGCTAGACAAAGCCTTGGCTGAGATGATTTAGTTGGGCTGGTCTCGTTTTGAGCAGGAGACTGGACTAGATGACCTCCTGAGGTCCCTTCTAACCCAAATTTTCTATGATTATACGAACTTTTTTTCCTGAAGAGATCTGCATCTGCTGAAGGGTACTGCTCAGATGCAGCGGAGAGAAAAGTGCAATATAAATGCCTAAGCAGGTAAGCAGATAATTTTGTCAACTTAAATTATGGCCCACTATCACTTGCATAACAGGCAATTAAAGTAAACCGATAAACACTCCAAGAATGCAATGACTATAATGCTGAAGGTGTGCTGATAATTACAAGTCTGCCAATAAGTTTTTATTCTAATATTTACTTACTGAGTAATGCTTTGCTTATTTTCAATGCGAGGGGAAATGTGGCGTGCATAAGAATCACTGCTTTGTGATGGGTCCACATTTATGCAACACACGAGTGGTAACAGAAATTCACAAAGAATATTTAGTCAAGTGGTCAAAAACAAACATTCAAGAGGGAGAACCCGGTGAGAGCAGAAATGACCTCTCCACCTGGAGAAAGCCATCAGTATAGCATTTGCACTAAAGATTTTCAAAGATTCTTTATGGAGGCAAGGCTTTCTTTTGCTATATCTTTTATTAGACCAACTGTATATTTGGAAGAACTGTTGGACAAGCTCTTGGCACCAGGTCTCCTGCAGACCCGAGTACAGGCAAGGAGACACAGGCCAAGCTAAATATTAAAAAAAAAAAAAAAAACCTCCATGCAAATACAAACAGTCTGCTTGGACAGAGGGAGGACGGCTAAAGAGGGTGAAGAGGGATAAAACAGGAGCACTTCTGAAACAAAAGAATAGGTAATCTAGTTAAGGGTAGAGCAGACAATAACCTGAGCATTAGTTCTGAATATTCAAACTTTTCTGGCCCCTATGCACCCTTCTCTTCCTCCTCCATGGGAGGGTGGAGTGCAACATCCTTCATGTCATTCCAGAGCACTCCAGAAGACAGGCACTTCCGTTTCAGAGGCAAAGAGAACAAGGGGTTAGGAAAAAAAAGCATCTTTGGTGGGGAACAAATGACTCCGTTATGGAGATGATCCGATTAAAGGATGAAACAGGGAAAACTGGATCAAACTGAATGCATTTCCAAAACTCCTTCAAATCAAAGCCCTGCAAGAAGCAGCTCAAGTACTGTGTCCAATGAAATAATGGGTTCTTTGAAGGCAAATTTACAAAAAAAAAAAGTTATGGTAGTGACAGGGGACATTAAGAATCTGCTCTCTCATCCAAAGTGATGTATAATGACAGATTTTCAAAACAACAGGATTCGAATTAGCCTGGAGTCTTGTCTGTGCCGATTTGCCAACCCCAGACCATTGAGAGAACGTTGGGCGTATTTCTCATTTTACCTTGCAAAGAGAGGGGGTTGAATTTGAAACTGAGATTGTTATATTGCTAACCAATAAAGTAAAAAACCTAAGCAAGCCAACTACCTAATATTACTTGGTGTAGGTATTTTCATCCTATCATCACCATCAGTGCAAAGAAATGAAAGAATATCAAAACAAGTGCAACAGTAGAATTTCAGCACTGCATATGAAGGTATATACTCTGAACTATACAGATTCAACCCCCTATATACTACGTTATCCAAATTAAACTAGAGATTAGAAATCTATTATTGTAATGGAGCTGAAAATAATAATAATAATGAAAAAAAGTGTCAAAAAATGACACAAAGAACAGAGTGAGAGGCATTCACAGGAGTTGGGTGTACTGAGGCAGGATGACTTATCTACGAAACTTGAAACTGAAGTACAGTGAGACTGGGTTTCTAATTAAATTTTACGCATGTCTGAGTGACATGGAAACAACACTGCAACCATTATATAACAACAACACAATCACAGTTCAGTAGCCTTACACTCGCATAACTATAAAACAACTGCAATGCATCAATAACATAGTCGTTAACCATACTAACTATATGTAGACCAGACAGGTTTGCTTTATGGTTATTGATTGATTTTTAATGCTAATCTTAACTGTAACCAATTATCAATGCTATGCTTTTTGAATATTCAAAACACATTTTAATTTTTTTTAAAAACCCAAAAAAACAAACAAAAAAACACCCACAACAGAGAGCAACTTCTGTGAGCCCTCCCAAACCTTGGAGCAGAAAGATATTGTGAACATAAAGGAGATCTAGATCAAATTCCTGGGTTTTTCTTAGATTCCAGGGGAAATTTCAAATGAATCAACGGAGGCCTCCTCTACGTGTTATAGGCATTGTGCAATCAACCCTAAGACTAGCTACACTTCCTGGCAGTTGCAGGGGCTCTTGGTCCCAGCTGCATGTGGCCCCTGTGGCTGGAAGCCCCCTTAGTCAAGACGGCTCCCGGCTGTGGGAGCCTGCTTCTTCCTAGTGCAGGGGGAGTACAGGATCAGGCATGACCAAGTATGCCGGGCAGGTAGCATGGTTGTGTGGATCACACATCAGATCCAAATCACACCTTTACCTACACGTGTAGAGGAGGCCTTAAGGGCAGATTTATAGAGGCATTTAGGTGCTTAACTCCCATTAACTTCCTGGTCCCTCTATATGCAACATGGGCATAATAATACTTATTGATTTCTCATTTCAGGGATTCTGAAAAAGCTTAACTCATTCAAGTTCATAAAGAGCTTTGAAATTGCCGCATGGAAGTTGCTACCGAAATGCAAAGTATTATTACTGTTAACAAAGCGCTACAACTACACAGAACAGTCTCGTTTAGTGACACAAAAAGACAGAGCCTTTTCTTCAGCGGCTCACAATAAAAGTTTTAAACAGAGAAGAGAGGAGAGCAAAGAAAGATCCTATACATGCTTGCTGTATCTCACTGCAGGAGGCCAATAATGTTCACAATTACTTTGCCCAGGCCATCCTAATCAATCCTTAAAATTACTGCACATTGGCTGGAAAAGAATGTTAGTGCAAAAGAGCTTTTCTACAAGCCAGTCTACCAGGAATGGCAAAAGTCAGAAATGCCAATGAAGGAAGAGAGGGAGCACTCTCATGTTAAAAGCAACACAAAATTAAATACAGAAGAACAAAAACAACAGGTTGAAGTGAGGAAATAAGGGGAGCATAGAAAGGAAGATCTGACAGAAATCTAGATTGGGGGGGGGGGGGAAGTAGCAACTGAAAACTTTGATACTGAGCGTCTTTCACCTGTGCAACTTCCAATGAAGTAAAGTGAGACACACCTGACTTCAATGGAAGACTTGCAAGATTGGGTCCTGACACTGTCAGCTGTTTGATGGCCTGTGCTCAATGACTAGTGGCCTCAGTCCGACTCCGAGTGCGCAAGTATCTAAATCATTATAGCAATCAGTAGAACTGGTACTGCTATTTTAGCAGACTGACCCTGCATGTAACCCATGGGGACTCGGCTTAGCTGCACTCAGCAGAGATTTAAGTCGGATGAGGTCAAAGGTAGATTTATGTTACCTTTATCCCTTCAGATCTGGGAAGGAGAAGAATTTTAGCCCTAGGCAGAAAGTGCAGTTTAAGAAAGCCTTTTGGCAAGGGACGATTTACAGAACAACAGCCTTCAGCCACGTCCAATCTAACACAGCAGTTGGGTTTGGGAAAAATGGAGCTAGTGGTGTTGTCTCTGCCAGCCCTATTTCATGTCACTTGGGGGAAATCACCACTTAGACAGCTAAGCTGCCATTAGGAACCGTAACATGGCAGCCACAATGTGGGCTAGAATATAGACTCTTGGCCCACCTGAATTTAATGGCTATGCCCTCAATTAGTCTTTTGCTCCTAGAAGTAACTCTCACAAAGTCAGGTCTTAAACATCTGTACTGCTGATGCTATTCTGTTCCCCAGCAGAGAACTCAAGGTGGCTGCCACACAGGCAATGTTCACTTGAACTGTTAAGTAAAGAAAAAAAGTGAAAGAAACCAAATAGAGGGGTGGATGAGACTGGACCAAGTTCTCACAAACTTAGTAAACTAAGTGGAAGGAACCGGCAAGTCTTGAAATACAGAGGTAGCGATTCTCCATTTAAAGTTAATTATGAAAAGGAATTTCAAAACAGTCAAAATGCTGCGTGATGAAGAAAGAGTAGATTTCATTGATGTTAATACAGGGATATGTTCAGCATCTCCTGCCGAGCACTTCCTTCTGCTAAAGAAATAGATAAACAGTATCACAAGCTTTTGTTTTGGTGCACAGGGAGATATTTTCAGCATGGTATGCAGAAAATGTAGGTGCTCATGAAAAATAACAGGAGTTGTGCTTCCAAGGCCCAATGCAGAAGATCCACTGCATATCACTGAAATTGCTTTTAAAACTACAGCGCAGTGGTGCACAAACTAACAGAAACCTGAATTCAACTGTACTGCACACTAGCTAAGGCCTTCAGAAATTCTGTCTTTTTACTTAATATGCATCTCAGTGATGCTATTGCTTTAGTACTTGGGCAACAAATATAGATTTTTCATTTAACCTTCAAAATACTTCTGTTTATATAGAAAAATAGAATGGGCTACAAGTTCACTCTACAAAAAACTTATGCAGTCAAGTCTGTTACTCACAGAACTCCCTTGGAAAAAGGTTTTAAAATCTCAGTCAATCACCTTATCATTAAGAAGGAGGTTTTCAATTCTGACATGCAACTTGAAGAAAAAGATGAAATTACAGTTCAGCAACCAAATTCCCAGAGTGTCAGTTTTTAATATTCAGAACCACTCACTGCCAAGATCCCTTCACTCATTCTATACAATACCTGGAAACTTTGGCTACGGAAACAGTTTTATCAGACTTTTATTGATATTCTTTTTATCCATGTGACAGCAAAGGAGGTATAAATTGCCTTGGATTCATTTTTCAATGAATGAAACAAGGATAAAGCTTCATCAAGAGCCTGAATGGACAAAGTGGGATGGCAAATAATATTTGTTAAAACGCACTCAGATGTCACCTCTGAGAGAAAATACTTCCTAACAAGTGGTATCCATCCTTGCATTTAATCATTAAAAGACACCCCTTTCAAACTCAGTGGTTCATTAGTGGTAAGACTACATTTTAGCGTAAACTCAATTTTAGAGCAAATGGTGGTGCAACTGCCCTACAGTCATTTTGGAAAGCAGCAAATTTAAAACTGATGAAAAGAAACAGCAGGGATGTTAGTACTAGTCTAATTAACTGTTGATGTAAAATGCCATCACAGCAAAGAAGTACAATCTAAAAGAGGTCGTATTCATTTCTGACAGTAGGGATGGATCTCGCTCTCTCATCCCAAAAATTCACATACAGATTTAGAAGCTTCTACATCTTGAGCTGCTTACCTTATGCCAGCTAATAGTTTGGTAAAGCAGGACTTTGGGTTATGGTCAAGTTATTCCTTAATGCCCTTCTGGAAAAAATGTTCCTTGCTCCTTCCCTTTCCTACCACTCAGTAAGTAATCATGACACAGAACTGAATGGATTGGTTCAGAAAGACAAGAAGTTTGTTCCAATGTCAGAGGTGAAATTGGCCTATGTTACAAATAATACAGCATATTAATGTATCTATCCAAATAAGGCATGGGGCGGGGAGGGAGGAGCTCACTACCAAAGCTTCAGGAGTATTTGGAACTAAAGACTTTTCTAAGGAAATGCAACACTTAAAGTATCAACATGATCTAGGCTCGGAAGTCACTGTATGGCATCTACTTTTGCTGCTGTTAGTTGTGTAAAGTACTGCAGGAGAAAGAGAAAACTAAAGATGCAAATGAAACAAAAGTTCACAGGTGAAAGATTTATTTTTATGAACTTCTTGCCAAAAGAAAAATATTTAACATGAGACTTAACTGGCAAAGGAATATCTAACAAAAAGCCAACATTAGCTACATAGCAGGCATGCCTACATGTTCATTAATGCGCCTTAGATATCGCACATTTAGTTTAGTACTTCCTTAATAGAGTACTAACTAAATACGCAGTACCTAGAGTTACTGCACAGTAGTGCCGGCACCCAACTATTTAGTGATGCTTACTGTGCATTAGCCTAATAACACTGTACAGTAGGCTATGAGTACGGTTTTTGCCGTGACAAGCTACTGCGCAGTGTTATTAAGCTAATGCGCAGCAAACATCTTGTGTAGATGCACCCAGTGAAAATACATACACACTATACACAATAAATAAATAAATCTTTCAAAACTTTGTTGAGTTGCAGCTGAATTCAATTCAGGTTCTCTGGTGTCTTACTGCAAGGAACAAGTTTATAAACTACAAAGCTACAAGTAAGCTTGGAAATTAAATAAATTTCAAGTATACCTCCATTTCATTTTTAAATGCAGCTAAGGACTTGGACAACGAAAATGTAAATAGGAGCAATCTAAACCACAAAAATGCAAGATAATCTTGAATACAGATTTAAAAAAAGAGGTTCTGAATTTAATTTACCCTTACTTTTGAGAGAAATAAAGTACGTTCACAGAATGAATCCGACATTGTCCCATCCAATATAAAGCTAAATTCAGTGCTTGTGTATTCTGGAAATGCAGCAGGGTAAACACCTGCCTGCACTATGCATCAGTGATACTTCTTACGGTCTGAAATCATTAGAACCCTAGTTGTGTTCTGCTGAAAAAAAAATATTGCTGATCAGAACAGCATTTTTGTAGGGGATTGGGACCAGGTGACCCTCAAAGTCCCTTCCAACCATGGTTCTAGCTGTGCACCAAGAAAGAAGGAAAGCTACCAGCAGAAGACATCCTCATGGCCACAGCAGAGCAGAGACAAGTAGCTAAATCCCCTTTATGAGGAAGGAATAAGGTTATATAAAAAAAAATAATGCAAAATATAGGAGAGGAAAAGGGAGGGTATATTCCTAGCACACCAGCACCCCAGTAAGGATTTCTACGTCCCATATTTTTGTAGGAGTAGAGATTTCATGCAGTGCAGGGAAAAGCACCAATAAATTGAAAATTATTATTCTTTTTAAAAGGCCTCTTTTTTATTAGGTATTATTTAACAGTGAGCTCTTCTTTAAATCACTTCAGTAGATACAGTTCTGTTTTCCCTTCAGTAATGAACCATGCATTTTTACTCAAATGTAGCAGGATGTTCAGTTCCCAGGATAATGATTAGGAGAAGATCTCCTGTTTTAATCTGCAGACAAAGCAGATACTGTACTTATGGTTTCAGTTCCCTGGGACAAAGATCTTAATGAAGGCCAAGACTTCATGGAAATAACCTTTTAAAAGTTTGCACACTGTAAGAGCCTATCCTAGACCAATTTTGATTTGTATTTCCTAAGGTCACAATTTTCTTGATGGAGCTTACAATCCTCTTCTGAACTATTAATGGTCTTAATTCCTCAGTTCTTCTGTGCCAGAATACTGAACATTTCACTTGCAAGTTTGCCAGCCAAAGTTTCTCTTAACAAGTACCATATCAAAAAAAGACATTCGTCTATATTGCCATCAGTACTGGGTGCATTTTTGATGAGCGCTTCTAATCGGTTCCTTTGCTTGACGATTACCTCTCCCAGGGCACGGCACCACAAACTGCATGTGCACCCATCTGCTGCACAGCTAATTAGCAGCATGGAGGAGTTTTTTGATACCAGGCTGTCCTAATGTCAAAAACACCCACCGCTGATGAAAAAAGCAGCGCGTCACACACAACAACAGCAGCCTGTGCTGCTGGAAATGGAGCTTGGCCACAATTTGGATGACAGCCAGGCTCCAAGTGGATGGCTTTGTGCTGCTGCTGCCCCGGGAGGCCCCCAGGTAAGGCTGCTGCAGCCTCCCATATCCTATCTGGGTCACTTTGACACGCACCAGAGTGCACGTGCAAGGGTTTGCCTGGGGACAAATATGTGCTGCTGCTATTTGTTCTGATGGAAATGTGCACCCCTGCACATGTGCACTCATTGGGACACACCCCCAGTGTCCAGATAATACTGTCCCTTAATTCCAATTAAGGCCGCAGCTTGAGAATTCATGTCTTGCCATAGCTTGTAGGGTGGGGAACTACCCTCAGCTGCACTAACATCCTGTGAAAAAAACTCTTCTTCCATCTCCTGGAATAGATGGGATGCTGGACAATGGTAGGGGTACCCATGTAAATCGATCTTATTTCTGATTCCCTATAATAACCTGAATTACTTTTGTATCACAAATTCCCACACTTGCCCACTCATCCACTTTGCCTAGGAATACACTCACTTTGGGACAAACCCACACTTCTGAGCATGACTCCAGACCCAAAGGTGGTATTGTAATGGGCCGTTCTTATTCAAACTTGTTTTTAAAAAAAAAACCACACACAACCCCTCTAAACTGGTTTGGAAGCAACAGTATTAAAAAATAAAATCTAATCAAATAAACAATTCACCATACATTGAATTCTCCTTAAGAACTGCAGGATAATGTTGAACGGTTTCGAAGTCGGGTATCTCAAAACTAGTCAAAGTTCCAGTAGGAGCTGGGACTCCGCTCTGTCAAAAGAAATACTTGCACAGAGACATTTACCAGGCAAACTGAAGACTGTCTGGATCATGGAAGAGATCAATTTATTAGCTTATATTAATAGATACATTTTCACTGTCACTGCAAGCCACATCTCCCCCTCTTGAGACTGCAAAAAGGTTCTTCCACAGCTTTTTGGATGATTTTCCAAATATGAAATAATCACCAGTTACATTGCACAATTATGAGAGGTTTTCTAGAGCTTTTACATTAGTGCCACATAGCTCCTCTTT
>NW_005842107.1:753088-753522 GCF_000455745.1 Alligator sinensis
CTACAAATTTCTTAGTTTCAGAACCACTTCTTTGCAAAATACGAAGTGGGGAATTAATGGTATCTTTTGCAGCTGCATGAGAATGCAACATCCAAGACAATGAAACTCTAAAACAGACACCATAAAAGGCAAGTACAACCTCAAATAGTAACACAGGTGATCTCTGGGGGAATTGCAATTCAATGTCAGGTAAAAAAAAAGTGATCAATTGTATGGTTGCAGCTCTCCCTGTTGCCATGACACTTCCACGAGCTCTCACAAATGGGCATTCTACAGCCAGTTAATTATAGAAGATCAGTCCTTGATCCCAAGCAAGCTTAGAGCTGGTGGAAGAGCATGTTCATGTCACTTCAGATACGTGAACTAGTGGGTCAATGTTTGATTATGTCAATCACAGGAAATTTGGCAGAGTTTAATCTGCCAACAGCACTTTC
>NW_005842107.1:753532-767930 GCF_000455745.1 Alligator sinensis
ACGGTACCGCCTATTTAGAACGGTGCTGCAAAAACAGCCTTCCCTTCCTCCTGCCCCAACCTTGTCCCTCCAGGCACCGCTGCACTTAGAAAAGTGAAGGTGATGTCAGCCTTGGCCCATCTCATAGCTGGTTTCCTTCTCTTTATCCCACATGCTGTAATCACTTCTCACTTGAAATTCCCACACCAGTGTTTGTCGCACTGAACTTTCTCTATGCTCCCTCTCCCACCTCGTACATCAAGGACCACACGGTATGCAGGCCTAGCCAACAGCAATGCACAGCTCACAAACTGACCTCTCCAGGAAGGCATCAGCGTTGCAAGGCCTTCCATCTCAGACAAACTAAAACACCCAGGCTTGCAATAAATAGCCATCTAAAAAACATAACTCCTTACTACTCCCACGCTGCCATGGCAGAGCAACACGCGGGAGGCACAATGCCTCAGTCCCACCTGCTGCTTGCTCCTTTCTGTCCTCTTTGGGGTGAGGGGGGAGTACCTACCTCCAAGGTAAAAGGAACTGAACATCTCATTTGATACCTAGGTCATGCTTTGTAACTATATAGATTTGAGTACTGTTCTATATAGTCACAGAGAAACAAGCCCCAATGCTACCCTAACTATGCCCTGATGTGCAAAGCCATTGGGGATTTAATCTTTATTTGTGAACATAAGCCAGAACCTTAATATTCTTTATAGTGGTATTTTAACTGACATGATGCTTATGCCTGCAGAATGTTTTGATGCATTTACATCATATTTGTGATTTAATCTACAGCTCCATGCTTATCCCTTAGGTGTGCGGTATATTCCACTGTTAAAGAGGCAAAGCAAAAACAAAACAGCTGAATACACACTATTTAAGCAATCTATTAAAAAAAAATGTCAGAGGCATATTTTATTATTTCTAAATTGGGCCATTGATCAGCAAGATGAGAAGCAAAGAAAGAGAACTGCTCCCCTAAAACATGCGACTCACTTATTTATGTTGCATCTTCAATCAATAAGATAAAAATATTACTAAAAATACAAAGATTCATGGTTTTGATGCACTGCTGCCCCTCGCATTCTGATGTGAGCCCACCTTCAGGTTGTACTAGAACTGTTTATAGGATTATCATCTTGTCATTATTACATATTAATGCTCCATTGCTTATGCATAACTGGCTGCTATATGATCTGGAATGAAAAGATGCAAATAGTTAAGCAGTAACAAATGAGATGTAGGGCATTCACACAAGACTGGAAGCACAGCAGCTCCTTCAGGTTGGCCTGAAATCTGGGTCCCTGGATAGTAGCTTCTCTCCAGTAACTGTTTTGCACCCAAAACGTTTTTTGCTGTCGTCCGCTAAGTCTACAGATGCATAGTTTTCAATAACAGCGGTGCTTGTGAAGGCACAGCTTTGATGGTGGATGTTAGACCAAGTATGTGGTAGGTCGTAGGGAACGAGTTTCTCTTTTTATACATACAGGCAGTCCTCGGACTTATGACACAATTGGTTCCTGAAAATGGCGTCTTAAGCCGAAACATTGCAACTCGAAACCCATATTCCCATAGGAACCAACGTTATAAAAAGGAGGGATTGGTTCCTGAACCAAGGCCTGATAACCTGTTTTCACCAAAAATAACCCAGAATTTTGTACTCAGTCAATTATAGATGAGTATTATAGCTACATTGATATATTTATATTGTAAATAGCAATCACATGGATTTGAAAGAACTTCTTTGAGGTGACTTTGCTGGACTTTTTGAAGGGCTTTTGGTTGGACTTTCTGAAGGGTTCTTGGCTGGAGTCTTCTCAGGAGTCTTGGCTGCAGGTTTTTCTGGAGACTTGGCTGCTTTCTTAAAGAAAAAGTGTCCAAGGGAGTTTGGACAGCTGTTCTCCAGGGAGATGGGTGACACAGCGACTTGTTCACTGGCACGGCATCACATCCGATCAAGCGTTAAGTTGAAACAGACGTCAGAAAGTTGAAACGGTGTCAATGTAGAAACGGTGTAAGTGCGAAACATTGTAATTCGAAACGTTTCCATCAAGGAAAATGGATTTGCTAATGGTGTCCATAATTTATGCAAGATGATGTACCATATATAAATCATTTATGATGTACAGAATACAAGGTTAAAATGATGTACAGAAGCTCTACTCTGTGTCCTTGATTAGATCCATCTTAATTGACCAGTACAAATTCCCATAATTTGAAATGGCATTCATAATACAAGTCCTGACCAGGTTTTCATGCTCTGGTATGCCAAATTTGAAATGAGACAGAAGCTTTCAGGAATATACCCCAAGGTAGGATAGGGGACTTAAGACTAGTTTTTGTTGAAAAAAAAACATTGCCTGCTCTTGTACGTATACACGTTAGAAGGAGGCTGAAGAAATAAGCTTCGTATCCATTAGGGTATTTTTGTAAGTCAGCTAGTAAAAACCCTTCAAAATGACTTGAACTTTAGTTAGGCCATAGAGTGATAGAGATGACCAAGACGTACAAACCTATGAAATAAGCTCCCACCACCACCACTCCATAGAGCATATAACATGTGATCCTCAGGAAAGGGCAGCTTCATTCAACTTGACAAAAGAACCTAGATACAAAAAGCCTCTTCTTTTACTTAAGTGAACTACAGCAAAAAAACCATTTTTCCTGGTACCACGTGGTAGGTCTCGGACCTTAATGCACTCTGGAGGGTCTGCTATTTATTCTGTTTTGGGGCCTGCTCCACATTTACGTCTCCCCTCTACCCAAGCGGACAGCCCAGTTCTGAAAGGCAACCAGGAATAACCTAGCACCTGTGCACACCTCTGCCTTCTTCACCACAGTTATCAGACAATATGCAGGAAAAACTGCTTGAAATAGCATCACAAAAACCAAGAACAACAACTCGCAAGGCAACAATAACTGAATCTCTACCAAGGCACATAATGAACTTTGCTTAGTATGCCTGGGCCAAGAGCCACTTAAAAGTTACTTGGCTACTTCGACCACTAGCTCCATCTTCACTTGATTTTAACAGGATTCAGATCATGTACCCCCATAAGTTGGGGGGGGGGGGGGGGAGGGTTGGTTGGTTGGTTTTTTTAAAAGGGTACATCTAGACAGCTAAATGAAGATGACATTTTAGGTCAGACAGGCATACCTGTGCTAGCACTAGTTACAAGAACAAAGAGGGAGTGAGATTTAGCATAGACTAACAATTTCAAAAACCTTCCTGGCATGCTAGGTACACAGCTTAGTTATTAGCCCAGACTTGTCAGAGCCACAGTATTCTCATGGCTATTCCTACTTAGGCGAGTTAGGTTAGAAGAAATCCAAGTATCCCGTGTATAGGCTGCAACCACATTCTCTTTTTCTATACAAAGCAACATCAGTTTTATCACAGACTTCAAAGAGCCAACCAGGATTTCACTGCAGGATTACATTTAAGCAGAGCAATGGTCCTGTTATCTTGGAATATACTGCATAATTACAACACACACACACAAAAAAAACAAAAACAAACCACGCACACACTTTAGGAAACGACATAATAAAGTTCTAAAAAACAAAAGAAGAGAGACCTTCAAGAGTTGTTTCTAGGCTCTATCACTTTCCTGGCAGGTTGAACATTTCTACTCGCCAAAATTGCCAACCTTCTTTCTGTCGAAGACTGGCTACAACTGTCTCTAGTCAGTAACAGCAATAGCCCAGCTTCACTTACCTGTTTTAATAGGTGGTATTTTTAGTATTACATTTCAATTAAAAAAAAAAAAAAAAAAAACACCAAACCAAACCAAACCAAACAAACCGTATTTCTGTAAAAAGCAGAGAATGCTACTGCCCATTGAAAACCAGATTATTTGGAAAAAAAAAAAAAAAAAAAAAAAAAAAGAACTTAGTCCAAGTTCTAATTCTACCTCCGTCAATGACCAATTTGGGGAAGTTACTTAACAGTGCATCTTTTTTCAATCTAGAAATGGAGACATTTATGTACTTTATGGGGATGTAGTAACTAATGTGTACAACACATTTAAACTATAAAAATATTGACAGTGGCAATTTGTAGAAATGTTTCAATGCTAACACTGTGCTTTGTTAGACTGCATTTGGACTCAATTCTACTTTTAAGTCTAAATGGCCCAAAGCTCACCAACTCCAAAGGAAACAAGGCTAGTCCCTTTAAACTGTACTTTCTCCAAATTCTGCCTACTTCCATAAAACAGTTACTTTACTTTGACAAGTTGTCCAGTGTCTCAGCTATACACATTATAGCTCACAGAAATGATCAAATGTTAGCCCCATACACACATCATCCCTCGTTAACACTTTATAGTATCATAGTCAAAACTAAGTAAACGGTGCAACAAACTAGAATGATCAATGGTTTTACAGCAATAATGACCAAAGTAGAATAAAAGACATTACCTGATCCACACTTCTACGAAAGGAGTACCCTGGGACGTGATGGCCTTCATCTCTCTTCAAAAGGTAAGAGTCTGTTCCCTTACAGGTTGGCTGATCTCCTATGCAGGGCTTTAAACTAGGTTCGTTGGGGGACAGGGATGCAGACAACAGTGAGAGCCTATGATCAATGAACCATAAGCCATGCACAAGAAAAGTCCATGTACGTACTAAAGGGGCCCGATGGACATCAGGACAGGGGGGCACTAAGGGCATCCATAAGGGGGCTAATATTTCTCTACATTAATGCTAGGAGCATGGGGAAGAAGCAGGAGGAACTTGCACTCCTGCTTGCAAACAAAAACTTCGATTTAGTTGGGCTAATTGAAACCTGGTAGGACCCTACCCATGCTTGGGCAGTCAGCATTGAGGGCTATAGGCTGTACAGACGAGAGAGAGTAGGGAGAACCAACCATTCACATAGGTTCTTAATCTGCATTCAGGACCTTTACCCAACACAGGAGGTATACAGTCCCACTAGGGGAAATGCCTTACTGGATGCAGTCCTGGCTACAGGGGATGATTTATTTGGTGGGGGATCTTCTGACACAAGGTAACCTAGGGGACAGTGACCATCACTTGATTGAGTTCACTATCCAGCACAGGGTGGGAAAGATAACCAGTAGGACAGAAGGGCTAGGCTTCAAGAAAGACTAACTTCAATGTGCTCAGGAGATTAGTTAGCGAGGCACTGAAGAAGAGAATTGGTGAAACAGGAGTCCAGGAAGGGTGGTTGTTCTTAAAAGGGAGCAATCCTACAAGCGCAGAAGGAGACACCTTTGCACAAGAAAGGGGGCAAAGGGGCCAAGAAACCCTCTTGGCTGAACAGGGAAGTCCAGGAAAACCTAAGGGCAAAAAGAAAGAGGCATATAGGCTGTGGAAGCAGGAGGTAGCCACCAAGGCAGAGTATACCTACTTGGCCTGCACCTGCAGGGAAGCAGCAGTCAGAAAGACCAGAGCAGAAATGGAATTTAGGCTGGCAACAAAAATTAAAGACAACAAAAAGTCCTTCTTCAGGTATATAGGGAGCAAAAAGGCGGCGCAGGGTAGTATAGGCCCTCTACAAGACAAACTAGGGGAACTAGATAGCAGGGACAAAGCTGAGCTCTTCAGGTAGTTTTTTGCTTCTGTATTCTTGAACTCTGATCAGGACAAGTCTCCCAATTGGATCATAGACAGGCATAAAGGTGTAACCAGTCCACCAACTGTTAGCACCGACTCAGTGGAGAGACAGTTGGAGCAGATCCTGCTTTACTAACCTTGTTTCTTTTTATTACCAGGTCACAAAATGCTTAGACGCAGGAATTGAGATGGATGTCATCTACCTTGGACTTTAAGAAGGCCTTTGATACTGTATCTCATTATATTCTCATAGATAAACTGAGACTGCGATGTAGATGATATCAGTCATGTGGGTGGCAAATTGGCTTAGGGGGTTGCACCCAGGGAGTGGTAGTGGATGGGTCGGTATTGACCTGGAAAGATGTGGGCAGTGGAGTCCCACAAGGTTCAGTCTTTGGACCGGTGCTGTTCAACGTCTTCATTGGTGACTTGGATGAGGGCATGGAAAGCACTCTGTCCAAATTTGCAGATGATAACAAATTATAGGGCAAAATTAAGATACCAGAGGCCAGGACACAAATCCAGGCAGATCTGGACAGGTTGGAAAAAATGGGCAGAACAGAATAGGATGCAGTTCAATAAGGACAAATGCAAGGTGTTGCACCAGCGTGCTTACAGGCTGGGGGAGGACTCTCAGCAGCACGGCAGCGGAAAGGGATCTTGGAGTCATTGCTGACACCAGATGAACATGAATCAATGTGATGAAGTGATCAGTAAAGCTAACCTCACTTTATTATGCATTAGTAGGTGCATGACAAACAGGTCCAAGGAGGTGACACTTCCCCTCTATGCAGCATCGATCAGGCCACAGCTAGAGTACTTTGTCCAGTTTTGGGCACTGCACTTCAAGAGGGATGTGGATAACCTTGAGAGGGTTCAGAGGACAGCCACTTGTACAATTAGGGGCCGCAGGCAAAACCCTACGAGGAGAGATCAAGGGCCCTGGACCTCTTCAGCCTCTGCAGGAGAAGGCTGGGAGGTGATTTGGAGCCACCTACAAATTCATCAGGGGAGGACAGCATGGAATAGGAGATGCCCTGTTTACCAGGTCACCCGTTGGAGTAACTAGGAACAATGGCCACAAACTGACAGAGGACAGATTTAGGTTAGATATCAGGAAGAACTTCTTTATGGTGAGGGTTGCCAAAATCTGGAATGGGCTTCCAAGGGAAGTAGTGCTCTCCCCTACCTTGGGGGTCTTTAACAGGAGGCTGGACAAGCATCTGGAGGAGGTCATCTGACCCCAGCGCTCTTTCCTGCCCAGGGCAGGGGGGTGGACTCAGTGATCTGCTTAGGTCCCTTCCGACTCAAACATCTATGAATCGGACATTTAGTTGTTTTTTTTAGGATTTGCTTCCAGCTTTAGTTCATCATTTGGCTTATTACAAAAAGCATAAAAATTAACTTGTAAGCCTGTGTCAATAATTACATTCAAGTGATGGTTTTAAATACTACTTACTTCACTTGTGATATGCAGTTGTTAAATAACTAAACGTGCAAAAGCTATAAGGACAGTATTTGTACTTTTCATTTTGATGTGCAATTTTATGCTCTGGTATTAGTATAAAATATGTATAGAGGCAGGTAGCTTTGAACTAATTTGCAACGACACTCTACTAGACTAGTAAAGACTTGACTGGAACAAATAAAAACCATCCTATTTTAACAAGCGCCTACTTAGAACTGGGCAAAAAAACAAAACAAAACAAAACACTTTTCAGCTGAATAATTTTCAGACACCCAAAAATGCAGTTCTGGCACAATCACAACTACTTGAAACTAGTCACTAAATTCTGTCTACATTCACAACCAGAAGAAACAGAAGATGAACACGCACACTTAATTAAAAAAGTTACACAAAATAAAATAGAGAATGAGATGAAAGAGATGCCGAGACAAAAAAAAGCTTTATTTTATTTCCCCATCAAAACATTCTTCTTTTTCTTGAGTTGAATTCAAAATGATTTTCTGCTCTTTTTCTATTTGGCCAAACCAAGGGGGAAAAAAATCATGTTTTTATACAGCCTGATTTCTAGCTCTAAGAGAAAGATGGTCATAGACAAAATAAACTAGCTCGATCTGTTTCTTCCTACCCTGCAGACCTTCAGCGACAGGGCATGTTCGCATGGCAATATATAAAAAGGTGCCAGCAACAATGCTAAAGAAAAATATGATGAAACAAGGTCATCTATGCCTGGTTCCTCCTATAGAGGAAGGGCTATGATTGCTTTGAACTATAACTCTTAAAAGCTTTATCTTTATTGTTTTATAAAATTTTAGGTTCTGTGCTTAATATAAACAGGTTTTTAAATGGAACTACAAAAGAAAAAGGTAATGTATAATTACTACGAATACCGTCCTTGTTCATACACAGACTAAACAATATCTCAAAATACAGTATTCATACTAAACTTTCACATACTTTGCAGGCTTGCATTTGGGAATGTTAACATCAACCCATAAAACAATTTCTCATGGCCTGTAGCTGATACTCTAGAAAGCTTAGCACAAATTGCTCAGAGCAGTTCAATACAACTCATATATGCTTTCTGACACCAAAATTCAATTTCATAAGTCGTAATCAGCCACAAAACATATTACAAGCTGAATACAAGCAACATTAAAAGGCAATTTCTTCTTATTATTGACTACTTATCAACGGACAACTTTACTTAAATTGAAACAATCAGTATGTTTTATGGTTATTAGCAAAATTACTGATCATTGATAAAATAACTGTGCTTTACAGACCATTAGAAGTGTACCTGAATCCAAGTAACCACTCTGATATTTTGAAAAAGAAAACATCACGTTTCAATGCTAAATGCAGATGTTCAATCAATCATTAAAAGGATGGACAATTAGATTACAGCTGAACTTGTACCATTAGATCTGCCCCTGGTCTGAACAGGTTCACAGGGTAAAGGTTCTGTTTCCAAAGTAAGCTGGGAAGAAGCTCTGTCTGTAGAAAACAACGGTAACCCACCTGGACTTCTTTAAAAAAAACAAACAAACAACAACAACAACAAACAAACAACAAAACACCTATTTTTGGCCCCTTAAGCTCCACTTATGCAAGCATATACTTGCCCAAATCCTCAGCTGGTAGCACTACTCTAAATTTTGTTAAGAAAAAAAATCAAAACAAGCCAACCAGCCAACCAACCCCAATAGACGGTGTTAGTTTACATCAATGGAAATCAAACTCATTCATTCATTCTCAGTTTTTACTATTTTGTGACTTCACTGAACAGTTGTGATCAATATTTTGATCCTTTCAGGCATAATATTAACTCTAATCTATTTTAAAATGTACAGATTTCCTGAAATACTGGAGTCACAGGAACATGCAAGTGGTACAATAAATTGGAGGTGTGACCCGAAAAGCTGTCATGTTTTAATCTAGGACTGTCCAACTGATGACCTGTGTACCACATACAGCCCACAAAGCACCTAACTGCAATCTTTGTCCCCCTGGTCCAGCTGCTGCTACCCCTTTGCTCTTTTTCTGCTGCTGCTGGAGACCCTGGGACTCTACTTTCAGTTTTTAAGGGCAGGGTGGAGTGGTACAGCCTGTGGGGCAGACGGGAGCATGCGGCTCACACAATGTGCAGTCTGGGGGTGTACAGCCCCCACAGCCATTAGGAAGCTGGACAGCCCTGTTTTAAACTCAACTAAACAGGCTTGAAATATCTGGTGTAGACCCATTCTATTAGCATTTGTTATACTCTACTATAGACTCTCATCTACAATACAGTAAACCTATTTATTACCACTTGTATTGCATTAGCAGATTGTATTGCATAAGCACCTAGAAGCTTAAATTGTCCCTGAGGACTCCATTGTGGTAGGCACTATATAATCACAAACACCAAGATGGCCCCTGCGTACAAACCAATGACTTAACCTCACCACCTATTACACTGCAATATCTGAGGTAGTTAGCCGTGTCAGTGTGAAGTCAGGCAGAAGGGAGGGCAGTGTGGCACATTAGAAAGCAACTGGTTCAGGGAGGTATGGCCCTTTCATAGGTGACAGCCTGTTTTGCCAGATGCTATGAAAATTCATTGGGTATGAAAGGTTATTCCTCTCTGAGCCAGCTGGCCTCTAGAACGAGCCACCAGTGTCCTACCTTCTGCCACTAATACTCCATATTAAATCGTAGCCTAGGCAAAGCCAAAGCAGGTCATTTGGCCCCATTTCATTTTGTTTCTTCAATTTAATTACCTAGCTATTTTAAAAGAAAATAAGTATATCAGTGCAGCAAGACGTTTGGTCCTCCTGCTACTTTGAGAAGGCAGGCTACCTGAGAAGCAGCCTGCAAGTATGCCAAGGGGCAATTACGAGTCACATGGCTGGGCCATAAGCCCAGAGCTGGAGCTAGGCAGGTAGTCTAGCCCTGAGAACCATGGAGAGAAAAGCTCCTGGTTAACATCTAAGCTGGGGCAAGCAACACTGGTGGTTTGTGGAAGGGACTAAGGGGAGGCAAGGAGATTCCAGATGGCCTAGAAAGAGAGGGGTCAGAGAGCCTTAAGACAGCAGAGGGCCCAAAGTGCCCGTTAGGTCTCACTCACTTTAGGAGCAGCGCCAGAGCCCAGGAAAGGCTAAAGGCCAAGAAAGGGCCACAGCCAGAGGCTGGTGGGGCAGCAGAACTCATGAGTCTCAACTAGTCTAAGAATAGGGTCAGGGTTTAAGGAGATGGACTGAAGGTTGGGAGGGTCAGGCACCCACAGCCTGGAAGAGGTGGTAGATACAAGGCCAAGGGCCTGGTGTCCGCAAGATGCAGAAACAGGGCTGAGGGATGCAGAATGGGTGAAATGCCTGGCAAACAGACAGCAGCTGGAGCCTAGAAGGGGACAGAAGGCAGGTCTGAGCTAGGGTGTTTGATAACATCTACAAGGCATAGGTGTGGGCACTGGGGAGGATGGAGCTCAATTAATACGAGTAAGGTCACTTGTATTCATGAGGATGACATCTGACTTGGGAAGCCCTGGAGCAGCCTTCCTTTTCTGAAAGTGTCATTTCATCAAGCTGTGGCAGAAAAGGAGAAGGGTAGACTGTCTAAGGAGAGCCAGGCTGACAGGGCTGAGAGGGCTCCAGGGGGATTGTGGCCACTCCTGAAGCAGGACACTGTTACATTGGTGCACTGGCTGGGAAAGTCAACGTAGGAGCAGGAGAAGCAGACCCTTGGGCAGGCAAGAAGAACAAGGCCAGGGAGCCCAGAGATCTCAACTGGCCTAGGAGCAGCACCAGGGGACTGAAAGTCAAGAAGGGGTAACTGCCAGTGACTGCTGGGGCTAAAGAGACCAGAGATCTCAACTGGCCTAAAAGCTGGGCCAGGGCCTGAGGAGAGGGGTCAAATGCTTAGGGCTACAGCCAGAGACTGACATGGTCAGGGACCTACAGCCCAGAGAAGAGAGGGCTCAGTTAGGAAGAGGAAAAGGCTGAGCAGGAGAACCCTAGGCTAGCTTGGGGGCCAGAAGGTACAGAACCAGAAAAAGGGCCTCTGGGGTACAGAGAGCAATATGATGCTGGAATGGGCAGCCTTGGGAGACTGCACAGGTGCTACGTAAAGAAGCTTTTAGGGGACAGGTCTCTCTGGGGTCCTGGGTAAGACCTGAAGTTGCACCTTCCTGGGGGCTAGTACAATCTGGTAGAGCTACTCATGATGTGGTCTCTAAAGTGCCACATATAGCAATCTCAGGGCAAGGCGAGTAGAAGGTGCTTTAAAACTCTAGAGGGTCTAAGGAGCAAGTACAGCAGGGGTGGTCAAAATTTGGCCCGTGTGCTGGATTTGGCCTGCCAGGCCAGCCTGCGGGGCCCCTAAAAAAAAATTAGTCAATTAATATTTATCTGCCCCTGGTCAAAGATGACCGATGCCAGAGACCGATGCCAGGGAAAGCCATGGCAAAACGCTGCAACAACAAGGCCCACCCGACCCCACCTCCCCCCCGCCAGCCAGAAGGCTCCTGCTCAATCGTGTGGTCTGGCCATGCAGCTGGAAGCCACGTGCTGCAGAGCAGCTGGCAAGCGGGCATGAAAGTGGGGAAAGCGGTGGTGGGAGCAGTGGGGAGTGGAAGCGAACTGGTGTGCAGGAGTGCAGAGCTTGCGCCAGTGTCCCGGGGCCAGCGCCGGTGGGGCCCAGAGTAGGGCAGCAGGATTGTGGGGCGTGGGTTGGCAGGGGTCTATGGAACTGGGCTGAGCCACACCAGCAGGGAGAGAGGGGAGCTGGCCCGGCTCCATAGAGCCCTAGCCGAGCAGGACCCCATGCTCCTGCCGCTCTGCTCTGGGTCTTGCCAGCACTTGCCCTGGGATACCGGTGCGGGCCCTGCGCTTCTGTCCAGGTGTCGCTGGCTCTTGTGCACCTACTCATTCGCAGTCCCCCCCACCCCATCCCTGTGGTACAAGTGGGGACCAGCATGCACAGCCCTGACCCTGCATGCCCTGTGCTCACCCATCCAGGCTGAGAAGCAGCAGCACAGAACAAACTGCTGCTCAGTACAGAGAAAAAGCAGTCCCTCCTCCTCCCGCTGCTGGTGCTTCCTGATGCAGCTGCTCAGAGCCAATGTGGGGCTGCCATTGCAGCCCAGAGGCAGTGGTGATGTGGCGGAGACACAGGACAGCCCTGCATGGGCTCTGGGTGGCTGTACCAGGAAGCACCAGCCACAGGGTGGGGGAGGGGTTGCTTTCCCCACCACTGCTACTCAGCCCAAACACTCAGTCCCCACACCCACCCACAGCTCCCCACAAACCCCACACCTAACCACCCATACCCCTGCCCCAATACCCCTGCACACCCCACACAATATACAAGAGTAAGAATGCATTTTGAGCTATTATTCAATCACTTCTACATATACAGCACAAACATGCACAAATCAGGACAAAAATATATTTTTTAATTAAAATTTTAATTTTTAGTATACAATTTGGGGTTTTTTCCCTTAAGATGGCAAGTCCTCTTCCCCAAAGGAGTACTTCCAGGGGCAAGGGGAGGGACTTCCAGTGGCAAAGGTCAGAGGTTGGGGCAGGACTTCCAGTCCCAAAATTGTAACTAGAGGGTAGGGCACCTGTCAAGGGGTGGGACAACCTATGCATCCCTCAACAGCTTGCCAAAACTTGATAAGTGGACCTCTGCCTGAAATAAATTGCCTGCCCTGAGGCAGAGCCATGCTGCCCATTCAGTCTCACTGGCCTAGGAGCAGGGATAGGGCTCAGGAGCCAAGGAGGGCCACAGCTAGAGACTGGCAGAGCTGGAGAGCCCATGGGTCTCAACTGGCCTAGGAGCAGGGCCAAGGTCAACGGAGAAGGACCGAAAGTTAGTAGGGCCACAGCTGGAGACCAAGGGAGTCAGAGGACTCATAGCCCAGTGAGGCCTGGTATAAGGATGAAGATAGCCAAGAGCCCATAAGGGCTGTTAGGATTGATTAGTATGCATGACATCTGTGAGGCATGGACGTGAGTATTGGGGAGGATGGATCCCATGTAATCAGCTCTTAAGGCAATGAGTAGGGTCACCTGTACTTATGAGGAGGAGATTTGATTTGGGAAGCCCTGGGCAGCCTCCCTTTTCTGAAAGTGTCATTTCATCAAGGTGTGGCAGGCGAGGAGAAGGGGGGATTGTCCAAAGACAGTGAGGTTCACAAGGGCTGCAGGGGCTCCAGAGGCATCAAGGCTATCCCTGGAGTTGGACCCTGTTATACAGTCAGAAACACCAAATCCGCTCCAAGTCCTCAACTCCATGGAAAGCTCCCTTAATACACATATGTCTAGTTCCTCCCCATGACCATCCAACACATAATTTCTCAAGTATTAGCACTATAACAGAGTCCCTTCAGCTAAAATCTCTTCTTTAGCTGTTGCTGCACATGCTACGGATCAGCTTCATCCACGTTATTCCAAGGAACTGGAGAAGAGTACTTGGTGTGGCTGTACACAGGAGAAAAATAAGCAATGATTTATAGAGAATGAAAGGAAGTTGCTATATGGGGATGCAGAAAAGTCATGAGAAGGTGTATGTGGAGGGCAGGAGAGGAAGACAGAGGACTAAAGATAAAAAAGGGCTAGACTTAGAAAACCCCTTCCTGTCTGCTGCTAAATTCTCCTTTCAAAATAGTGTTAATTCTCAAGCATTAAGGAACAGCATGGAGCTTCAGAGACAACAAGGAGAAGGCTCAGGATGCTTCCATACAGATGAGAAAGGGGAATATTAAGTGTAGTAGGAGAAGTTATCTAAAGAGATTGGCCAGGGAGGTCAGAGATGGGCAAGACTGAACGGATGAAGGAAGAAGCTGGAATTTCCAGACCATGGGCACTAGAGAGGGACAGGTGGGAACTACAGTCTGAAGCAAGGTTGAGGAAGTTGTAGAGAGAACTGGGAAGAAAGGAGACAGAGGCTGAGGGAGTCAGGGAAGTTCTGGAGATGACAACAACTGCAGATGTAGTGAGAGTGTGAAGCAATAAGGGGGACAATGTTTAGAGATCAATTTATGTAGAGGACATAGTGAGGCTGTGGAGAGGAACTGGAGCTAAGAGATGGCAAAAGCGAGAGGAGCGTGCAGAGGGGCTGGTGGAATGGGCTGGGGAAATCCAGTACTGCACAACAGTAGCTGGAAGCAGGGAGGAGAAGGGAGCAGCAGAAGTATGCAATTGTGGGAAAGAGCCTATAGTGGTTGGGTGCTGTACAGAAGGGCCAGGGGTTTGCACAGGATGGGCATATGCCTGCAAGAGATGTGGGGGTGGGAAGTAAAGTATGTGTGTGTGGGGCTGCTCAGCTCTGCAGGGGAAAATACAGGAATGTACAAGAAGGACCCATATAGACAGCAAAGGGGCTCAG
>NW_005842107.1:767961-772090 GCF_000455745.1 Alligator sinensis
GGGGAAAGAGACTGAACAAGGCTCCTGAATGACAGTCCTAGTACTGCCACCTTGGTCGCTGACTAACCTGTGCCTCAGGGTCAGGTTCTGGCTAGTCCCAGCATGTGAAGCAGAGCTGGGAAATACAAAACCAGCTGTGAAACTTGTCAGAACTACTGTTAGAGAAAAAGGAGCAGAGTTGAGAATGTCTTTACTCCAGGAGAAGCCACATTGGGCAATAAATGAATGAAGGCAAGTAATTTTTAGGTTAAATTTCAGCAGTGCTCTGTATCTAGAGCAGGGATGAGCAATTATTTCGGATGGAGGGCTGCTTACTGAGTTTTGGCAAGCCGTCGAGAGCCACATGACAAGCATCCAGAGGCAGATAAAGATTAAAGTTTCTAAATTTTTAGGGGCCCCGCAGGCTAGATAGAATGGCCTGGCAGGCTGCATCCAACCAGCGGGTCCCATTTTGCCCACCCCTGATCTAAAGTTTCACCAAGCCATATGGTGACTGATATTTTGGACATTAGGGAAAGGGTAGGTATGGGGGAAAGGAGAGAAAGAAAAAGGAAGAAGAGAACAAAAGTAGAATACTGTATATTTGAAGTTATGTTTAAAATATACTGTTTCTTGTGCCAAAGTTAAATTTTCTTGTGGGGAGGAAGTGGAAAAGAGATTAGGTAAAATAGATACAAATAGACACACAAATTGAAGATTTAGATACCCTCATTAAAAAAAAAAATTAAAAAAAAAAAAATTACAAAAAAAAAAAAAATAAAAAAAAAAAAAAAAAGAGGTGGGGGAAACGAATTCAATCCTTAATATGTCAAATAAAGGATGTGCCATCTACAAATCTCAGTACAACCTATGCTGCCATGTAAATTGTGAATCCTAATCCACCTCCTAAAAATGCAACTCGGTCTGTTAGCACTCCTGACTTCAAAAACCTGCTCCCGCATATGCCCTTCTAGTGGGAAGGGCAGCCTGGCAGAGCGTCTCCCACGCATAGCCTTCAAGCCCCCTGCAGTTTAAAACAATGCAAGCCCTTAGATCATCTTAAACAGACCTAAGTGGAACTTCAGATCAATTTAAACTGGTTAAGCCACTTTAAGGTCTTGGATCATTTTTTCCTCCACAACCCACAATTCAAGGATTTACAAGAAGGCTGAAGCTGTAAGGGAGCCAGTTTCAAGGGGGAAAAAAAATTAACACTAATTTCAGATACAACATATGGCCCAAGTGCCTCTGACAATTTCAAAGGATTGGCAGTCTCAAGTGTTCACAACGGAGAATGGTTTAGAAGTCAGTATTGTAAAACACAGAGAAGGAAGGGGGCGAGGAGACAAAAAAAAACCAACAAACCAAAAAATACCGCCACCTTTATTTACCTCCTGCTTTTATAACCTTTGTGACAGTCTAATTTCCAAGTTTCCAAGTGAAATGAGGAAACTGAAGTTTCTAGGTACTGCTTATTTGCTCTCCTTATGCCAGAAACATCCAAAGGGTTATGGTTAACATTTCCAGAAAACATTTACCATCAGACAGACCAAGAAAGAAAATGAGACAATTAAGTTTTGCAATCAGCACCAGAAGTACAGTAAACCAAATTTGTATTTGAAAGACCACAGAAAAAATAAGTCCTCACTTAAAAGTAGTAATACATGCTAAGGGCTATTAACACTCACTGGGGACCAGAAGCCAAATTATTTTTATGGGGATGCATGCAGAAGTTGTAGGCATGGCATGGGGGCGGGGGGAGAAAGAAACAGAGAGACACTACTTACACAGAGAACAACTGAATCCTGTCACTGCTCCCTGAGCAAAGGATACAGTGCCACAGGCTGGGCCATCTCTCAAAAGGGCTGTAGTGAAGCTACTGCTGCAGCTCTGCCATCCTCTATTTGCCAGCAATAGGAGACAACTCATTATGTGATAGCTGCCCCTTTAGATGGTCTCTTCAGCATCCCTATAAGCATCTTTTTGGCCTCTGCTCTCCCTAACTAGAATATATCCAGCTGCCGCCACTGGTATGGGTCCCCTCTGCTGCCCCTCTTAATACAGCAGTGGCTTCCAAAACCCTAACAGAGCCCTAATCTACTTTAAGTGTCCCAGCACAAACATATACTGCATTTTAGGGATGACAGACTCGCCCTAGAGTCCTAACCCTGGTATCCTGATCATCTTCTTTGCTTCAGGCCTTACCCCATATTCAGTGTGAACTTTAATACATAGCGTTATGCTTAGGTTACTTATTTGTGAGCTATTCCTGTATTTGTACCTAGGCTATAGTGTCAATGGTATACAGCGTCATCCTTCACCCAACCCACACCAGTCCTTTTTTACTTTTTTTTAAGATATGCCTTAATATGGCTTGCTCTTCATACCAGAGAACTTCCTTCTATGATACCGCATTCATATGAATGTCTCCGACCAGTGGTCTGGCCTGAGACAGCTCACTTCTGGTCCCCACATGTTTGTACTAGGAAGAGCAAGTATCATCAGTAACGTGAGAACGAAATATAGTATGCAAGAACTCATGACAATTATTAACGCATGCAGCCCCGAACTGTATCTGTTGGAAGTCGCAGGGGTTTCATACTGATACAAGCCTGCCTTTCCTGGCAAGTGAGAAGAACTACAGGCTTTTCCCAATGTACAGTCCCATCCATCCACAGTCAGCTAACACCTTACAGTACCAAGCAAGACTTCTCTTCTCATTCAGCTGCCGGCAGCCTGCTACCTTTTGGAACCAGTTTCCATAGAAACAGAGGTCTGGTAGGAGGAAGTATGGTAAAGGAAAGTCAAGTCATCACTGTTTTGGATTCTCCGTCTTAATCTCAAACAGTCCACCATCAGTTACCCTGGAAACACGAGTGGAAACAGAAGGAAGTGGCTGAAAGTTGGAGCTCTCCAAGTTTCCATTTCTAGTAAAAAGGGCTAAGGATTTTTTTAAAAATATATATAAAAAAATATTAAAACTCAAAATACAGAATTGGTTTGTTTGTTGTTGGTTTTTTCTCCCAAGTTACTGTTTGGTTGCAGGTCCTTAATGCATCGGGCCAAACAAATCATTGCAAATAAGCAAATAGCTGGTAAATCAACGCAACTATACTCATTTATGCCAACTGAGGATCTTGGCCCATGACCACCCCCCCCCCCCCCCCCACCTTAAAAACTTCTCTTTGATTACATTGGGGTGGGGGAGGAGTATTGTTATTCAAAATGGTTTGACTGAAATGACCTTTCTATTATTTCAACCTCCTGAAAGTTTTTGTAAATGTCCAAGTCACGAGATAAGGCCCATTATTGGATGGGCCTTAATAAAAATCTACCATCATGTGAAATATTTTCTAAATGCATTTTTCTTCTTAAACCAAGTCCCAGCTGAGTCTGATATTTATTCTGTGAACATTCATAAAAACAAAACAAAGCCACCCCCAAAACACAACCCCCCAAAAAGAACAAAAACCCAACAACTTTTCATGACTGAAAATGGGGAAACACAAAGGGGTGCAAGAGTGCCTGTATCAAAATGTAATTCAGAATTCAACATTCATATATCCTCTTTCCAAATACACTTCCATCTCCAGTCAAACTTAGGGGGTTGGGAGAAAGGAAGGGAGGGGAGGAGAGAGGAGGCACACAGTTAAAAATGCTTGCCTGCAAGATTTTTATGAATTTACACTAGGGTGTGTGTTTTTTTTTTTTTTTTTTTTTTTTTTTTTTTTTTACACAGATATGATAAATACTTTGGATTCATAGTTCACATTAAATTTTGCTTTGAAGCCTACAATAAAACTCTGGTTAACTCACTACTTTAGGGGGAACGCAAATAAAAGCTGAATTATCCAGTAGTGTTACAATAATTATCAAAAGTTGGTAGTGGCAGGTGGGGGTGAGGAGGTGACACTGACAGGGAAGTCAAACACTGGCAAAATTAAAGTCAGCAAGGCAAAGTTATCCCATAGGTGAACTAGTCAGAATTTACGATATGTAAAGAACCCCGATACACGGTTAGAACCACAAACTAAAAGTGGGGGCCAATTTTTTCTGGAAGGCATGCCACAAGTTAAGCCCTGCACCTTCCCTAGGTGCCACTCTGATCCTCCAAGTCTGCCTGATCTGCTGTTCTGCTTTCCATTCCCTA
>NW_005842107.1:772100-775803 GCF_000455745.1 Alligator sinensis
TACCTGTCCCCTCCCTCACCTGCCACATCCTACGCAGTCTGCCGGAGTCACAGCAGCAGCCCGTGGCTCCAGGATGGCCACCCAAGGACTAGAACAAGTTAGCCCTGAGACCACTGATACTTTAAAACAATCTTCTACATCTTTAAAAAAGAAAAAGGAAAAAAAGAAAGGCACTTTACACCTGGTTATGTGTAATATATTAATGAGCTTGGTGGCATCTTTTTAAATCTAGACCACTCTTTGCTAGAGACTATAAACACCTGATACATATTCTGACATAAGTAGCATCTACTTAAGAGAGGCTCCCAACTGCAAGACTAGGTCATTGCTGATTAAGACTAAAGGAAATTAGTAGTGCTGAGGAAAGGCTTCCAAAGCAACGAGCCAGCACTAAATCTGGTTCTGGCCAGTGGTTCTGGTTTGACACATTCATATAGAAAAAATTTGACCAAAAATTCGACTGAATTGAAAAGATGCATTATACTGCTTCCTAATTCCTCCTTTTTAGGAAAAGGAATCATTTTTCTTAATTAAAAATTACCAGCTGAACAGAAATAGGAATTTACAAACCACAGGCAAATTTCTCCATCTAGTGCCAACTGATCTGAAAGCTTGTTAGCTTCTATGTTACAGCTTTAACCACTGCAATTAACATCCAATCATGTAAAATTATTTGAAGGGATAAGAGAAAGAGATTTTCTCTCTTTTAAAAAAAAAACAAAACAAAAAAAACCAGTATTTTAAATACAACTTAATGTTTTAATTTCTATTGTAATGGTCCACTATTAAGAAATATTTTAGACTAACCATGTATATTTTTTTTCATGCAACAGCAAAAACATTAGTTTGAGTGCCTGTCCATACTCTGCAAAGGGTTGTTGTGTTTTGTTTTGTTTTTTTAAAGGAAACAATAGACCTATATTATCAACATCTTTTGGCTACTTAATACTCAAACTTGTAAAGATTACAACAGTGGAGGGCTAATCTTTTTGGCAGGTGTGCCACAAATAAGCCCCATGAAGTCCCAGAGTGGCACTCTGATCCCCTTCCCCTGCCCAATCTGTTGCTCTGTCCTATCTGTCACTGTGCAGTCTGCCCCCTTGCTAATCTGTCATGTGCCACTTGTTGAAAGCCCTTTGTGCAGAGAATATTCTCTGCATTCTCAACATTTATTTAAAATGAATTAAAAAAAAAAGAAAAAAGAAAAAAAGAAAAAGAAAGAAAACCCTGCCCCGCCCCTTCCCTCCCCCCCACAAAGGAGGGGGACATGACTGATCAGAGACTGGGATAAAAAAAAAAAAAAAAATACAAAGATACAGATTTATGTCCATTAACAGCCTGCAGTAACAATCACTAGAGCCAGTCTTGGAGGCTGAATGGGGAGCAAAAATTGTTAGACTACTCATGTAAGCACTACATAAGATCAGCCCCACTACAGGATTCCCAGTTTTAACTTGGGACCATGTCAATGAACAAAGGACCTGTTCGAGTAAGAGTTAGGCGAGCTAACCGCTTTGGCAATCTCTCAGTCATGATTTTTCTCACTGCTATAAAGCACTAAACGTTCAACTCCGTGTTGTTGAATGGGTGACATGCACTCAAGAGACAGCTGAATCTAGCCGAGAAAGTACCAGGTTAGGAGTCAGGGGCTTCCAAGCTTTATTCCCGGCTCTGGCACTGACTCACTGCGTATCCTTTGGGAACTCACCCAACCTATACACACTACTCCAACTGAAGTTGTGAATGTACTACCAATTTTAAAAGGCTGCAGCACATGGATCAAGTGTTTGCATCTCATTCCCTCAGTCTGTAAAGTGGGGACAGCACCACCTCTGAGCTATTTAAGTCATCAAAAGCCTTTTACAACTGTTAAGTACAGCACTACACAAATACTTCCTTAAGCATTTTAAAGTCTTTTCAAGTTAAGATCATTTAAAAATTAAAAACTCTTAGACATCATGAATCATATATTGGATAATATCCTGACTACTCCAATTAGTGTCAGCGCCAACAATAGGAAGTCTCAACTTCAATGAAAGCAGTAACAGAAACATATACTTAAAAACAGGCTGTAAAAAACTTTCTTTAGTTTGAGCACATTAGGCTTGAACAGATCTGTGGGCATGTCTGCCACATGCAGGCACACGCTGTTTCTGAACACAAGCTTTTGTTAAACCAATGTATACACGAAAAGCCTACTCAAAATGCATCAAAAAAGGTACAAAAATGCCTGCTCAAATAAATAAGGGCTTCACTGTACAGCTTCCACATGCAATATCTGTATTATAGCATCTTAAAGTAACATCCGTGTCATTTTTATGTCAGCTACGTTGCCTCAATTACAGTAATACAAGAGATTTATTTTCTCCCACATCTGACTACTTGAGAGGCAATTTGTTTCCCCCATAAAATGTGTTTGCTTCTGAAAGGCATTTTCCAAAGGAGGTTATTTTCTAGTTTATTAAGGGTGACCATTTGCTAGGCTAAATTTGGGAAATGAAGTGCACACGTTTCTTTTTCCTTCTCAAAACTCTGACTTGCTTTCTTTGGGAAGAAAAAAAAAAAAAAAAAAGTGTTTACCACAAGCACCTGCCCTTTAAAAAAGGGAAAGAAAAATGTGTCTGGAGAACACATATGGAACTTGAAAACTTGTAACTACTGCTTACGTGCGGTCTAAATTTAAATGAAGGGAAGCGAATGATATTTACATTTGTGATCTAAAATGACTACCTCATCAACACACACACACACAAACCCAACCACAAAAGATTCCCACAACCCTTTCCTAGGATAAGATCTCCGCGCTCTCCAAATAAAGAGCCACACGGATTCTAAATACTCAACATGTCACCAAGGTCTTGCACGAGATAGGATCCCACAGGGAGGAAAGGGTTATTAATTGTTCGCCATCCCGTATTTAAGTCAGGAAAGCGCCTTCAGCATTTATAAAATACCCCGTAACGTTCTGACGAAGCCACAAAACGAGACGTGCGAGGATAACAATAATCATCACTCCAAAAAAAAAAAAATGCAACGCTACGCGGAGGACACAAGAAAAAACAGACAAGTTAAGGATGTCGCTCACCGTCTGACGAAGCGCTGCCCCTGCTGCTGTGTACCTGGCTGTTTACGATTCACAAGCTGGTCTTTTTTTTTCAGACTACAAGCGGATGTCTGGGCTTTAAAGCTCAGGGGTGAGGAGGAGGGGGTGAAGCAAAAAACCCCCACCACGCACTCACACTTAGTTAGGCTTGGCAAAAAATTAGGACAGAAAAAAAGGGGCTGGAGGAGGAGGAGGAGGGCGGGGGACACACTTGCAAGCGGTGAAACCCCCAAATATTTCTGGAGATCAAGCAGACGGCCGTGACGTGTGCCCCGCCACGCTGCTAGCTGCGATTGTTCCACCTGGCAGAGCCCAGATCTGTCCAGAGACGCGCCGGCGCGCGGTCAAGATGGACAGCGAGACCGCAGCGCTGCCAGGAGCGCGCTCCACGCCGGGCGGGCCACTGGGTCCGAGCCAGACGCATCCGAGTCCAAGGACGGGGGTGGCAGGGGAGGAAGAGAGAGAAAAACAAACAAACCACAAAATAAAATGAGCGAGAGAGAGAGAGAGATGCTGCATTGGATCGGGGCGATTCAAACACTGGAGGAGAGGCAGCAGCTTTTCCCAGGGACGTGCCGGGGAAGGACCAGCAGCAGGAGC
>NW_005842107.1:775970-786361 GCF_000455745.1 Alligator sinensis
CTCGGGCTGGGCGAGCGCCGCTCCCCGCCTGTTAAGGAGCATGCCCGGGAGAGCCGAGCATGCGCGCTGCCGCCCCTACCTGCTCCAGGGGGGCTGCAGGCACGGGCGATGCCCCCCGGGGTAAACCGGCAGCGGCACAGCTCACACCTGCCCCTCTGCTCGGACTGCAAGCGGCTGGGGGAGGGTCTCCACCGCTGCTCTGCCCTGGGATGATGCCACGATGCTTTTTTTTTTTTTTTTTTGTATTTCTCTCCCTTGGTTGCAGGAGTCGAGCCAAAGGGGCTGGAAGAGCATGAGGATGCTAGGGGCCAGGTCCCCATCCTGGCCCCCGTCTACACCCAGTGTGAACCATTGGCGACGCATAGGGGGTGCACGCGGGATGCAGATGCGCCCCCTGAGATTGGTTGTTGCCACTCGCCTCCCCTGCTTGCCGCCCACACCGCCGGTGGTGTCTGCAGGCGGTAGCCGATGACCGCTGCCAACGCTGCCAGCGGCGTCCGCAGGTGGTCGCCGACCGCTGGGCAGTGCTCGCAACCCATCCCCGCCGCCGACACCTGCGGGCAGTCACCGTGCCCCCCCGGCCACCAGGGGCACACATCATTCATGGGCATGAAAGTGCTAGGGGCTGGATACCCATCCTGGCCCCTGTCTACACCTAGGGGGGCCATTTCATAGAGGACAGTCTGGTTATCTGCTACTCTGTCCTCTATTGATAAGAAACCGGACGCCTTTATGTCCTCTATTTTTCTCTTGAGACACCCAACCTTTCAGCCCACAATCAAACTTTAGATTGTTTGTCTTCATTGGTTAATATAGTTGTCATTTAATTAATCCCATGTTTGTATTGGTCCTGCGAATGCCAACAAAGATCCTATTTGTCATGGTTCCTAATGAAGTCTTTACGTTAGAGCTGTTGCTTGCTGCCATTAAACGCCTGTCTTCAAAATCAGTTGGACATCACCCCTGGTAGTCTTTATAGATGTGGTTATTATGAATTAGCACTAAATTTAGTTAAAAATTGCATTAAATGCAACTGTCCTCTATCCTTGAGGTACCTCGATGGCCACCCTATCTACACTCAGACTTGCGTCAATCTAAATCACTTGGGGCCCTGCTGCCAGGGCAGGTGCGGGCAGGCTGCAGAAGGTAGAATCAAGCATCCAGGCGCATGCTTTCACTACAACCATGGTTTTGCCAACCACAGTTTAATACTCTCTATACCATTTTGGCTACCACGGTACAAAGTTTTAAGTAACCGCGGTTTTCTGTGGCCATGCATCAGCCTGCCACCTGCCATTTTTCCCATAAGCCTTTTTGTCTTGCCAACCATGGTTTTGCCAATCCTGGGAACTTTCAGGAACCTAGCCCCAACGGTTGGCGAGGGAAACCTGTATCTCACCACACCAAGTGTTCCTCTGGTTTTCTGCCTCTATACCACTCCCTTCTGTTTCTGCCCTCCTCCTTTGCTGTCTCGGGCAATACGTTCCTTCTGTTTACAATATTCTGATGGAAAAACGACATGTTACACAAGGCGCCGGCTCCAAAGAAATGAACCAAAAGAAAACTCTTACTGAGCAAAGCATATGATGCCTATATAATGTCCTGCTCTGCATAATTTAGCAACAGGAGTACTTTTGCAAAGGCCATTGAGACACATTCATTCTGCTTTATGCACCCGGAGATTAATTTAGCCCCGTATGTGAATTAGCCAGCTGTGGTTCTATACACACCGTTGGGGTAATGTTGAATTCCCTCTCCATCCCTGGTATATTTGGTCATTCACTCTTACAGGCAACACGCGCACAATGCCTAGACAACTTAGCTCCGTCTCGTTCCTCTATTGGAGAAGCAGAAACTATCAAGTCATTCCCTATGCCAAAGTGTTAAATGCTTTCACGTGTTTCTGACATTTCAAAAGACTTCCCGTTGGTATCATTGGTTTTCTGGAAGCAAAAATTAAATAAACGAACTTTCACACTGAGTGGAGGCATGAAATGGGAAGATGCTAACCCAAAGAACAGGGTAACGTGAGCAACACCAGTGTGCATATGTAGGGATGTGTCTCCCCAATGTGCCCACAATACAGGCCTCATATAAGGCTAGCCGAGTTCAGGGAAGCTTCAAATTAAGCTTGTCTGTCATTGTAAGATCTGCCTTGAGTCCTGGTACAATTTAAGCCCTTGATTTAGAGGGAAAGTGATTTTTATTGAATTCAAAATACATTTTTAGTTTGCTTTTGTAACACCTTCTTATCCCAAAACACTTGTAAGAAAAGGGTTTAGTTCAAGAATCAACTTCTCCTCTTCAGTTAAAGTTGAGAAGATTTCCAAAGCACAAAGAACAGAGAAACAACTTAACATACCTGAAGTTTTTGAAGAAAAAGCAAGCTGGAAAAAAGTTAAAATGTCAAGAGAAAATCCCTGCAACCTTTAAGACCTGTTCAAAAATGGAGAAGGCAGTAGTTCAAGCTTCAGCCCCATTCGTGTTGAAAGAATAAAGTTTAAGTCCCCTGAAGGCAGAATTTATCTGACTGGTATACAAACACGAATGAGGCCCTTCAAAACTCTTAATCATTTGTTGGAGAAAAATCAAGATACTCTGAATTGGCAGGCGGCAAACTGACATTATTTCAATTAAGGCAGGCCCATCTGCTTTAATACTTACAGATAAACAGGTACTCTGGAATAAAGGAAATAGTCATAATTTTTCATAGCGGCCTCGGACAAATCAAAGCACTTTCTTTTTGCTCTGCATAGTAAAGAACGTCATATGTGGAGTGTTTGCAGAAGAACTGTCAGGAGATATCATCCAGACAATATCGATCAGTGGTTTTCGACATTTTTAGCCTCAAGGCAACCCTCCATAACCTTTCAGGATGCAATGGTACCCCAGTTGAAAATCACTGAGCCAGATGTAAATTAAGAGGCAATATGGAGAGGGGGACCTTGAAGCTAAAAAGGTTGAGGACCGCTGACCTAGCTGGTGCCACAGTGGGGGCAGGACCCCCCAGGACCTGTACCCTGCTCTTTCCACTGTCTGCCCCCTTCCTACCTGGTCTGCACCTCTGGGAGCAAGGGCAGTCCCCACTGCTGGGGCTGGTCCCGTGGAGTCTTGCATGCTGATGACTGCCCCCGCATCCCTCTGTCGGCTCTGGGAGCATGGCAGGAGTGGAGGGAGGGGATAAGCCAGGCTGCAAAACATGGCTCCATCCATTCATCTCCCATTTGCCCACCTTCCTACTGACAGCAGAGTACACTGCTGGGAGTGTTGGGGTGAGGGGCCCTGCTAAGGGCCTTCCTGGGGGCATGGGAGGGCAAGGGAAGCCCAGTGGCAGCAGTTTGCAGCGAAGCAGCTGCACTGGAGTGGCTGGGGCAGGTATAGCAGGGTGCTGGACAGGGGAGGAGAGCATTAACCTCCTTACACAGGGGCCGGGTGGTGTGCCACTCCTAAGGGGATCTCTCCAGCATCCTGGCTGCCATAGAAAGATCTGGATGTAGAACAAGACCTGACTTCTGTGATCTGAGGAGTTTTTAAGGTAGAAGTGTTATGTACTGGACAACCATAGCAGATCTGAAAGTGAGGCTGGGCTAGATCCATTAGGATAACTTGAATCCTCATTCCTCAGCTTCTTCAGCGTTACTGGAAACTACTGTCACCACCAGGCGGGAAGGTACAAAATGGGCATAGAAATACTCAACATCCCTCGAGACGACCTGGGAATACATGACTTCCCAAACCAGTTAAAATGCTTGGTTATTTCTATGCAATGGACAGGTTCATGGAGACAGAGGCTCAGTCTTGATGCTAAAAGACCCAGGTACCAGCTCACCTACTCTCACCTGCCTGCGTATTGAACAAGAGTTTTGTTTGTTTCGTTATTCGTTCTCACCAACAGACTAACAAGAAACTCTATAAAAGATATGATGTTAAATATTACACTAATAGCCCTATTTGCAACAACAAGCAAGTCTTACTCAAAGGACACAGAAAGCCAAATGTCTTTAGAGGGAACTCAATGGCAGCTGAGTTGCCTTGGAGTTTATCCCTTGCCAAGAGGATTGCAAGGTGCTCTGGGCAGCCCCTCACAGATACCATTGGCACAACTTTTCTAATTCTTCTACAAAAGGCATACATGCACCCATGCACAGCTGGTGGAATCCATAGGTTAAAAACTTTGAACACTTTTACACACGGTCCGGGGATGGGGGGAGAGGCACAAGACGCAGGAGGCTGCTGGACTGCAGTAATTGCCATGTTCCAGCAGATTCGATTAATCAAGTCTGCTCCAACACACTGTAATCACAGCATGTTGGAACAACCTCCATGCTCATGTACAGACACCAAAAAGACTGTACAGTGTTGAAATACTCTTTCTACCCGATAAGCTTAATGAGCTTGATCGGCCATTGCTTCACACCACACGTGGTTATCCACGCCCATTTCCCACCTATCCAGCCTATCTGCAAAGTAAGCATTAAAATGCTGTCGTTGTGCAGTAATGTTTTACTTCTACCTTGCTTTGCATGAGTACAAATGCAAAGCAGAAGCCACACATTTCCAAACTGAATAGGACCATGTTAAAGCTGTTGTACACTCATTTTGAAGAGATGTAAATGGCTACACAAGTTGAAATGTGTGGAGAATCAGGAAAATGGTACTTAAAGTTATTATGGCTCTGAGTCAAGCCCCTTTCCAAAACAGCTGATTGATAAATTGCACTAAAATCTTGTAGACAAAATGTAATATTTATTAAAAAAGCATGAAGTATAAATGAAATTCTAGCAACTCTTCAAACTAAACCTTTGATTTAAAACTCACCCTTGGTCTGGAAAGAGTCTGCACTTCACAAGGCAGGAAATAGCCTATCAAAATTCCTACCTGATAGACAGAAACAAAGACTAAGTATAGCAAGTAACTTCTACTGGGTGCATCTACACATGCAATTAATTTGAAGCAATAAACTCCGGAGCAGTTTGAGCCAAAGTAAACTACTCCCAGGTGCAGTGTCTACAGCTGTGCCTGGACAGCAGCAATTTGAGCCAAGGTGGAACAGTTTATGCAGAGCCTGGGGCACCAGGGTGTTAGCCTTAGGCTCCAGGTGGCAGTGGAGGGACTGGCTGGGGCACACAAGGTGCTGAAAGTGTGGAGCCGTGTGGCTAGGCAGCAGTCAGGAGACTGGACCTCTGGTGGTTGGGTTGACCATGCTCAATTTATGCCTACAGTCAGTGTTTCTAGACATGTGTTTAATCACAGTTAATTACTCCACTGTAAGATAGTATGACAGTATTAGTGAGTTTACTGCGCCCTAATAGCATTGCACGTGTAGACAGTGACACTTTACTCCAAAGCTAACGTTTCATTTTCATCGATCAGAAATACAGACTGGAGACAGAGGGTGCAATTTTTGATGGATGACAGCAACAAACA
This sequence comes from Alligator sinensis, assembly GCF_000455745.1. NCBI lineage: Eukaryota > Metazoa > Chordata > Crocodylia > Alligatoridae > Alligator > Alligator sinensis. The sequence goes on from NW_005842107.1 coordinate 781,398, forward strand.
AAGCTGCTTTCCCCAGCTATTCACAACTTTTGGGCCAGAGCTGGAAATTTTAACCTAATCTAATCAGAAACCGCATGCTGTGAATTGGAACTAGGGAGTTAAAATTCCTGACCCTGTTTCCTGACATTTTTCAGAACTGCATCCTCGGGTTCAACCATGGGCAACCCACTATTCTTAAAAAACAAAGCAAACAAGTAATGTTTATGTAAAGTTGTCATTTGCGACAGTGTGCAAAATCTGCCGTGCATGCATTTTTATATAACACTTACTCCTCTGTGAAAGACAAAAGCAAGTAAGGCAGCTTTCTCTTTACCCAAACCCCAGAAGAGTCGATGATGGAAAATGTCAATGTTCTGAAATACCTACCTAATAAAAGCACATAAATATCATAGGTTCCAATAAACGCATGTTGCCAGACTTCATTTTTTCAGTCATTACATTTTCAAATAACTATCTTCAGATTTTTTCCATGTCATCTCTGACACTGGGAAAGAGCTCCCCATAAACAACAGCAAAATGAATTAAACTCAAGCTTAAAACTCAAATCTCTCCTTTCCCACAATGCCAATAAAAAAAAAAACTTAAAGGGTTAGGCTGCTGTTGTGCTGAGATCACCATTTAATGTGCCAACCAATATTATCTCACTTTTTCCTTGTTCTTCCCCATCTGTTATCTCCTCTCTCCCATTGTAAGCTCTTCTGGGCAGGGACCATCTCTTTCTTTAATGCTTGTACAGCACTTAACACAATAGGGGTCCTGGTTCATGACAGAAACCAAGTTCTCTAGTAGCACCTGCCAGTGAGCTGGGCAAGGATTATTAGCAGAAACACTGGCCATCACAGTGCATTTTTTCCCCGTGAGTGATTTTATTGTGGTGGAGAGAAACTAAGTTTGTGTTTGGTTTTCTTTACAGCAAAGAAGAGAGTAAACAGGAGAATAAAGGTGTAAGATTGCTTTTGATACCCCATGAGGAACCAAAGTAAGAACAAAAGCTGCATGAGAAAGTCTAACAAAGTTGGTGCATCATCCTGCAGCTCTCAGGTAGGGCCTTTTGCTTTGCTAGCTTACCTCCCAAGTGCACCACTGCATTGCTCACTTACAGGAAAATATGGACAAAATTGTTCTGTTAAATATTTCTTAGAAAAATGCATATTTGGGTTGATTGAAAATATTGAAATTCAGTAAATGGTTTCAGCCAAAGAAAACTGGAAAACAAGTCATTTACATTTAGCATGAAAACATTTAAATTATTTTTTTCAAAGCAAAACACTTTTCATTTCAAAACAGCATTATAAGAGCAAATTGGCTTAAATTTTACTTTTAAACAATTACAAAAGTTGCATCCTGCTCACCTCCGTCCCCCCACAAGAAAACAAACTATGCTGTTGCATATTCTTTCTAATGTTTCTGTCATCCATCAAAAATTGAATATTTGAAGTGTTCACTGAACAGTGGCACTTCTTGAAAGAGATGGGTTTCTATAAACTTGTGCATCAGAGTGACAGTACTGTACGGTAGTTTTCAAAGGTTTTCCAAATACCTGAAGTTATCATGTTGTTAATTAAGTAATTTTTTTTCAAATTCTAGTTTCAAAGGCTTCTCACTGTTTCCTCCCCATAGACGCTAACATGACAGGAATGAAGTAGTACAATGAACAATGAAGAGAAGAGAGGAAGAGAGGAACAAAGCAATGATGTGTAGGGTAATTTGGATCCATCAATCCATCATTTGATCATACTCACTTTAGTCTAAAAAAATCACTTATAGAGAACAATTTATAATGGAGCTCTTCTTTGACAAGGATAGTAGTAAAATTTTGAGGTGATTCCTCTTTATCTATCACTTCCATATCTTTCTGTTCCATATTAAAGTGGCACTACAATATTATCTGCTAGTCCAGCTGTGAATGATATGACTGACATGTTAGAGAACATAGGGAGGGGGACCAGATTTGGCCCACAGAACTGGCCCATGTGGCCCACTGGGTTTCTGGTAATTGGGGAGCCCCAATAAGCATGGCCACTAGTGGCAGCAGCACAAGTAATGGCTATACAAATATAGCCCTTGTTTGTCCTACAGCTGCCAGCTCCTTCTGCCCACTCCCACCACCACTGGACCTCTGCAGCTGCTGCTGCTTGACCCCCACCCCGCCATGGTGGGACTCCTGCCACTTCTACTGGACCTGCCATGTGGATTCCACCTGGGAGAAGCGCCCTAATCTGGATCAAGGCCAGGGCCCAGGACCCGGGGTGATTTTGACATCCTGGTTTTAAGAACATTGAGAAGTGCACATCCTGAGGAAGGACCATGTATCCAACCTACTGCTTTTGCTAGTAGCGTCATTATAGGTAGGCCAGTGAGGCACAAGCCACAGGTGCCACCTAAGGGGAAGGGGGTGCTGGAATGGAGCTAAGGGGGCATCTCACTCTCCCATGCAGCCTACACCTTCCTGGCTTTGGCTCCTGGAGCAGGGAGGGCAGAGAAGTGGCAGCGTCTTGTGGCTGCTGGTTCTCTGTCGCTAGAAAGACGTCACTGCCCTTTTTTTGCTGGTGTTTTTCAGCTGCTCAACACAAATATTAGAGGAAAAAAAAAAAAAGGAGGAGACATCTCCCCCAGAAGCAGAAAGCCTCCAGCAGCTACGATGTGCACCACCACCATTCAGGCCACAGTACTGGCCAGTTATGCCTTTGCATTTTTCCCCTCTTATCTTGCACAGTCCTTTCTCACATTGCTGCTGCTTTTTTTCCCCTCTCCTTGCTGTTGCTTCTGTCCTAAACTTTTCTCTTCTCTATTTTTCACATACCTACTTCTTACTGTTAGAAAAATCTATTGACACAAGGTCCACATCTCTTCGTCTACTCAGAGATAATTAAACATGACAGAGTACCTATGACCTCATTTGGGGATGTTCTAAGGCAGAAGATACAATGGGGCCAAAGTAGCAAGAATTTGGAGGCCCATCCAGAGATCAGCTTGTCAGCTTAGCCGTTAAAATGCGAGGGACGTAGCTCATGTGAGCCGGACAAAAAGTAATTGCTAAATATAGATTTTAGTGTAAGGTATGACTAATTAAAGATGACTTAACAAAGATTTACTGCATTTAAAAGTTATTTAGAAACTTAAAACTTAAGATTTCACTTAGACTTCCAATTGCCACAATAAACAACATCACAGAAATGACTTTTAAATTTTTCTTTCACACTTTTAAGCAAGTTGATTTTTTTTTCACAGAATGCTTCTGACTAAAAATGTTGATGCCTTGACTCTTCTTGCTGACCTTCAACTTAGTAAACTATAGTAAGAGAGTTTATGGCCTAAGTTACTATTCTAATTGTTTTATAGTAAAGGTTATCAAAGATTATGCAGTCCTGTTTTGCTGGCCTTTTCCAAAGCAGTGCCTAATTTTTATCTGTTAACAGGGACATAGATCTTCTTTTAGAACTGAACTCAATACTGTTTGAGAAACAGGCCTCCATGAATGATTTAAGAAAGGCTACCAGCTTAAAAAGTTAACTATTGTAAGGAAGGAAGGTTGTTTTTCTCAGGACATACCATCTAAAATAGGGACAGCTTACTACTGTAATCTCTCTTGCATATGACTTAGATGTTGACAACAGTAGTTAGAAGTAATCACAAAGTTTAAGGTCATGGAGGAAGCTCAGTAGGTGTGATGACAATACATTTTCTTTCAAGCCTTAAGTTCTGTATCAGAAGCTACCAAACCCCATCCCTTCAAAACCTCAGGAGCCACAATACCCAGTGCAGCAAAGGAATACATTCTTTTTTTAAATCTTACCTGAAATTTCCATAATTCATCTTGCAAATTAATCTTTTTGTCACTTGACTATTTTAATGCAGCTATTACAGTCAAATCCTATACATTTCAATCTATAAGGATGCTGGAAAGGTATTGTTATATTTTCATCTTTGAAAACACTATATAAAATTTGACTTTGAATACTTTAAAAATAGGTAAAAAAAGGCAAGATAAATCAATACATTTTGTAAAATCTGTCAGATTTCTCTCCTTATTAAATTTTCATGTTAGAAGAACTATCTTGTTACATTACAAACACCTGCTGACAAAATTTACCACAATACCTGTAGGCATAATAAACTAACAGCATAACAAACTGTAACATTTTTTTCCTGCTTCACCCTTATGCCCAGTGTAATTACATACCTGAATAGGAATAGAAAAGTCAAAATACTCTTTTTACATTTAAAAATTACTTGAAGTTCAACATTTTCACTTTGTGATACCATCATAATCCTGAATTGTTGAATCCTGCATTAATTTTACATTTAAGCAAATGAACCATTTGCAACTAAAATTAAGATATAAAATTGGCCATAAGAAAAACTCCCATCACTGCCAAATGCTTAAAATAGGATATTTCCAGAAATACAGAATTGGTTTACTATAAATAAATGCAGTAGTTTGGTTTTCCTTTTCAGTACATAAATGAGACAGGCTAAGTTTCTTCACGATGCAAAACTTAGTAATGCCTTCATGGTTTGTTCATACTAGGCAGGTACTATCACACATAAAAGGCTAATTTTCTCATTCTCTAGTGAGCTTATTTTCACTTGTTTTACCAGCAGCAACCATTGCCTGAGAAGATGGCAGCAAAGAGTCAACTAAAATAAATAGTGAAACATTTCTCTTCAATAGGGTGAACACATACTGCGATGAAAATGAATACGAGGGCAGGAGGCAATATCTAGCTTATAGGCAAGACCACAAGTGAGACTTTTTTTTTTACTAATAAAAGGAAAAGGAAAGGCCGATCAGATATTATACAGCATGATCTGCTTGAATGCAGGAATTGCTATTTAAACTGCAACTGTTTTCCTACTTTGATTGTTTTAAATATTTCAAAATTAACTACAAGCTTTCAATTAAATTAGGACTACGTGGACTGGAATCTGAGCTCACAGCTAAATTTATGCTGGTGTAGGGA
>NW_005842107.1:786392-805498 GCF_000455745.1 Alligator sinensis
TGTCTGAAATAAAATGCAGGGAAGAATCACCTGATGGTTTGTAAGCAATTCTCCAACATGGAACAGAGTCATATAAACATGATTTCCCAGTCATAGGGATGTTAGTCTTCCACAGGTGGGCTTTCTGAGTGTTACAATGCTGTTTTTCTATAAACAACACTGCCAAAATTATTCAAGTTAGTTTTGAAAGTTGAAGTGGAGAGGGCTGGCTCCCCTATCTCTGATTACATTTTAAATGAAAAAGAATGTGATTTGAGTGTTAGTATTCAAGGCTGCTAGTTCTTCTCTACTAATTTACATTTATATTCTTAATGTCTAGGTTGAGCCTAGGGAAATTTAAAACTCTATTTCATTAATGCTAACTTCCATAGAAATCCCAATATGCCTAGAAGTTCCTAGATTGCAAGGCTACTAGAGGAGAATGCCGCAGCTAAGCATAATTGCCGGTTGGTTACAATAGTTAAATATGTACATGTCAGTTTTGACTTTTGGAATCCCTGCAGACATGAACCCAAAGTACTAAAAGTTAAACATATGAAGTCAATGGAGTAATGAATTAAAACATCTTTAAGATAGAAATATGGTAAGAGCACACTATTGTCTCTGAATGGGCTTTAAACTGTCACATTCTAACAGTTTGGCTTTTACAGAAAAGTTTCCTTTGAAGTGCTAGATAATTCTCTATCTTGCATTTGAATGAATCACAAATTACAAATGCCTATGCGGATATTTTAATAGTACAGACTGGGCCACATTCTGTCAGGCTTCTCTGAAGTGACATTGTTTTATAGTGCTGGTGCAGCATTAAGTTAGACGCTATCATTAGCTATGCAGAGACTTCTGCATGCAACGTATTTCTTCTTATAGTAGATATAATCTGTGCTAGGGCCTAAACGTCTTTTCTGCATGCAGCACTGTGTGTGTCCAAATGGGTCAAAACTATCTCATCTCCCCTCTCAGGTGTGTACCAGTATGCCTCTGTGCATCTCCTACTGGGGTGGACCTACCAAACTTTACACACAACCCATTTCTGCTGTCATATTAGTGCAAATAAGGAACCACTCCAACAAAGTAAGTGGCCTCATGTATCTGGTCCAGAGAGAAAGTCTATAAGAGTGAACTCAGGGAACGCCCCCTTACTGAAGTGTCCCACTGTGGTTTTGAGTGGGCCATAGACATTGGGCTTATTCTCCTCATTGAATAGGCTTCAAAGTCCCCCTAAACATTCCTGCGGCTTCACACTGGCTCAAGCAACACTTCTCACCAAACCCCAAACTATTAGCTTTTCTCAGGAGTAGCGGGTGCAGCAATGCCTGTATGTTCACAGCTGACCAGATTCTCTCCTTCTTTACATGTGGACCCTGGACCCTCAGCATTCAGGAGAGGGCATGCACATGGTATCAGGGAGGCTGATCCCTTTTTGGCCCTCCAGATGGAAGAATCGGTACACAAGGAATCTCCTCCATTATTCAAGTGGAGGTTATAATTCAAGGCAATGGAAATAGATTTCTGTAAAGCAGGTGTAAATAAAGGCAAAGTTACATCCTTACTGGCAAACCAGAAGAGATGCATGTCCTCCAGCAGCTAGGGTTAGTTGTGCACCTGCATGTGATACTAATAGATCCTTGGTCCATTATTTATGAGTAAGACATTAAAGTTTTGTTCTATGACAGCTGTTGCTGTATGTAAATATAGAGTTTAGGAAAGGCACCCGACTACAAAAGCTGGATTGTCCCTTGCTTCTAACCTTGCCATTAGCACCTATGCAGAGAGCATATCAATGCAAGAACTCGAAGAGACTAAAAGTTCTGATATGATTAAGTTTTGCATCAGGATAATGCCTGTACAAGTTGCAGGCAGCAGAGGATCAATTCCTGTGTAATTAAGTAAATAAATATAAATTGTGTATGGGGTTTTTATTTAAATCCTTAATATTTTTGGCAAGGGTAATCCCTTATATCAAGTTTAGAGTACTGTATGCCAACAAGCAGATACATTGGAGCAAAGGTTAATAGCTAGACTCATTATATACCCAGAAATATATAATTCAGTCTCCTAAACAGCAACATGCCCTGGTGGTTTAAATAAGAAGTTATAAGGGAAATAGTCTTTTGGAACCTATTGCTCTTTTCTGTAATATTTATGAGTATACTAGTATTTAATTCATTATTTATATGTTTCTGACATACATCTAATTTATTTGATATATAATTTTTATCAGCAGTACTTTGTCTGCATACAAGCAATTACTGGAAGGAGGCAGAAACACCACCTAAACATGGAATAGCCTTTGGGTGATGTGATAAGTGTGTAAAACCGAACGAGTGATGTGTATGGATATGGGATGGCGCATTAAACTTTAAACTGTGGTGTAGCTAAGATAATTTATACATGGCTTTTTTGGTTTTTCCACGAACTGTAAATCTGTTGACTCTCATTTTTCCAAGATGGCCACAGACAAATGTTACAATAATACTCATTCTTCTGTATTTTATAGAAACTAAAATGCCCTAGAGTTATTGGACCTGATTCTCATTGATAGGCCCTTTTAAATTGCTTTACACTACTCTGGCAATGTAATGGAAGCGAGTGTCAGAGCAGACAAGGTTCTTTGGGTAAATCTGATATCTTTTATTAGACCAACTCAAATAGACCATCTCAAACAGACCAATGAAGCAGGTCTGTGTGTGGGTTTGGCAGGATCAGTGGGGATGGCAGGTCTGCAGTGGAGTGGGTTAGGGGGCTAAATACAGCTTGGTCAGGACTGGAGGGTTTGGAAGAGCACAGCCCTGGGGCTGGGTAGAGCTGATGAGCTTTCCCAGTCCTAAGGCTGTGCATCACACACACACAGGTGCTCTATAGATTGGGTTGAAATGTTCCTGATCTAAATTAGCTCACGTCCTCAGGTGAACTAACTTAGGCCTGCCAATTTTTGCCTGATTTAACCCTTCTGAATGCCTGAATAGATGGGCATTTAGATCAACCGAACTATAGTTAGGTTGATCTAAATTTAACAGCAGCACATAGCCTGAGTCACACTGCTCTGAAAGTTAATGACTCTATATCAACAGTATTCATCTATATAGTCCATATATTCATTCGGTCTCACCATTAAAATATGATAACATATTAATTCTAAATAATATATCAAATATGTACATATCAGGTGTGTAGGGGGGATTAAAAATAGGATGCTCTCTCGGATATCGCATGGAATATTTTCCAGCGCTGGTGCTCCCAAAGAACATGCTAGGATTTAGAATTGCCTCATGATTGTTAGCCATTCAAAGAGGGTGCCCTTTCTGATATTTGTACAGCCTAATTAGGTTCGTGAAAATGATGCGTGTCAGTATGTACTTTTAGGGACACAGTGCTGTATGGGGGACAGCTCTTTTCCTCAACTGACTGTGAGTGTAACTCATTTAAAATGTAGCTACACATCTCTGCAGAGCATAATTTTGGGGATTTAGCTTGGACAGGTTGTACTTTCCTCAAAATGAGCATCTACTACCTTTAGATCCGGTGCAGAATGGAAGATGACACATTTTCGTCTGCATCTAGTCCTAAAACAAGGCTGCTTCAGCTCAACTCCAATTCTCTCAGTAATTCATTTCTGATTGGCAGAATTGGGAAAGTTCTCTTTTAAGCCAGATGCAAGCTGGATTCAGGTCAGAAGCCCTAGTCGGGACAATTCAAGCACATAATTAATAGCCATTCAGCTCACCTAAAACAGAGTAGCCCTAGGAAGGGCTATATGCTTACCTAAAAATAGACTGATGGGTCACAAAAAGCAAAAGCCTACAGGATCCTAAACCTGTTTACTATTTGAGACAGATTAATATCTCTGTCTGAGCAAATATATGGGGATATACTTTAGTGAGTAGTTTCTGGTATGAAAATAAATCAGGTACATCATAATGAATGGAAAAAATACAGCAATACTGAGAGCTTGTAGGAGGGAAGAATGATGAGGCCCACTGTCCTACCAAAGGATAAAGGAGAAGAGAGTTTGTCTGCTTTGGAAGTGCATTTTGCAATATAATTATCCTAAATACCACGGATCTTGTTAAGCTTTAACAGGTTAAAGACTGTTTCAAATATACATGTCATCTCTTTTACTTGAGTCCATTTTTTTCCCTTTTTAATACATCTTAAACTTCAGTAGTTCTAAATCTTTGAGAGCTTCATGAATGCAGGCCTAGGAACACGATATACTGTCGTTTTTCCAACTCTGAGAAAGAAGATGCTTCAGGAAGGATTTCCAATAAAATGTGCAGACAAAGAGCTCCTTCCCCGGCGGGCAAGTTGTCCTCAGGTAAGAGGGCTTTCAGACTGCCCGCTGGAAGTGATTAATGAGTGCAGACAAGTACAAACCATTTGGGATAATCAAGATAGTTATTTATTGATAAAATTAACCAAATGTCAATTAGTCAAAGGTTGAAGGCACTATGAAAGGGAGTAAAACAGCTTATTGGTTGGAGCATTGGACTGAGGTTCAGAGGACTTGGTTTCTTTTCCCAGCTTGACGACAGGCCTGCCCCCTCCACGGCCTATGTCTCCATGTCCCCACCTGTTATAAGGAAATAGTAACAAGGAACTTTTTTGCACAGTAACTTAAACTCTTTTAATGAGAAATGAAATCTGAGAATGACATTTTACTGCGATATTTAGAGAAGTATCAGAGGCAATAAAGCAATAAATTAATCATTTTTTATAATTTTTTAAAACTTTTCTATGTTTAGCTACCTGTATTAAACACTTACAAATGTTTGCCTGGAGGATTTACTTGAACCATGATTCATTTTTGCATTCTTTTACAATACAGTGAATTAGGATCAAGTTATTTCAAACAAACATATTTTCAACTTCAAAATTTAACTGGAAAAGATTTTGTCCTGTCCCCCCTCCCCTCCCTTTTTTTTAAAGCCTCACTGCATTGGTTAACCTCACACAGCCCTCCTATAAACATGAACACTAAATCTTTAACTCATTACCCCTTTCCTTGTTAGAGGCTAAATGATACTTCTTTTCATTGTAAGAGGAATGAAGGGTATGCATTTTCTGAGCTGCTGAAGCTTGTTATTGAAATTAAGCTTTATGACACTGCTGTTTTCCATACTTGGACCCAGTCTATTGGATTTGTGTGGCTGCTTACAGAAATAAGAAGGGCAAATGTCAATGCTCTTGCAAAAGCAAAGGCAAGGAATGGGCTGCTAAATGGACTGAGTTAGATGATCGCCTGGAAAGGACATCTACTAAAAGTAATATGTCAAGGAACTAGTGCTAACGTGTTGTTACATATCTGTTAGACTGAACTCCAAATTCAACATCATACTTTCCTTCAACATTTAATACCGTTGCATCTCCATGGTTTTCAGTAAGATTGATCCCCTTAAAAAGGTTGAATGGAACGTATCAGTCCCTTCACTCATCTTTAAATAAAGAAATGTGTATCTCAGAGTTTATCAAGTCATAAGGAAGTAGTGCTGCTATTTTTCACAGAAGCGTTGTCGATTTTCTTTTCTAAATTCACAAAATGTTATAAACCACATTGATGTGAATGCCTCCTGAAGTTACTCAGTCAAAAAAGTAATTCATTTCAGTAGAGTGATTTCTAAGGCACATCACTGCCCTGTAGACTTTCATCAGATTCCTTTTCCTCACATGAAAAATGAGTACATTTCTAAACTACCATTTTAAATATTGAATAAGTCACTGAAATCAGCAAGTTAGCATTTTCAGGACCTGATCCTGATTTGGGAGTGGAGGGCACTCAAAGCTTCTAAGGACGTATCCAGGTCTTGGCAGGATTGCAGCCTTAATGAAAAGCATTAGCAGTTTATTCTATATAGTCTTAAAGACTAGGAGTTAATGTAGAGAGATTGAAGTCAATGCAATGACAGGCATCAATTTGTCTCTTTAGGTAATGATATATTTAATATATTTATTTTTCATTTATAACAAAAGACAATTCATTTAACACCTACTTGACATAGCAGGGTCCAACCCTGCTGCCACTGCACTCTGTAAAGTTTTGTTATGTAAAACTCCAGCAAATCACTTATACCAGTAAAAGTATAATCAGAAACAGGTCTATACATGTAACAGAACAGGGTTTTGGTGCACAAAGCTGATCTATACCCCTCACACAACAGGAGTTTGGTGTACACCGACTGTTTTAAACATGGTGGAACCCGGTCTAAGATTTGCCCTCCCACCAAAGGGCAAACGTGATCTGTTTGCTTCCAATCTAAACTGTTCATTATCGATCTAAACTTCATTTACAGAAAACTGAATAACTTAGATCAATTCCACCTCGGCTTTTTGAATGTCTGTACCTGGCCTTAATGTCTATACATTGAAGAGGTCTGCAAAATCCATCTTATATGGATCCATTCAGCATAATTTACAATGTTTTCTCTGTGCATACATATATGTGCACACAGTCATGCACAGAAATTTTAATCTTTTGAAAAAAGGTCAACTGTAAAATATGATGAGACTCATCACCTGGAATTTTACATATAAATGCTTTGAACTGAATCTGTACAAAAGTTTTCATAATGAAAATACACTCTTATAAACCTTAAGCCCAGAACCACAATTTAAAAATAGAACCAAATATTATGCAGCAAACACAAGTGTTTCTTATCATAAAAATAATTTCTTTTTGTATTATTCGCTGTAGCCTTGAGAACCTGAAAGTAAAGCTATAAACCAAAGTGGAAAGCAAGTCACCGACTTTGTCTCATCTAAAATAATGTCAATATGTAAATAGATAAACAGAGCATCTTTACAGTGATAAGGGAATTGGGGTCCTGATTTACCATTGTATTACTTCAGTTTTACAGGGGATCAGATTTCCATTTAAACCAATGCAGCTATCTTGGAGTAAAATCAGAACAAGTTATTGGTGCATTTGGATGTTTAAAACTATTTCAGCTGTAGCATTACATGCTATCAATACTAATATGCAAGGAAATGTGTTTACAATACATGATTTTTAAATTAACAGCATTCATTTAAAATTGATACTAGGAGGAGATCTAAGAAGTCAAGTCAGCATTAATGATGCAATGCAAGTGGAAAAGGAAATCATTTTTATATAGTTAAAAGGATTTCTGGATAGAACTCTCTCTTTTTCTTATAGGCCCTGACCATATTTTCACAGGACTTTAATGGAATTCAGTCAAAATATTTCAACTGAGGGTTCTGTGAGGCATGCCAATATTTCACTCGTCAGGCCATTTGTGAGAAAGGATTTTAGGTGCACTTTTGTGTTTGGCAGTGCTTTCTAATTGACAGTGATGCAACATACTGATGAGGAATTGGCATATATCTATCTGCTGCCGTGTGTGCGTGTCGTCTTGAAGTGCTAATATTTCCATTGAGAAATGTGTTATATTTGCAGAGCACTTTGATAAGTGACAAGTGTACTTATTTGTGAATTAGGATCTTTGTTCCATTATTTGATTTTAATATCCTTAATATGTGCTTTGATTCTTTGTGCTCTTTATCTTGGTTCTTGATTTCTGGAGAGTTTTCTTCTTCGGGGAGTATGTGCTTTCCAGAGGACATTTATGCTCTCCTGCCTAGGGTATTCTGTTTCATCTTACTGAAGAGCTTCTTCTGTTCACATAGTCACTCTGAATCAGGGATTTAATTTTTCTTTGTTTCAGCAAGACTTTTTGCTTGCACAGGGTAGAAATTATTTTTTTTTCCTTCTTTCTGGTTCCTTTTGCTAATTCATTTAACATGGGAAAATGTTTTGCTTAGATCCAGTGGAACTGTTCCTCAATGAGTTACTTTCACACCAACAGTGCAGTCATTTCCATTTGTGCCCTAGAAAATCTTGGAAGAATCACTGCTGTAGAAATTCTGGACAAATATAACAAACCCCCTCTTTGTTAGATTCCTTTTTCCCTGGCATGTGTTCATTTTGCTGACACAGAAGCAGCAACCCCTACAGGCTCTTCCACTCACTTCCTATTCATGCTAAGTATTTAGTTGGCCCCTACACTCAAAATATCTGGACACTTCCCAATCTTCATTGTATTTGACCTCGGACACTTCCTGTGAGGTAGAGAAGCAGTGTTATCCTTATTTTCAAGGCAGAGAACTAAGGCCCAGTGAGATCTTTGAAGGCCTGGGGTTATGCAACTTGCCAAAGATTTTTGTAATAGAGCAAGATTTGAACCATCCTTCTTCTCTTCCTTCATGATGTGCTCTTTTAAGGAGTTGCCAGATAGCAGCAGAAAGCTCTACTCATTTTGCTCATCCTCACACTCTGAACTTTCCAAACATAACAGAAAGATTAATTGTCAAGTCTTTGTCTGATGACACTGGGTAAGAAAGGATATTTTTTCTCCTGAGATAAAATTTCCCCAAATCATTTAATATGTAATGCCTTGAATTGCTTTTTTGTCTTTTGTAATCTATAATATTAAATGTATAGTGCCTGCTCAGAGAAATGTGATACATGCATTTTTCTATATTTAAAAATTTATAAATAGGAAAATGTTGCAATAAGATGACTGAACTCCAATTTTGCATGGGAGGCATGCAATTCAAAAATGTCATTGGAAACCACCAGTGTGCTAAATTCTTTATAGGATTATACTTCATCCTTGAGAAATCTTCCTCCAGTCCCTGGTACAAAGCATTCTTCTGTCCTAAACTGCCCAAGCAAGTTATGTGTACCCATTCATAAAAGCTCTGCAGAGAAGAAAGAGTCGACAAAGTTGACAGGGAAACAACTACATGATTGAAAAAATGAGACTGATTTATTTGGATGGTACCTGTATTTTATCTAAGAGATTACAATGCAGAGAAGTAATCTTCATTTACATTTCAGAGCAGTGACATGCCAGATCCAGTTTAAAGGTAAGATGAAGATTAACTAAAATAAAAAGATAGAAAATTGTACAGAAAGGTGCAGAGAAAATTTAATGAGCAGAACAATGGAAGAGATGAAGTACAGGCAAAATCCTTGCCACCTGCTTTTTCCTTCACCCCATCATGCACACAAGGATGATAATGCATACTATATGTGGAGAAATTAGAAGTGATAAAACATATGAAATGAGACTGTTGTAAAAATACAATGAGAGAGATGGCAAGTCATATTGAACATTGCAGCATACCTTTTAAAAGGAAAATATAAAAGAATTACGGAACATACAGTTTCAAAATGCTTGATTGGGGGTGAGGGGGGGTGGAGAAGAGAATGGAGATGCCAGGAGATAGGAGATAACTATTGATAATGAAAGAACAGCTGTCTTTCTTAAAGGGCCATGATGGAACAGTAATTACAGACACATTCTTCGAAGAGCAGCTAAGTTGCACTGGCATTGTAGTTTTACAATACTTCATCCTGACAAATGTAGCAAATGTTAACACCTTCTGTGACATCAAGAACAAAGAATTAAGAGGGAAAAATCAAGATCCCTTTCATATTATAAGAAAAGAACTGAAGAGCAAAGTAATTGGCAAACTAAAAGGGCATCATCACAAAAGAGAGAAGGAAACCCAAAATAAAAGTATTAATACCAATAGATAGTAATTCTCTCTTTCAAAAAAATTATCTGTTTCATTATCTCACTAAGAATAACTGATATGGCCTTCTAATTGTCACCATGCACATATATTGCATGTTGGGGGTGCTCATATTCCTACCCCAAATGTATTTCATTCTGAGAAAACAGGCTGCACTGAAAAGTGACTCCTTGAATGGCACTGTGGCATTCTATATTCTTATTATTTCTCAATAGTGCCAGATAAAATTCCTTGTACAGACACCAAGTAGAGTCCTTTCTGTTCCTTATTATTCTTGCTGCAAATTTTTCTTAAGAGCTGAAGGTCAACCTGGGTTTGTTCTTATTGGTAAAACTCCAGCATTAAGACCAAAAGAGTGCAGGCTTGAACTGTAGGGAACTAGGACTTGAAGGGGACTCTTAGGCCATTGAGCCCAGTTCCCTGCATTCGCAGGTCATTGTTAACCAAAGGAGCCCCCAGATCACTGCTTTGAATCTTCAGCCACCACAAGGAACAATTGTAATGTCATTCCTGTGTGACCCCATTTTCTTACAATTATGCCCTGAGTTTTGCCTGCCCTTATGGACCTTATGGAACAGTTCTAAATGGAAACCATGGCATAGCTAGGGATCCAAAGAAATTGTACAGAGTCCTCTGTACTGTCAAATCCTTGTCTTCAATGGGGAACGGGATAAGCAAACATGAAATTGTGGTAGGGGCTGATAATGTAGAACACGTCTTTATCTCCTGGATTGTCATCCAGTAGCTTCCTGTCTCGTAGTTTTGCTCATGTTCTGAACTGTTCGGTTATAAATACACACACAAAGCAGGACCTGCCATTGGAAGGTATTTAAGAACCCTACTGATGATTCAAGAGCGAGAATACAATCTGGCTTTTGCTCTCATTTAGCTTTCTTGGTTCTGCAGTACTAAGAAGAATAAAATGTAGACCCTAATTACTTTTGTCACTAAATCCTGCAGGCACCATTATGAATACACACAGAAGGCAGTACTGTTGAGCAAGCAAATACCATCCTTGCAATGACCTGGATGTGTCCAGGATTCACCCAGAACGAGTAACAAAGGAGTAGCTTACTAGAGTGCTGGTGTCTTCCTCAAGTAATATTTGTGTTGTGTTACAGCTTTTTTGAAATTTCTGAACGGCAATCTAAGGGTTTGTAGCTTCCTTCACACTTCTGTTGGAATATATTGTGGAGCTGTAATGATGTAATGTCTCCTCTGAAGATTTCCCCCTGCCCAGATTCTCTCTATTACTACATGCTACAGAAGTGCTGCATTTTTCCATTCTCTCATGTTCTTTTTTGTGTGGCTTCATTTATTCATGCTATGGATTTCTTATTGTCTGGTACCCTGGGCAACAGATAAAGGCTAAAACCTAGAGCGAGTTTCTGTGGGCCCCTATCTATTAAGGAGTAAAAAACCCTCTGCAACACAGTTATTCCCACCTTCATGCTATACATCATGCATTGCTCTCTACAGACTCTGGGATCCATTGGGGGTCAGGGAAGGGGGAAGAGGAGGGAGGAAAACAAAGTGCACAAAGCCCGATTTACCAGATGTAGTGGGAAACAAGAGAGTCCCTAGATAGCACTGTTTCAGTGGTCATGCCATTCATGAGTGTCATGGTAGATCCCAAATGAACTGCACCACCAAAAAGGAATCTCATCTGCCATACCTGTAACTTTTTCTGTAGAAAGGGCATCTGTTCCAGATGATGTGCTCTGGACATCATATGCCGTCATATACTGTAGTATGCCATCATCTTTATCATCCAATATCTCTACAACATGTCCTTGTGTCATTTTCAAATTAAATGGTAAATATTTGAGGAAGGCAACATCCACAAGGCACTCATCACACTGTTCCAATAGAGAATGATGCTCACATCCTGATGGGTACAGGTTACGCCAAAGCTACAAGACAGGCACTCTTTTCTCTTCTGAAAGTTGTCCATCACTATTGCTTCTTCCCAGTTTTTGATTCCATCCATTTTGCAGCTGAGATGAAGACTCATCATCGTCGTCATCAAGTACTACATGAAGCCAGCTGCCTCTGGCTGATTCCCTTTGCTTTTTAAAACTGCACCAACAATTTTACAGCAAACCTTATCAACTGCCAACTCTCTATCACCACCTGGCTACAGATTATTCAATGGTCCTATGACACTTTTCAGAGGTTCCCGAAGAAGTCTTTCTTGCCAAGCAAGAAGTATGGTTGAGCATTGACCCCAGCCTCCATTTTATGAACTGGAATAGCTCCAGCACATGAGGATTATGGAAGCTTCACAGAAAAAGATGGGCTATTTGTAGAAGAACATTCATGCAATCCTGTTGAGTTCCCAGAAAGCTTTAGTAATACCCTATCAACCACTAGCTCAGGTAGCTGTGCTGAGACCTCTGCACTGCATTGTACATGTGCAATGGAGCAGCACAGACAAAGGACAAAAGTGCAACTGAAACCATGTGGTTAACATTGACATAATGCATCACTGGGACATACACCAGACCCATGGCACCAATCAGAAGTCCAGTCACGAAGACTGCATTCATTGTTCATATTCTCATTTTTTGAATTTATATTTATATTATATAAATATTTATATTTACTTTATCTCACACTCCAAGGCACAAGAAGAAATTAGGACCAAATCAAAATCAATCACTGGCTGCACTGTGCTGGCCTCACCTGGGGTGACTGGCCATTTTCTTTAAGAGCCCTCTGCTGCTGGGTCTCACCCAAAGAACCTAGTTGCACACCACTTTCACCCTAGGCGAAGATGTAAGGCAGTTTGAAGTGGCGATTTCATAATAACCATCATAAACTGACAGCCTGGTTGGCAGCCTCATCAAGGAGGCAAGAAATCCTAAGGGAATGAGGGGCAACTATATCTGAACCCCTAAGAATGGCCAAGGTTGGACATATTGGCAACGTAGTCTGGGGAAAACTGAACTGCTGCTCTCTGTGTGGTACCTGCTCCGTGGAATCCATTGTTTCCACTGCTGTCAAATCAAGCACCTTCCACAAGTACTAAAATTCACGTTTTCAGAGATATCCATATAATCTGAAATGTGCCTAAATCTATAAATATAAATAAGTCTCCTAACTTGATATGCTGCCAATGAATATTGAGGAGTGAATATCATTCTGGTACTATTTCTCAATTTATTCTGTTTGCTATCTAAGAATTCTGATCTTACACTTTTCTGCCCTTACTGAGTTTTTCAATCCTCACTGCTTTTAGATAACTCCTGTTTTAAAATCTATTTGTTATATCTGTTACTTTCCCCATGAATTTGTCTTCTGTGTAGCAGATACAGCACTGCAGTTCTTCAGTTATAAAGGATGAACATACTGGAATAGTTGTTTTGCAACAACTTATTTACATGGTTTTATTAATATTATTTTTTGGTTGGCCTATGCTATGTTATGCACTACACAAACATGGCATGGTAGATGGTCCTTGCTTGAAAGCACTTGCAATCTGTTTAGACACAGACACAGGATGGAGATGGACAAGAGGTATAAAACTCATGCAGAGTGAACACTGTCATGACAATAAACAGCATGCTACTTTCACAGGGTTTTTTGACTTGTGTTTTTGAAAAGGTTGATTTAGTCAGGAGGGGATTAGCTAAATTTGAAGAAAAGGGAAAGATTAAGAGGATGAGTGAGATAAAGGTGAATAAGAACTGCATTATGTACATGGACATTTGAAAAAAACAAAAAAAACAAAACAAAACTCAAACAACAAGAACAACAAAAATTGCTAGGAAGCATAAAAACCAGGCTTTCTAAAATAGGACTGACTTTATCCAGTGATGGGAATCCACTCTTCATTGCAAGTATATCAACATTTGTATCAGGAAAGAGGAGTCAAGGAGAAACATTATGAAGAGAATACATAGACAGGCAATACAATGCATCTCTGTTTAGATTCAAATATAATAATTACAAAGCTTACGCTACTTTATACCCATGCCCTTTAGTAAGTTTTCACTGGTCAAACTAAAGTCAACGTTTTGGTATTGCTCCACAGCCTTTGCAGATGACTGACACTGCCACGCCAACTAAGATATGCAATATTTTCTGAACTAGTGAATAACACACCACCGTTCAAAGCAAGGCAACGAGGGGAAAATGACTGAATCAGAACAGCTCCTTCACCTCAAGGCTTGTAATGCATCTTAATATGACTAAAGGTACATGCACCTGAGATAAAAACAGAACATGTGTATTCAGAAAGGCCTCCCAGTCACGAACAAGTAAGCACTTTTTGATTAACAAACGAATAACATGGAAAGGCAAGTGTGGGACAGGTAAATGGCTGCAGAAATGAAATAGTATTGAGGTTACTGTAAATCTGGAGAGCCACAAATGGAAAATCCTTAGTAATGTTTAAAGAGTCAGTGGCTTTCCAGGGTGCTAGCTCTAAATACACATGAAGATGTGGCATATGTTAGTGAAAAATACCCATAAATCTTAAAAGAAATTAATTTCAGTATGATTACTTACTCATCTACATTTGTACCAAAAATGCATTTTTTTTTAATTAATTGCTCTCTTTAAATGTTTTTATTATTAAATCAGGAAGCATGCAATGTGACCTGGGTAGCCAGTTATGCAAAAATGAAGTGTGTGCAAAGAATCCTTAGATTGCAGTGTATTAACAACCATTTAAAAAAGGATAAAACATGCACAGAATTCTGGATTTATTAATGCATAATCTGCAAATAAAAAAACCTGTAAATTCATAACTGATGTTATTCATAGCAAATGCAGTTATAGATTGAAATCCGCTCCTACTTAAGTGAACAAGATGTTTGGAATCTGGACCCATTAACAACTTTGCAAAGTACCGCTACAACTTAGAATATGCAGGCACATAAGAAATGGCACAAGAAAACCAATATATAGGGAAAATAAACTTATTTATTCTGAAGTGTACCAGTCCTTAAATTTGAATTGCTCTAGCCTTTCCCTCTCCTCAGATTTTGATGTTATCACGAGATCTTTGGTAGGATAAAAAGACTGGTTCTGCTCAATATCAAGGGAGACTGCGGCAAAGTAGACTTGGTCTAAAAGGATATTTCCCAAAGAAAAATAATTGCTTCTTTTTATATACTGTTCTGACACAGACATTTTTTAAACCTCATTTTATGAAAACACCACACTAACAATATCTCACACAGGCCATAGTGACTTAACTTTGTGATTTTTTTATTTAATTATGTCTCAGCATTATTCTTATTTCATCCTTAGTTGACTGCAAGCTTTATGTTTTCCTTTTAACTCCATCTACAGAGTAATAGGGTCGTGACTGTTTTTAGGCTTTCAAGCTTGCTGTTAATGGAGATTTTTTTCTGACAGTTTTGTGCAGTATTTTCTGTTTTATTTGTAATGCTGCTGACCTAAAAGTTTCCATCATACAGTAAAAAGTATTATGGGTAAAGATCTTTGTTCATTTGAAAAGATTCATAATATTCCATGTAGCAGAAAGTCTCACAGCCATGAGAAAATAATAAATCTGGGTTCCTAGCTTGGAGGAAAAGTCCTCCTAAAATTGGTTGAACTAAACCAGGTTATTTAATAATTAATTATTGTGTATATTTCAAGAGGGTGTATGCAGCTTCATTAATGGGAAAAAAAATTAAAGGAGTTTTTTTCTTCTGACTAAATAGGATGACTGTTTTATTCCTAAATGAGACCTAATTTCTAGGAATAAAACAGTCATCCTATTTATTCCTAACAGAGACCTAATTACTCAAGGTTCGTGATTTGGACCTTTTAGACCTAATTACCACATTGTTAACAAATTTTAGTACTAGCAGGTCTGCTAAAAGTCACAAATTGTGCTTTTTGTTTTCCATCTGCCTCACTCAGAAAATTATCCAGACGTTACATTTTCCATTGTTTTTATTTTTTTTCCATTGTAAATCAGTGGTAAACTACAAATGAATACTTCCGTGCCTGTATAAGAAGTACACATGACTTGGTTTGAGTTAAGCTGCTGGGAAATGTGGCAGTAATGCTGAGTAACATTTAGATGAAGTTTGTTTCAGTAATACAGTTGGTTGTGTGGGACAAAACTATACAAATAAAAAAGTCTCAACACGTTCTCCTAAGGAGTCTCCCGAGAGAGATACGGGACCAGGTCCTCAACGGATGATGGAATTATACCAGTTTAATCCAACAGAGGCAGGCTTGGTCAGTGAGGGCATGTATAGATGTGCTCCGGGAGCGTGTGATCTATGTTATACCAAGCTCCCGTGCACTTGGGGTGCCTATACATGTACAGGGAGGCTGCTCTGTTACAGTGCATTGGAGCAGACTCGATTAATCAAGTCTGCTGGACTGTGGTAATTACCACGCTCCAGCAGACTCTAGCGTCACACGTCTCAGCATCCTCATGCTGAAAAATGGTGGCCAGGGTGCTTTAACTAAAGCTTGTTTGATGTGCCTTAGTTAAAGCTCCCCGCCGCCATTTTTCAGCGTGGGGATGCTGATACATATGATGCTCTGGAAACTTTAATTACAGTGGCTCTCAGAACTGCTCTAATTAAAGCGCCCCTGCCCCACTCCCAAAGCACGTCTATAAATGCCCTGAGAACCACAATAATTAAAACACCTGGAGAGTCACATGTATCAACATCCCCAGGCTAAAAAATGACAGCAGGGCACTTTAAAGCTCGGCAAATAAGCCTTAGTTAAAGCACCCCCATTGCCATTTTTCAGGGCAGGGATGCTGATACACATGCTGGAGTCTGCTGGAGCATGGTAATTTCCACGCTCCAGCAGACTCTATTAATCGAGTCTGCTCCAATGCACTGTCACGTAGCAGCCTCCCTGTACAAGTACAGGTGCCCTGAGTGCATGGGAGCTTAGAGATGGTATAACATATAGATCAGCAGGGGGACTTTGGTTTCTGGGACCAAACTCTTATTCTCTTCCACAAACTCTCGCTCTCAATGAACGAGTAAAAAATCAGCAACAGCAACCTCAGAATTGTCTGTCCCAGTGCTGGAAATCCTCATATAGGGACTTACGCAGCTTTGAGTGTCAGGCTTAACTTTGAATGACCTGGTTTTGTCCAATCATGTGGTAGCATTAATGTTATTTAAATGTAGGGTTTTTTTTGTCTGGGAATATTAGCAAAGTCCTTGCTGCTTTAGATAAGCAGATGACATTACATTCCTCTTCATTTCCCTCATTAAAGCAAAGAAGTTGAATATTAATGAGTGTGGAGAATTATGTTGTCATGCATGTTAGTTTAGAAAATATAAATTCATCTCATAAAAAAGTCAAGGGATCAAAGAAGGTTTTTACTGTTAATTGGAAACAAAGTGTCATCGGTGTCCTGATTTAAAGGGCACTCAAGGATGATAAGATGGTAAAAAAAAGAAAAATAATTATGGTAGAAGTAGAGTTATTATTAGTTCTTCTTTACTAAAATCCCTTTCCCCATTGCCTATGGCATTCAATGTGGCATTCCCAGTGTTCAAAGTCATCTTAAGAATAAAAAAATGCATTACTGAAAACATATATCAAAATTATTAGAAGTAATATTTTTATAGCCAAAAGTGCTTTAAACTTTATGGATCAAAGGACTTTATACGCTAGATCTAGACACTTCTCCTTAAACTTACAATGTTTATGCTGTCTCTACCTTTTCACCAAGCTTTCAGTATATAAACCTTAAAAAAATATTTTTAATTCTGGAATTCACTCCCAAGGCAGCATAGTGATTATACACTGGATAAGAAAGCATCCTTCTCCTTTAGAGCTCCTGTATCCAGCCACAACTTGAGTGGAGAAAATAAGTACTGTGGTAGTTGAGTGTTACTAGCAAATCTAGATTCTTCATACACATGCTGATCTGTGAAGCAGAGCTGGTGTTCAGCCAGAAGCATAATCTTACCTCTAACCAGAGGATATATTAATCCTTACAACATAAACATCACTATTACATATCTTGACTATTGAATTTATTCAACAGGAGATGGAGACAAAGCCCACAGGTAAGTAAAGAGCAAAGTGACCTGGATAAAGGTCAAGAAAAGAGGAAAATGCAGGTAGTTTTAATAAAGTTGTAAGAGAAAAATCACAGGGGAATAAGTTAGTCATCTCTCATGCTGCATCTAGCGCAAGTAGTATGTGGTTGAGTAAAACTTGTGGAGGAAAAACAGACAAGGGAAGAAAGGAGGTGGTATTGTCTTATATATTAAAAGGTATGCGCACTTTTGCTGAGATGCAGAAGGAAGTGGGCAGTAACCTACTGAAAGGCTGTGGATCCAAGCAAAAGGGGAAAAGTACATAGGTGATGTGACAGTGGGTGTTTACTCTAAACCAAGGCTATTCAACTGGCAGCCCATGGGCTGCATGCAGCCTTCAAGGGGTTAAATTGTGGCCGCTGGGCTCCCATCTGGGGGCCACTGCTGCCCTCAGTCCCCAGCCTTCCTCCCTCTCTGGCACCTAAGAGGTGTGATGCAGTGGGGTAGCCCATGGCCGGGGTTTTAGGATGAAGTGTGACACCCAGTGCAGCAGGGCAGGGGGAAGTGGCCCTTGGCACAGCAGGAGAGAAGGAGGGAGGTGTGCTGTCCTGGGGGCTGACAGCTGCCACTGGTGAGTGGCCCTTGCTTTTGGGGCCCCTAGACACTTCGAAGGTGGAAAGCCCTGATGTAAATCAGAAGGAGATGGACGAGGCCTTGTTTTAACGAATTAACTAAATTATTCAGATTATAAGACCTTGTGTTTATATCCAGCTACCATGTTATCTGCTGGGGGGACAACACAGCAGTGCCCAGATAGCTGAGCAAGTTTTTGAATTCTGATGGGAAAAACATTTTGGTACAGATGGGGGAGAAACCAGTTGGGGCAGGGGGAGCTTTTCTCAATGCATTGCTTCCAAGTAGGGAGGAATTGATTGAGAATGTGAAGGTGGAAAGCAAATTGGGTGACAGCAATCACAAAATGATCGAGTTTATAATCTTAAGGAAATAAAGAAGAGCAACTGAATAAAAGCACTAGACTTCAAACAAGCAGCATTGCACCAACTCAGGTGGGTGGAATTTTATAGGAGACAAGTTGACAAGGAAAACAAGCTCAGAAGAACTGACTGTACTTTAATGGACAATTATTAAGGGCACAAGAGCATGCAAAGGAAAGATAGGAAAGAGAGCAAGAGGCCAGCTTGGCTACCAGCAAACTCTTCGATGACTTGAAATTTAAAAAGGAATCTCACAAAATGTAGAAACTTTTTACCAAGAATGATGTGTGTAGAGAGAAAATAAGGAAGACTGACATGCAAATTGAGATACAGCTCACAACCAAACTAAAAGGCAACACGAAAACATTCGGTAGTGCACTAGAAGTAAGAAAAGCATCAAGAATAGGGCAGGCCTCTTACTGGGGAGGGGAAGCTAATAATAAATGATGTGGAGCAGGCTGGAGTATTTAATGCCTTTTTTCACTTCAGTCTTCACAAAGGTCAGCTATCAGATGACACATGCGGTTAGCAGCAAAGCTATAGGAAGAGATAATCAGCCTAGGGTAGG
>NW_005842107.1:805529-836582 GCF_000455745.1 Alligator sinensis
AGGTTAGAGATTACAAAACCTTGTCAGATATTTTCAAATCAGAAGGGTCAGATGAGATTTATCTTATGAGTACTCGATGTATTGGCTGAGGTAATTGAGGAGCCATTGAGTATTATCTTTGAGACTTCATAAAGATTAGGTGACTTCCTAGATGAGTGTAAAAGGGCAAAAATAGTGCCCATTTTTTTAAAAAGGGGGAAAAGGAAGACCTAGGAAATTACAGACCAGTCAAACCTTGATACTCCAAAAGTTACTAGAGCATATTATCGAAGAATCTTTTTATTTAAGTATGTCGGGGTTAGTAAGGTGATAAAGAACAACCCCCATGGATTTGTTAAGAATAAGATAAGGTGAAGGAACATGATTTCTAGACTGGTATGCATAACTGGTTGTCATCATGTTGAAAGAATAGATAACAATAGCTCAATGTCTAACCTGGAGGAGGTTTGAAGCACTAGTCTGAGAGGGGTCTTGTGCTGTTAAATACCTTCCTTTATGACTTTGAAGATGGAATTGAGTGAACATTTGCACAGACGACACCAGGTTGGGTAGCAAACACTTTGTTTGATAAATTTAGGATTCAAAATGCCTTTAATAAATTTGATAGATGGTCTGAAATTAATCAGATATGTTCAATGAAGACAAATGCAAGGAAGGAACAATCAAATGCATAAATGACTTGCTACGCTCCAGTACAGCCGAAAAGGATCTGGGGTTATATTGGACCATAAGCTGAAGATGAGTGAAAAGTCTGCTCTTATTGGAAGGCGCTGGGGGGGGTGGGGAGGAGGCGGCAAGGGGGGAGGGAAAGCTAGCATACTTGGATATATGAACCAGAAGGTATATGTCAGTTAAGGGAAGTTATTCTTCTACCCTTTTTAGCACTAGTAAAATTTCATCACAAGTGCTGTTTCCAATTTGGGGAAGCACTGCACTTCAAGAAAAGTGCATGGACAAAACTGGAAAGAGTCAAGCAGAAAGCAGCAGAAATTATTAGAAGTCTAGGGAACATGGTATGTAAGGAAAAAGTGGAAGAACTGGGACTGTTTAGTCTGGAGAAGAGAAGGCGGAGGCAGGATTTGGTAACTACTTTCAAATACAAAAAAAAGTGGTTATAAATATGATAGTGATAGACCATTTTCTTTGTTCACTGGGACAGGACAAAAGGTATTGATCTGAAGTTGCCTCAAGGGAAATACAGATTGAATATGAGGAGGAACCTTCTATCTATGAGGATGCCTAGGCACTGAGACAGATTATCTAGAAATGTCATGGAAGCTCCATCATAGTATATTTTGAAGTTCAGGTTAGATAAACATTTGGCTGAGATGCTTTAGACAGAGAAGGTCTTTCCTTTAGCAGGGGGTTGGGACTAGATAGGCTCCTGAGATCCTTTCCAGAATCCTTTTTGTGATTCTGAGATTCTATAATTACATACTTACAGGATAAAAGAGTTTGCAAACATATTACGTGGGTCAGAGTTAAGGGTATCCTTGGAATGTATACAAGGAGAAGTTAGTGTGTCAGTGCTACCTCTAACTGAATATATGAACTGTAAACTATGAATCAGTCTTCCGCATTTTTTTAAAATTGGTTACTTGAATACCTTTCCCGGTAAAAGGTTTTACTGTTTT
The DNA here is from genome assembly GCF_000455745.1 of Alligator sinensis. Classification (NCBI taxonomy): domain Eukaryota; kingdom Metazoa; phylum Chordata; order Crocodylia; family Alligatoridae; genus Alligator; species Alligator sinensis. Next base: position 807,164 of record NW_005842107.1, read on the forward strand.
GTTTTTAACAGGAGTGTTCGCGATACATGTTTTGTGTAAGGGTTGTACTATTTGCTGTAGAAGCTGTAACTGCAAATTCATACTTACAATTCTTTCCAGGAGACTTAAAAAAAAGAAAAGAAAAAATGTTCAAAAAAGCTTAGGAAACTGATTGCTTAAATTAAACCTAAGGAACTATGTTAAATTCAAGCAAATGTTGAGAATACACTTACCTAAGACTTCCCTGATATGTCTCTTAATGAGATCCTTAATTAGGCAAGACTTAATTTAAAGTGTTAAAAAGTCATACAGCTTAGTCTTTGAATTAGAGTGAGTTTGCATCAATGCAGCTCTAAGCTGTAATTATCAACAAGGCATAGTCCAAATGAAAATATTCTACCACCCCCACACTGAGTACAACATTGTGAGAAAGAATTAATGACGTACTTTAGTAACTAAATTAGAATCAACTTAGCTGAAATATTTATTCACAACATGAACTAAAGAAAATTAAAAACAAATGAAAAGTATTCCTAAAACAAATTACTGCTTAAAAGCAAAGGGAATGAATTTTTGTCTAGCAATGATTCACATGATTACAAGGAGAGGGGATACTGATAAAACCTCAACATTTGTCAGTCTCCACTAATTGTAATTCTACACATAGTCAGGGCAGTGAATGTGGTTCTTAAGGGGCCTGCTGTACTTTATACCATGTATAAATTTTGAATGATATTTCATTGTAAAGCACTATGAATGTTATGTGTATCTGATTTTTCAGTTGGCTGAACATTCTCCCACCACTTGTCTGCAAAGAGACAGTCTGGAGCACTGTTGCTTTCAGAAAGCTTCTGCGTTGCTATTGTTTGGTGTGCACGAACTTAGCTTTACTTGAAAGACATTGCAAGCCACTCTGACAACTCTTTAGTCAATACCTTGAACAACACCTCTTACACATAGCTGGATTCTTCCCTGTGACAGCAACTGGGTCAGTACAACTTTTTAAATGGGCTCCAGGTCCTGAGCTTGCAGCGTGACCCCCTTAACTAGATGATGAACCTATCACCTATCCTAGTGCCCTTTAGGTTTGTATGGGAAGACTTCCCTTTTCATCAGGTCCTTCTCCTGGAGAGGCATAGCTGTATTCTTTGAGGACAACCAAGTATGAATAGAAGAACAATTCTATTTCCACCCAGAGGAGGGTAGTGATACCCACTCATACTATGACGGTAATGAAAGTAAGTGACATTTCCTGTTTGCTGACAAGGCAACTCCAGGATCACATCATCATACTCAAAGCCAAAAGTGATCAAGAGCTTACAGCTATAGGGCCTGAAGTTTGGATTTACAGCTGCTGCGGCTGAGCAGTAAGGCCTCTCTGCCTCTAATTCGGATGCTGTGAAATGCTTTTGTCGAAAAAGTAGTGTCTGATAAAAGGGTGTCAAACCAGGGGCTGTGGTTCATATGATTAGTCCTTAGGCAAGTCAACCCAGCCAGCAGATCAGGGCCTAGATCCAAGAAACTGCTAGGGCCTCTACACTTAACTTTTGGTGCTTGGCACCCAGTAGGGAATCCAGAGCCCTGCATCAGGCTCCCTATCCAGTAGACAGGAAGAGCAAGATTCCGGGAAAAGCTGATTTTAGGGACGTGCTCGTTTGATATCCAACCCTTTCAAAAAAACAAACACATTTGAATGATGGCTGCAGGCAGGGACTCCATCCATTCAAAATTCTCCTATGCCCGTTCTTTGAAATAGCAGTGCTGGTGATGTATCACCTGCTTTTTATATAACAGTCCAGTGGTTTGAGCATTTTCCCAGTAAGTGAAAGACCCAGGTTTAGTTTCCTCCTTAAATGGAGAGGGATCAAGTCCACAGCTCCCATTTTCCAGGAGAGTGCCCTACTCACCAAGCTACAGAATAGGCTCATTTGTGGCCCTCCTTTCATTCCTATTTCTATGTTTGACCCCTATGTTTAAAGTAAGATACATAAGCAATCCTGGCAGCTGGGACTAGGATCCAGGACTTTCCCTCAGTGTCCTAACCCCTAGCCTATAGTTATGCTTCTTCTTACACACCCTTTTTCTGGCCATATTAGTATTGCATTCCTTTCTGCGTAGTGGCACATCTTCATCAGGATTTGTAGATAGCGCCCTTCTTCTCCACCTGCCCCTCACCCTGGTTCCTAGTGTTTCTTATATAACATCATGTATTGTTGGTAATACATGTTAATAATTCTGAATTACTGTTTAGTTTCTTACAATATAATTCTCTCCTCCCACCATTTCCATCTGTTTTGCAGTCCTACAAACCACACCAATATGCACTCCACGAATAGAAATGTTGCTTGAGACATGAAAGGATAAAACTATATTTTATCTTCATAGAAGAAGAAGTAGGGTATAAGAAGATATCTTATATTGTACACTATAATATTTCTTCGGTGTAATTAAGGGCAGCAAACTGTATATCTGAACAACATGTACAAATACAAAAATAAAGTGATTTGTTTTTAAAAAATATACATCACTGGGTAAACCAAGCATAATGACACAGGAAAAATTATCATATTTTAAATGAAAATGCATGAAGCTTGGTATTGAGGCCAACATTTACAAATCTGACATCTATGGGAATCAGACTGCCTAATTAAGTGCCTTTTTGAATGTTGGTGCCAAATTTTAGGCACGTTTTTGACTAACCATGTAACTAAAAAATAATTTGAGTACTAGTTGGAGTCCCTTCTATTTTTGACCACCTTTTCCAGAAAAAGAGGGCTCTACTGTTGATTTGGAAGAACACAGTAACTGACAGTAAAGGATCAGCTTTTCTTTCGGTTTGCATCCTGGAAAATTCTTTCTTTCTTGTTCTAGGTTGGTTGGACCAGGTCTCACACCATGAATTATTAAAGGACCTCATTAATCCTAAGACTTGGGACTGTAGAAATTAAAGATCAGATTTGTGTAGAGGTTTGCTTGGTCAACCACATTTAGCAAAGAAACAAACAACCCTCCCCCAGCAACAGAGACACTTGTAATTCAATAAAACAATTATTTCTATATCATTTAAGCCAAGCCTGCAGGCCTGCAAAATTCTCCTCTTGCTCACTTGCCTTTTACACTATATCAGTATCAGCATCTGTCTGCTGGGGTTTCTCACCCGACAGATAGCCCAAACTACTGGTTTGATATAGTACAATTGGTTTCCTTATTTACCAGCCAAATTGAAAAGCATTCTCCTTAAGATAAAATGTTTCTTTATGAACATAACTTCACCTTATGTTCTGCCTAAACTCATTAGGAAACTTCTCCTCGCTAATCACCCATGCACAGAAACACTTGATTACTGAAAAGTAAGGTGAAAAAAAGGCAGTCCACCAATAAGGAGAGGGTAAAATGAATCTGGAAGAAGCCCGTTTTCACAATACTGTTTTCCTTTGGGTCCACAGAAATTGTGTTGCATGAGAGTACACAGATCTCAGCACTAAGGCACAATGACTGCCCTTCTGCTCCATAGTAGGCATATTCTATAGGTAGCTTGGAAACCAATATTCATAGTTGCTCTTGGAGTCTAGCTGCCATGAGAGAGAAGGTGGCCCAAGATGCCATGTAGAGATACTGTCTCCCTGTTCAAATTGGCTTCCATGTGCAGGTACATCTGATTTAATGTAGATCCCTATCTGTCCAGATGCTTACATTGTCCTCCCCAAAGTCTATGATCACATCAGGATATCTAATCCCTTTGCTTGTTCCCTGTCTGGGGGCATCTCCACCCAGGGGAAAAATGTGGGTTTTAAACCTGAACTAGGGAGGCCTTGGAGATGTTGATGTCTAAACCTTTTAGGAAGCACTTTATGCTTTTTACTCTAAATCTAGTGAGAGTTAGAGACTAACAAAGCAAGACAGCCACTAACTGAACAAGAATGTTACATTAATTTCTTTAATTAGCTGCTTTCATATTCTTGTATAGATTTAAATATTTAATTTTAAACGTCACAGGATCAATGTGGTTAAAGATGTACAAGACCTAAGTAGGTCAGCCACTCCACCCCCTGTCAGGGTAGCATTATTTCTGTCAGTATATTTTCCAGTCTCTTTTTAAACCTTGATAATCTCTAAGTCATGCAGGGGTTTATTGACTGCATGCTTAGTGAGATGTTATTTGATAATGACAAGCAAAGTGGAAAAAAACCCCAAACTCAGTAATATAAGCTGAACTTATTATGTGGTCTGCTTTAACTTTGCAAAATTTCTAACTGCATTTTTCCCCATATGGTTGATATTAAACCAGAAATTATCTCACACAAGGGCACACTTTTCATATTAAAGATGGCAAAGGCCTTTTTACTTTATGTGGGCAAACCGTGAACATAGGAATGTATGCTACTGGGTTGTAATGTGGGATCAAAGCAAATAAGGTACAGGATATTGTCGTTAGCGTGTTAACTTGCTTTAGTAAATATCCTGGTGCTTTATAGCATGGCCATTTATTCTCCAAAATATTTTGGTTGGAGAATTTGCTGTAGAATATATGCCCTGCTGAAGGACTGTACTGTAGGTATATGAAAAAAGCCTCAATGTTAGTACAGAAAGAGGTAGTGTTGGTTAGTACATTAGGGTTTACTGATGTAAAGTGGTGAGGCATTTGTTAAGGATATTCAGCTGATTAAAGCTGAAGTTTTCTGGTTGAGTTTTTGCGCACAGTCACCTTCAAATGCCATGTAATCCAAGGGGAGAAGCTATAGGCTGGGAGAGGTTCCCAGCCATAAAGGTTCCCCAGCCATAAAGTTTACTGGCTCAACCACAGAGGGTAAAGTTAGACTGGAAAGAGAATCTTAAATGAACCCGAACCAAAACTGCAGCTTCCTGGTGGTATACAACTGGTGCTTTTGCTGGCTTCTGTAAGACAGAATTGTTTGCTTAGGGACAGAAGTTGCACATAAACTGGTTTAAGTGACCAGAAAGTGGTTTAAATCTGTAACAACAGAAGTTCAATGCACGTAAACGGATTTAAAAATGGCCAAAACTGGTTTAAGATAACCATAGTTGGATGTAGTATCAGACTTAACTGATTTAGGTCAAACTGGTTTATGTAACTTTTGTCCCAGATCCCTTTCTGGTTCAAGTTAAATCACAGTCCCCCAGCATCCCTGGATGCTTTGCAGCCCTGGAGTGCACTGTGCTGTCCACTCCAACAGAGCAGGGCTGGTCTTGCCCCTACCCAGAGCACTATCGCTGCTCCAGCTGGCTGAGAAGGGGATGAGGATGGGAAACCCTGCTCAGGACTGCATCTGGGGGCTGCCTGGCAGGGGTGCAACAGCCCATGCCAGGCTTTTCCCTGCTTGGGAACAGGGGCAGACCTTGGCCAGCATGCTGAGGTGGAGGAGATGGAAGGGGGTTTAAACCCCTTTTCCTCCCCTCTCCCACCAGTATGGGACCCCAGCTGGGGTTTTCCCCCTAAGCTATGCTTTTCCCTGCACCCCACTCAAGTGGCAGGGAAGCAGGCGTGGTAGCCTGAGGTAAAGTGGAGGAAGGGAAGAAGGTTTAATCCCCACTCCCTCTCCTCTCCCACAGGCATGGGACCCCACCCGGGCTCTGCTTGGCAGGGGAACAACAGCCCCTGCTAGACTTTTTCCTCCTCCCCTGCCTGGTTTAACCCCCCCTCCCTCATCCCCTTTTGCCTCAGGCTGCCAGCTGGGGGCCAGCACCTGACCATGCCCTTTGCCCCTGCCACTTGACTGGGGACTGCTGTGCGCCTGGCTGGGGTCCTGTGCCATGGAAGAGGGGAAGGAAGGAGGGAGGGGGGTTTAAACCCCCTTTCTGTCCCCCCCTTCACCTTAGGCTTCTTGCCCAGGGCTGGCATCTGCTCGTGGGGAGTGGGGTGGGGGTAAAGCCTGGCAGGGGGGGGAAGCATGGCATGAGCTCCTGCATCCCTGCCACACAGACCCCCGCTGCAGTCCTATGCTGGTAGGAGAGGGAAGGGAGGAGGTTTTCAACCCCCCTTCCTTCCAGCCCCTTCACCTCAGGATGCCTGCCAAGGGCCAGCGTCTGGCCATGCTCCTGCCCCTGCCCCTGCTGCTCAAGCAGGGAGCAGGGGAGAAAAGCCTGGCAGGGGCTGCTGCACCCTGTCAGACAGACCCCCACTGGGATCCTGTGCCAGTGGGAGAAGTCAGGGAGGGGGATTAAACCCTCCACCCTCCCTCCCTTTGCCTCAGCATGCTGGTGGGGGCCAGGCCTTGCCCCCCAGAGCTGCCACTTGAGTGGCGAGCAGGGAAAAGCCTGGCAGGGGCTGCTTTCCTCCTCCCCCTCCAGGGACACCCCGGGTGGGGACCCCGCAGGCCAGGGTGTGGTTTTAATCTCTCCCCAATTGTACTCAGAGGCCTGCAAGGGCCTGGCCATGTCCTTTCCCTAGTTCAAGCTTGGAGGGGGAAAAAGCCTGGAGGGCTTCTCTTCCAGCTTCACTCTTAGTGGCAAGGGTTAACTCTCTTACTAAAGGGTGATGTCATCCACAGGAAGGGGTGAGTTGACTGTTTTGGGTCAGGGGTTGGTTGTTACAATAAAGGCTTAATTGTGGAGAAAGAATCTTCCTGCTTCTTCCTAAGATCCAGAATAACACATGGTGGTCAGACGTGGTGAATCCTGCCACCAACAGGAAATCAAACAGGCGGTTCCCAACTGATAGATCTGACTCTAGCAGCAGCTGAACCCAGCGTAGAGCAGAACCGGGTGCCTCTACTTGCAACAGAGCCCAGTACAGCACTGAGGCTGGCTACACAGACCATGCACGCACTCCTAGTTGCACCATCAGAACAGTTTGATTTCCAATCACTTGGAATGTGGCCTCAATGGATCAGGCATTTTAATTGCTTCAGGGAAGTGTTGGGCCTGGACAAACACTTGGAAGCTTACCAAGCGAGTACTCTTATCTACTCTATGGGAGATCAGGCGGATGAAATTCTGCTGTCACTGCCTCTTACAGATGCAGAGAAAAAGCAATATGCTGCAGTGATAGAAACGTTAACTAATCATTTTCTGGGCAAAAGAAATGTGATTTATGAACAAGCTTGATTCAACATTTGTAAACAGGAGGCTCCAGAACCCGTGGACAGATTCATCACATCTTTGTATCCAATGGCTGAATACTGCCAACATAGGAAGCTTAAGGAGGAGCTAATTAGGGAGCACTTAGTTGTGGGGCTTCATGATACAGAGCTCTCACAAAGATTACAGTGGGACCCTGGTTTAACGCTCCAGGAGGCTTTAACTCAGGCTTGCCAGTCAAAGCTAGTTAAACAGCAACAAAGAGAAATCAGGAGTGATTCTCAGTCCTGTCAGGCATTAGTTAATATGGGCACAAGGCATGCTGTAAAGAAGCTACAACCAATTACAAATAGAATTGACAGGCACAATGAACACAGGGAGTGGTCCCACCAGCACCCACAGTGGCAAACAAGTGGGAAAGGAAACCAATGCCACAGGTGTGGACAAACTCCAGGACATAGTCATGTGCAGTATCCCGCTACAGAAGAGGTATGTCGGTGATATAAAAAGAAAGGTCACTATGCTTCAGTTTGTAGCTCCACCACCAAAATCTGCAAAGTTACAGAACAGGATGCAGAGAACTGTACACATAGGCAGAGGAAGAAATTTGGGGGGGGTGGTGCTGAGCACGCACATGTGTGCACCCCTCCCCACCATAGGTAGGAAAGTCTGTGGGGGAAGGGGCAGAGGGAGGGGAAAGGGCTATGAGGGGGATGGGACAGGGAGTGGGGGTGGGGCTGAGACTGGGTAGGGATCGGAGGGCGGCCAGGCCCAGGATCGGGATCAGGGCCGGAGTCTGCTGCGCTCATGTGGCCACCCCTTCTCCTGCATACGGGGTCATTGCCTGGTACTGGAGTCCCCTGCACCAATGAATCTGCCACCTCCCCAGCCCTGCACTGGCCCTGGCTGCCTCCCTGCACTGGCCCTAGCCGTGCACCACCCAAGGGGGCCCAGAGCTGGGGGCTGGTGTGGGGCCAGCCTCAGCTGCACTGCCAACTCAGAGGGGATGCAGCCCCTAGGACCTCAGTGCCCACCCCACCCTGCCCCACCCTGAATTGGAAGAGCCCAGTGCAGCCCCGGCCCCAACCTGCAACAGCAGCCTGCCCTGCCCCGTGCAGATGCGGGGGCATACGTCCCCCATGCCTTCCAGGGTGCGTGTAGCAGCAGGAGCCAGCCTCCCTGGATAAGCTGCTTGCGGCTCAGTCCTGCGTCCCTCCAGCTGTGCAGCACCTGCCCTTCCCCTAGCTCCAGCCCCACTCATGCTCCAGCCACCAGAAGCCTTCGGCTGGGTTGCCTTGTGGCCTTACCACTGCCCTGTGTTTGTGGCCCTGTTAGCCCCCACTTCCACAGCCTATGATTGCACAGTATTTTTAGATGAAGTTATGGAGTCTTCATCAGATCCAGGAGTCTGAATGACAGAAATTGAGCTCGATGGACCGCCAACGCCATTTAAAATAGATATAGGAGCAGCAGTCTGAGCTAACCCTGACTTTTACTACAGCCCACACAGGGATGGGATTCTCCTTACCCCTACCAAACAGCTATGGGGACCAGGCAACACTACCCTTGAAGTACTTTAATGCAAAGATGACACTGAAGTGGAGAGGTATAGACCAGGAAGTCTATGTGACTGGTAATCTTGCTGGTAATCTTGTTTTATTTGGCTTACCAGCTGTACAGACACTACAACTTGTCCATCAACTAGATGAAATAGTGGGCCAGAAATCCTTGGAGCAGTATTACGGAACCAAATACCCATTGGTCTTTTCTGGTCTGGTTAATTTTAGGTGAATATCAGTTATATCTAAAAGCTGATGCCATTCCATATGCATTAACTACTCCAGGAACACTAATTTGGGACCACCAAGGCACAACATGATGCAAGAATGGATGCAACACTCAGAAAACTTCAAGAAGCTGGAGTTACACTTAATGAAAGGTGCACCTTTGCTACTTCACAGCTCACGTTTGTGGGACATTGGATTACACCACACAGAATCCAACCAGATCCATCAAAAGGTGCAGCCCTCAGGGGGTTCCCAGAACCCAAAGATGTCCCTGAATTATGCAGATTTTTATGCATGGCCACATACTTGGGCCATTTTGTGTCAAGCTTGGCAACAATAACAAAGCCTCTTAAGTGACAAGAACATATGGCTCTGGGGACCGCTACAGCAGTCAGCCTTCAGCAAGATCAAATCTATACTCAGTTCATCTCTGATACTGGCCCAATATGATCCAACACAAGAAACTCATATTGCAGCAGTTGTTTCATCATCTGGGATTGGAGGAGTGTTACAACAAATGTCAGGAAGCGGGCCACTGGGCCCCTATTGCTTTTGTGTCAAGAATGCTTGCTCCACCTGAAACCGGCATGCACAAATAGAAAAAGAAGCCCTGGCAGTTACATGGACATGTGAGCAATTAAGAACTTTCCTTGTGGGCCTGACTTTTACAGACAAACTGATCACAAGCCACTTGTGTCTCTGTTAGGAGAGAAACTTCTCAATTAACTTCCACCAGGAATCCAGAGATTTTGCCTCAGAATGCTGAAATTCACCTACAATATAGTACATATCCCAGGAAAAAGTGTTACAGCTGATATTCTTTGTAGGGCACTGTTACAGACTCCACTGTCTCCAGAAGAACTGCACCAGGATCAAGATACTGCTGTTTACATGGACATTATTGCAGATGGGATACCCATATCTACTTCACTACAAATGAGAATTCAGGAAGCTCAAGAAGCTGATTCTTCTTGCCAAAATATAAAGAAATACTGCTTGGAAGGATGGCCTCAGGTAAGATTCAAGGACTATGAACTAGCAAAGTACCAACAAGAGAGACTTAATTTCCATGTTGTCAGAGACTTAATCATGTTCCACAACAGAGTACTGATACCTTCAGCACTATGCCAGGACATCCTAGAGAAGATTCATGATGCTCACCAGGGCATTGCAAAATATCAAGCCAGGGCTTGCCAGACAGTTTGGTCGCCCTCCATCTATGAGGACATACACAACTGGGTGGCCAGGTGTAAGGTTTGTGCTCAACACCAACCAGTCCATGTCAAATCATGCCTCACAACTGATTTACCAGATCATCTGTGGCAGATGTTGGGAGCTGATTTATTCACCTGGAAAGGTTCTGTTTACCTCGTTGCTATGGATTATTATTCCCATTACTTGGAGATGGTACAACAGAGAGAGTTATAATGGCCACACCACAACAGAGAGAGTTATAATGGCATTGAAGAGTCTACTTTCATGCCATGGCATACCTTCAGTTTAAGAACTAAAAATGGCCCACAATTTTCTGTAGCTGTGTTTAAGCAGTTGGCAGCCCAGTATGACTATCAGCATGTCACCAGCAGTCCACATTTCCCCGGTAGTAATGGAAAAACAGAACATGCGGTGTGGGCTGTGAACAATTTGCTCCAGAAGAATGAAGATCTCTATAAGGCACTCCTGATCTACCACTGAACACCACCGGAGCATGGGTGGAGTCCAGACAAGTTGCTTATGAATTGTCGACTCCATACAACTGCCCCAAGTATGATCAATAACTTGGTTCCAAAACTTGTCAATCCCCAGGCATTTCATGAGAAAGACAAACAGATAAAGGACCATCAGAGATGGTAGTATGACACCAGGCATGCTTCAAGACATGCACCTTCTCTTTCCTCCCAGCAGGAAGTTTGGATCCCAAATCCAGGGGTCCAAGGCACCATCCAGGCTAGGGCAGATGCCTCTTGTTCATACTGGTGGAGGCACCTAGTGGTCTTCTCCATAGGAATCAAGAACATCACCAAATTCCACCTGGTTACCACACTAGGTCTGGACATGCCTCAGTTTCATTGAAGAGATTAGACATGTGAACTAGTCGGTTCTAAATGAATAGACTTACCAACCTTTCTGGTTTGTTTAGGTTCCTTTAGTAACTGTGTATCAAATTTTCCCTTGAGAAAGGGGGATGTAGTAGTAAGGGTTGACTTCCTTACTAAAGAGTGATGTCATCAACAGGAAGGGGTGAGTTGACCATTTTGGGTCAGGGATTAGTTGTTACACAATAAAGGCTTAATGAGGACAAAGAGTCTTCCTGTTTCTTCCTAAGATCCAGAATAACACACCTCCAGCCTTGCAGCCACTGCTGAGGGGGAAGGGAGGGCATGCTTTAGCACCCCTTAGCTTCTGGCCAGAGCCACCACAGGCATGTGGCTGCATTTCTGGAATCAAAGGTGAATGTCTGTTTGCTTGCTTCACCGTTCAATCTGCACACTTTACACCAGCATTTTTCAACCTTTTGGTTCTGGCAGCATACTTACTGGGCCTCTTCCATCCTGTGGCACACCAGGCGAATGCAGAGCGGGGGACAGAGGGATGGCGAGTGGCCGGGCGGGGAAAAGAGTGGAGCGGCTGAACACAGCACACAGATACAAATCACTGGCTGGAGCCATTCCCCCCATCTGTCTGTCTGTCTGTGGCTGCAGAAGGCAGGGGGTGTGGCTCCAGCCAGCAGGGGGCGTGGCTTCAACCAGCTGGGGGCGTGGCTCCAGTCCAAAATTCCACAGCACACCTGGACGTGCCTCATGGTACACCAGTGTGCTGTGGCACACCAGTTGGGAAACACTGGTTTAGACTAACCTGCAAAGACTGAATCAATTCATGCTTGGGCTTTTTGAATGTCTGTACTTAGCCTTTGTGGACAGTCCATGATTTCAAAGGAGCAAAGACTTGTACAGTGTCTAAGTAAGCAAGTTACACTGAGCAAATAACTTGACCTTGTCTAACAAATTTCTCTTCCAATGGAAAGTGATATGCAAGGGCCCAAAATCAGTTCTCTCTCAGCAAAGGGGCAACACTGATGGCAGAGAAGTAGGATACAGCATTGGAGGAAAGAAACTATGGGCTGCTCTTTCTATTGAAGTAAAACAAAACATATAGCTTGAGGCCTTGCAGAAATCAAAACAGTCAGGCAGTACTAAGAGAGATAGTGGAGGCATCTCAGAAGGGCTTGAGAGGCAACCTGCCAAGTCCCTGAAAGTACAGCAAATAACTAGCTTTAATTTTGTTGTTGCTGTTGAGAAGAAAACCTCAAAACATGAATCAAACATTAACAGTTTGTGCCCCCTGCCCCATGTTATCAGTTACCCAGTTAATCACATCTTAAATTGGAACCCAGCCATACATTCAAGCAATTAATGGTGTCATACAATGAGGAATAAGTCACAAAGGTATTTCACATAAAATGTATAGTTCCGATCCATTAAATGAATGTATGGTCAGGTGCGTCAGGAGCCCTGTCCACAGGAGCTTGCTTCTTGATGGCAATAAGGTGTGATGGAATCTGATGCTCAGTCCTACAATCATGCCTTGTACTGTGCATGTGTGGCATGGCAGGAAGTGTGATTATAGATGATCTGGCCTGCACCCAGGATTATGGACAGAGGGAACACTATATTTTATATATGATCACAGACAGACATATACACACATACAGACTATACATACATCTATGCACATACACACAAATGTAGAATTCCCCTGTACTGTGCACGTGTGGCATGGCAGGAAGCGTGACTGTGTGGAGTGTGCATCAGATCCCATCATGCCTTTACCTGCATGTCTGGCAGGGGCCTGTGTTGGGTTCCTGAGGTTACAAACAACCTGCATGGACGAGTTCTTAGAGTTCCAATTAATAGTTATCTCAATACCCCAAATCAACCTCTGCTTCTTGTACCTTCCTCTGAGGTGAAAGCTACAATTGTCTTTACCCAACTGTCAAAGCCTCAAGATAAAATTTCCAGCATTGGCTAATCATTTATAAAACCAGACACCACCTCCATTTATTAATTAGAGTGTCCCAGAGAGAGAGATCTCTTGACTACAGTTTATAACATATAAATCTATCTGTGTACTGAAGCAGAACCAGGTTCACCACATCCCATCACTTGCAACCCTGAACTTTGTTTCACTGTCAACATGATTATCTGGTTTGTATATATAGAAAATCTAAATAGGTTAGGAGTGAATAAGAAAAAAATCAGTGGGTTCCCAGCAATATATGAATTCCATTTGCCCACCTTCAAAACTGCATTCAACACAAAAGCACCAGCACAACAAAAAATAATTAAGATAAGTTATAACTGTTGTCTGCAATCAAGGCTTAATAGAACCCAGATACATCACCTGGATTCTGTATAGCTTTGATCACAGCCCATCTCGAAGATTCTTTTTACTTTGTGATTAATAAAGTACTTTGAAATGAAAAACACTTCATGAATAGCATTCGTTTTCTTTCAAGTAGGTTATGAATATGAGACTCAACAAAGACATATTATTATGATGGCTACCTGTTAATTTCGTGCTGACATGTAGAAGCATGCAACTAGTTTGAAGGCTTTAGGTTGACTTATTTTCTTGTTTCATCATCTCGGGAGCCTATCTCCTATTAATTCAGGACGCTAAAATCTATGTCAGAATGACAGAAATCCAGAAACACACCACAATTTCATTTTGAGGTAAATCGATCAGATTAAGTATCCTTTGGAGAACAAAGATTCAGTGACACAGCACTAATGTGTTTAGATAATCAGGCCTGCACCCAAGATTAGGAATGGAGGAACACACCCATATATTTTATATATATATTAACACACACACACAAATGTAGAATTCCTTTCAGAAATCCCTATACAGCTACTAGGATTAATTTGTTTTTTCCCCCAACATTTTTCTTTAGCAGAGGGAAATAAAGATGGTCTCAGGAACACCCATTCTTCTCTACTAGAGTTCAGAGGATGAGTTACTAATGTCTTATTTTTGTTGGCACCAAATGTTCTAACAGGTAGAATTACTCTATTTTATATTACAGAATAAACAAGAGGGAGATTGTAAACTTGCTTTCTAAACTATGTACCAAATTCATTTCTTGAATACATGGGCAATTGCCACCAACTTCAGTAAAACCTCATTTGATTATTCTGGTGCAAAACATACACATACAATAGATTTCTTTTCACTAGAGGTACACCGATGCATCAGTCCCCTATTGGATTGGTACTGCTAAAGGAAAATTGACAGTATTGGCAATAGACTTTTTTTTGGCTGATGTGGCCAATACTGTTGCCAATAAATGCCCCGTGCATGCACACAGCCACAGGCTCCCAGGAGCGCAGCCCGGCAGTATGGAGAGCAGCTGGGTCCAGTTGGTAAGTCTGTTGTGGGGGAAGGGGTGGGGGGAGGGAAGGAGAGTGAGGGGAGGCAGATTGAGGCCCCCATGGTGAGGGAGGGAATGGGGCTGGGGCAGGCGCTGCACAGACAGGGTGGGGTGCGGGATGGAGCTGCAAGTGGCTTGTCTGGGGGACACGGGCTGCAGGGGGTGGTGGCTCCAGGGGTGCGTGCAGACTTACCCTACACCAGAAGCCACTGCCCCACTGCAGCTCCTGGACAAGTAACTTGTGGTTCTGTCCTGTGCCCCCCCACCCTGACTGACCCTGCCCCAGCTCCAGTCCCACTCCCTCCCTAACTGTGGGAGCCTCGATCTGCCCCCCACACCCTTTCCCCCACAGACTGACCAGCTGGACACTGCTCCAAGCTGCCAGGCTACATATTGGAATCAGATCAGTATCGGCCAATATAGCTCATTAAAAATCGGCTATTGTTATCGGCCCAAAAAATCCCTATAGGTGCACCCCTACTTTTCACCTACCAATTTAAGCACAGTATTATCTATGGTGAAATTCACCCCACATTTTATACCTCAGTTGAGAGACAAAAGGGAAGCATACTGCTACACCTGACAGAAACAGCAAGTGTAATTTATAAAGGCACAATGTAATTATATACATTGGATTTTGGCAGGTATACTTGGTTTACAATATCTTATTCTGGGAAAAGTTTTAGAGATTTGGTCAGGAGTTTGGTTATATACCTTGTGCTGAATCTAGTACAAATTATCGTTCTCCCTAGCAATCCAAAAAGTCATTGCATCAGTGAGTTAGACCAGCGTTCTCAACCCATGGTTCATGACCCTAACATTGGTCACAAGAATATATGAAAGGGTTGCAAACAAAGTTTTAAAATGGATTCTCCTTCAAAGGAGAAAAATGTGGGAAAGCACAGAACCACAGGTTTCTCCTTGCAGGCTGGCAGAGTTCCAGTTTGCAAGGGGCTGCTTGGGGTGAGCGTGGGGGGAGGGGAGTGGGAGGAGGGTAATCAGGCAGGGGGCACTATGTGCATGGGCATGCATACACTAGCATGTGGAAGCCAGGCAGTGTAGACAGCAGCTCCTGCAGTTCCCCACAGGTAAGTCTATGGGGTGGGGGTGGGGGGCATAGATGAGCATTAGAAGGGTGGGAGGGGAACAGGCAATGTGCTGGGGATTTGGGCAGATTGGCATGGGCAGGAGCTGCTTCTGTGGCCCAGCGGGTGGGACACGGCACAGGAGGGTAGAGTAGGGTGGTGCTGCTGCCACTCCCCTCAGGCTGCCTGCAGTGCCTGCCACTGCACCTCTCTTTTCCTGTAGAGCCACGTCCATAGCGGGGTGGTGGCAGCCAGGCCATGGTGGTAGTGCAGAGCTGTGGTCCAGTGGGTGAGTGGCTGGCAATGGGAGGGGTTGAGGGCACTGCATCCCCCATCCATTATTCTTCATGCTGCTGGCAGCACAGCTAGTGTGGGGTCCTGGCAGTGGAAACAATGAGTCTCACCACCCTGCTCCACCCTCCTGCCCTGGGTCCCATCTGCTAGGCCATGGAGGCAGCTCCTGCCCATGCCAGTCAAGCCAGGGTGCACAAATCTAGGGGGGAGCACTCTCTCTATCTGCTCCACACACTGGGGAGTTGGGCCTGGGTGCGGGGGCAGAGGAGAGTGGGTCAGGAGTGAGGGGCACCATCAGGGATAGGGGGAGAGGCTGTGGGTTGGGAGTGAGGGAGTACCGGCAGGGCCAGGAGGCTGTTTTCTACTTAAACTATTTACTGGATTGGGACTGGCCACTGAGGTTTACAAATGGGTCCTGGTACAAAAAGGGTTTAGAACCACCGAGTGAGAAGTATCACAGTAAGCAAATGAGCTAGTGCATCAGCCCAGGGAATGCTCGCCAGCCACACCATTTCAGGCCCTTTTTTTCCAATTTTATTTCTTCAAAAATAAAACAGCCTAACTTAAATGCCCCTTCCCCTTAATTAAGATCTACTGTGGAGGCTTCTCTACTCAGAGTAACTTAGGTTTTCTGTCTGAGAGCCAAGGCAAGTCTCCTGGCTCCTTCCTTCCCTCCAGCCTGAACCATGTTGTGGTACACAACACAAACCATCCATCTGGGAGCCACACATCAACTAGATTCCTTTCCTTGACTTACGGATTCCTGAAGCTATTGAGCTGCTTGTTGGGTTTTATGAAGACCAGGAAATCTCCAAGTTATCACCTGATCCTTGGCCTCAGCTGGGAGGCACAAGCACGTGGGAAGCTAAACCCAACTCACCCTGTGACAATCAACACTATTTCATGCCTCTTGCCTAGTCTTCTTTGGATGAAATGCTGACTAATGTCATATCCATCACCTCTTCTTCAGACAGCTAAGTGCTACTAATACGTTCTTTCAGAATTGTTCATTTATTTTTTTTATTTGGAACTGATTCACCAATGAGGCTTGTAAAAGGTAGTTACAGTTTATTACTGCTTAAACACATCTTGTTGACACTCAGCTGAATGCAATCATGTGTATCATAACTGGAACCCTCCACTCAGCTCCCCTCCCCTGGCTTCCCGTCTTTGCAAATATCACTCCCCCACACATCTGTCAACTGATGATGACCTGAAAGTTGGGCAAAACCATTCATGCTGCACCTTACCTACCACTCTACAATGACCTGTTTAATCCACCCAAGGCCCACATTTCTTTGCGATGCCCTGTTTGGAGCAACTTCCCTTACTAGGATCTGTGTGCAGATGCTCTCTGGATCAAGGAATGGGAATGATGGGAAGTTACAAACAAGTTCCTTGTGACAAACCTCACTTGCCAACCTGTTGGCTTTGAACTACCATGGCGAGAGTGGTCCCTGCTAAACAGGTTCAGAACAGGTCAAGGCCCCTGCACAGTCAACCTTCACCACTGGGGCCTCAGTGCTAACCCATTGTGCACTTGTGGGGAGATACAAACAATGCCGCACATCACCAAGGAGCGTCCCCTCTACAAGCCAAGAGGTGGATTAATAACTTTCAACTCAGCTAATGAGGAGGCCATTGTTTGGCTTTGCGGATTTGCATTCACTAAATAAATAAATAAATAACTGCTTAAAATATAGTTAACCATGACCTTTTTGTGTGCTTTAGTTAAGCTTTTGCTTGTCACCTTGGATAGCTAGGAAGGTTTGAATTACAAGATACAACCATAATAGGTGTTATGAATGAAACTGTCTTACTAATTGCATATTTCATGAAAAGATATACACTTATATAGAGAATGGGACTAAACATTGCTGGAATGTATCTCTTAGAAATTATCCCATGTGCCCACATTAGGCATATGAAATACTAAACTGTCCCTGAGGGCAATATTCTACATTTAGTCCACGCACAGAATGCGCACAGATATCTTTGGGACTTATGCAGGAAGAATCAGCATAGACAATGCCTGTTAAATTTGGCAAGCTATATAAGAAAAATAAGGTTTAACTGGGAACTTATCTGTTTCTGACACAAGAATGACGGATAGAGCCACTTTATTTACTCTGGCAGAAATATCTTTGTTGATGAGCTTTGTTTTTTGTAAAAGAAGAGGAACAGTGAGTATCCAGGTTTCTAAATGTGAGGTGAAATATTGCATTTTACACAGGAATGTATAATTTCATAGATTACGAATTTGGTTTAATGACTGAGTGCAAAACTGATATTTTAGTCTTCAGTGTTTCAATGATTTATGGTCCTGTCAGAGATTTTTTAATATGCATTACGCACACAGATGTTTCTGCAATTGTGATGCACCGTAAAAATTCACAGTGGTCAATTGCCTTATAATCTTTTCCATGTCATGTCTGTGGCAGGGAAGTTGGTTAACTGCATATTGACACTGTCATGCACAACAGGTAAGGGATACTTGTCAAGACCTCTCGAAGATGTTTGAGTTTTAATCACTGCTTACGAAGCACCTGTGCTTCTATAGTTGTCTGGAACAAAATAATTATTGGAAATTAAAGCAGAAAAGTGAATGCAATTGGCAATATTCCAATCACCAGGCTTTTCCAAGAATAACATTTATTCACATGTGCATGTGCATACATGTGGACACGTATACATGCATGCATGCACACCATGATTAATTTTGGGTTAGATGTTTTCATCTTGACAGAAGTAACTTGTATTGGGAAATGGAATTCTCTTAAGGGTCTTTTGGGAGGACCCTCCAAGGAAAGCTTAGTTTCTATACATAGCAAAATTAGGTAGGCTCAATTCTTCAAGATCAGCGGATTGCTTGAGATCCTTGAAGACCCCATAGACTGGTTCCCATCATAGTGGCAGCAGTATGGACTTCCTCCTTGACTGTTTTTACAGAAACTCTGGGTCCCAAAGTATGGATGAAAGAGGAACACATATTAATACTATTAAACAAAGAAGTATTAACATACATAGTGAATGCAGTGCCTCTCACCTCTTCACATACAGATCTTTAGCCTTATAAATGAATTTCCACAGCACATTGAAAGCACAACTTTCTCCTCGCCCCATAGAAAGAGAGTTTTCTATTTTCCTCTGTTCTCTATTTTTAGGCCACTTTGAATTTGTTCATTCCATTCTCACCCCAGCTTAAAGGGCCAGCCTCCTCTGTCATTCCATGTGCTTAGCTGCCTTTTTTCCTTACTGCAATCCTTTAAGCCTATGAAAGCAGGCAAAGAAATGCCATGTCACCTCTTCCATTCACCATGGGGAAAATCTGTGTCGGAGAAGGGACTAATGTGTGTTGTAGGTCCATATTCTCAGTGCTGATTGGGAAGAGTATCTTTTTTGCTAGTTTCGTTTAAGATATTCCTTTTCAGTCAGTCTTCAGTTTTCTGTTTTGTTTTGACAGACTTACTTTCAATCTATCTGCACTCATTGAATTGCAAAGGAAATTAATTACTGTGAGCATTACAATACTCCCACATAGGTAGACTCTTCCAACTGGATGCCTAATCCTTACAAACAGACCTCCTCACCCAAAATATCTATATTTTCTGAACAACAGGAAGGCACAGGAACAATAATACACTATGGATAAAACAGATGTTCCATTTTCAGCCTGCGTTAGATCATGGTGAAGTTGCAGTTAAATCAGGCTTAGTGCAGAGCCCTAAGCAGAGACACGTTCCAACTAGGAGTAGAGAAAGGCCACTACATTTCCATCTAAAATATATATGTACATTATGACCTCAACTCCTTTCTAATGATGTTTGGATGCACCTCACCCAATACTGTTAAAAGGGCTGGTACAAAAGATGACAATGAGCTAGATCATAACCTCATACAAGGAGAGGTAAAGAGAGAAAAAAAACTTTGTGAGGTTTCTCTTTCATATTAGTCCAATGGACATTAGTATTCCCTTTCACATAAGGACGCAAACAGAATTACTTGTCCAAAGTTGCAAAACAAGGAGTGTGTATTGCCCAATTCTGCCATCATTCCATGAGATCAGACCCAGAATATCTGTCAAATTCTTTCCTCTCTACCAAAGAAGCTATGGATGTTCTAATTTCTAAATGCAAATAAGAGGTCTACATGGGTAAAGATCATCTTTGAGGATTCCCTGTGCCTCACCTAGACTTCAGAGCTCCTTCCATTCTAGCCGTGCAAACTGAGTGACTCACAATGAAGTCCAAGGATGTAGACATAGATCCTATGCTGGCTGCTCTCGTACAAAAGTCGATGGCCATGGGCAATCTGGTTCATGGATGGCTGTGCCAACTTTCTAATTAGCCACATGCAACAATGCTTCTTAATAGAGTTCACCATTCCTGGGTCATCAACAATTTCTGGGACTTGCATTTCAAGGACATTGTTTAGTAGAAGCAACATTATAAAGGAACTCTCTTTTCTCTGTTTTACTTTTCTATCATTACATCTCAGCTTGTGAATTATTGTCTATAAAAGAGCCAATAAACTTAGCTGTGAAAAATAGCCAGGTCTTAAAAACGTACTCTAAGTAGTCAGAAATATGGAAACAGATTTAAGCTCAACAAGAATGTGAGCAAATTCCCATATGGTTATATGAATAGTCATCACCAAAACGAGACAACGGGTTTAATACAGCACAAGAGTTTTCAAACAATTGTATATAAAAGGAAAAAGAATGTAAAATAAAGTTGTGTTGAAAGAGTGATGGACTTATTTTCTGAAAACGCATCTACAAGGTTACTAAAACAGAGTAATCCTAGTAATCTAGTAAATTGCCCTTTACTACCCTAATTGCAGAGATCATAGATGATTATGGCTTTGGTAACTTTGTCTCACTACACAAAACTGTTCATTACACTGCATGGAAGATTATATGTTTTACATTTTTTATTTTAATTCATATATGCACAACACATTACTAAACCATAGCTAAGAAAAAATAAAGATTTAAAAAAATAAATATTCATTGACAAATAAAACCAATGAGCTGGCAATTCTCTCAAACTGATTGCAAATTGGAATATTCTTACAGATATATAGGCTATAGATGATGCATACCAGAACCATCCACTTCAAGATCCTGGATTCTCCCTAATTATTACAGAAGCAGTGCAGGGAAAGAAAGGTAGTATGAGCTAGTGGAATATTCACAAGATTAGGAATTATACACTTAGATGTAATTGGCTGTGCAGCTCTCAATGGCCAGGTTATTCCCCTTATACGTCACCATTTTTTCTGTTGTGAAAAGGAAAATAATGACTATATGACTATTATCATTAAGCTGACTGGTAAATGAAATAGGGAGAAATGTTTTTTTAATACAAGATTACATCCCATATCTAGAATTTTCTATAATAATCAGATCAGTATTTGTTGCATTTATAAAACATTTTAATATATAGTTAAGAAACAACTGCTATTGTAATATAAAGGCCAAGAAAGCATTGGTACCTCCTGGCTACTATGTTACACTTGCAGGGATTTGATGCAACTTTGCTCTGCTTTTCTGAAACCACTTTTAATATAGTTCATCAGGATCTGCGTGGGGGTGGGTAGCGCGGAGAAAGGGAAGGGTTCATTGTACGGAAGGTATTCAAGTATCAGAGAATATTTTCTCACCAGAACTTGCTCTTTTCAGACTTTGGAAGTTGTAATTGATCCTTCAGTAGAGCCAGACTGGATCCTTTTCTTGACAAGAACCAATACTTACCATATTTAACCGTATACCACAAACACCCTTTCCCCCCAAAATCAGCCCTCCAAAATTGGGATACATGTCTTAAGTGGGGAAGCTGATTTGGCTGTTGGAATAGAAGCATAGAGACACTACTGCAAGATGGCTGCCAGCTTCTTTCTTAGGAAGCAAGCAGGAGGGGTGGAGTTCAGTGTTGCTTCCTTCATAGCCATTCTCAAATTGGCAATAGTTTTTGACTTTTTATTTGGCTGGTCAAAAGTGAGAGTGGCCATGCAAGTTTTAGCACTGGACTCCACTTGTCCTGTTTGCTGTCTCACAAAGGAACTGGCATCTATCTTGCAGTGCTGCTCTCCATGAAAATGCCAGAGGGTGTATGTGAGAAAATCCAGGTACATGGTTTTGTTATTTTGGTTTTAAAAAAAGAAATAAATTGCACTTCTGTTCACTACAGTGTCATACATTTGGCTAGGAGCATCAGAGGAAAGAGAAAATTGCTTGAGGTACCTTTGTACTAACAATACTATAGATTAGATCCACAGTCTTTTTTATTGGTCTCCCTTTATGCTAGTTTGTTTCAAGCATATTTAGCTATGAGCCAAAAGTGTTAATTTGCTTAAAATTCATTTTACCAGATGTTCATACACTGACCAAGAACATTAACATGGCTAATCCTGTTTTAGTAGATCTGTATACTACAGGATTATTTTCTATCATAGTCTGACACAAATCTCTCCAAAATGAGCATCTTAGCCATATGTGTATATTTTCTGTTCAAATGTACAGAGGGGGCCAAACCCAATTGGCACTGTCCCAATTCCTCTTAACTCCTGGGCTCAGGAACTGCTTCCTGAACATGAAGATGATGATGAGGACAGTACCTTGTACCTGAGAGCTGTGGGTTTTTAGTCCATAGATCCCAAATGAAATCAGTATAGTTATCCCCACTTTAGATGCATAGAAACTGATTCATATACATGTGCAATGAACACAATGCAATAAACTCTGGAGCCGTTTGAGCCAAAGTACATTGCTACTGGGTGCAGTGTCTACACGTGCACTGGGGACAGCAGCAATTTGAGCCAGGGTGGAGCAGCCCCAGGTTCTGGGTGGCAGTGTTGGGTGGCGGAGAGGCTGGCAGGAGCTGGGGGTCTGGCCCCTGCATTGACTGGGTGCAATTTGCACCCTGTGGTCACTGTCTATACATGTATTTGATTGTACTTAAGACTCCACTAGAAGACAGTACTGTCCCTGACAGCGCTATCTTTTAGCGGAGTTTATTAGTTTACTGTGGCCTAATACAGGCACGCGTAGACTGTAACACTTTACTGCAGAGCTAATTAGTCTACTCGGCAGAGAAGCGTATGTGTTAATGCACCCAGTAAGGTGAAGGCAGGTTTTTCGAGTCCTAGTCTGGTACTCTAGCCACTAGCCATTGCAAAACTACAAGTCAGCAGGATTGGCTATCCATCCTAGGAAGTAGGTCCTGCATGCCATGCGTTTCTTATGTATCCTAAGGCCTCCCAGTTCTTCAGCTGGCATAGACCTGCACCATCCCCACCACATGGTTATGGATAAAATCCTTGACAGAACAGCTGAGCTTTTCTCCCTCCTAAATCGTTTCCTTGCCTCTTTTTTATAGCATTAAGTTAATTTAAAATGCCTGATTATAATTATGAAGGCACTCTTATGGGAAATCTTAGAAAATATATTTATCTTTTTCTTTATATCTGCCACAATTTGCTTTATATTAAATATGGCTTAGACTAATTGAGCCATTTGCCAGTAATGCACTGAAAAGAACATCTGGACATGTGCAGCACATACAAATTCACCTCTGGCAAATCAATCTGCTGTGGGTGAGTTTTAGTTTGCTCCTGGCTATTTTTATTTTGATATGTGGCCCATTACTTTTGACCTCTAAGAAGGTAAATATTTCTACACTTGTAAGTTTTGCCAGCACATACTTATTGTTCCACCTGCAATACATCACATTTTAATATAGCCTAAGTCCTACTATGGAAAAATGCCTCTCCATTGGTGATCTATATTATTAGCAGCTGCTGATGTTTAAAAATCACTATAAATGCTTAATGCCAGAGACTGAGCTCATAAAGGAGTTCAATCTCTGGAGCAAAATCTCTCTTTTGAAAATAGCATAATGTATACAACAAAATATAATATATATTACATATATTATATAACATAATATATACAACAGTATGCAACAATCATCCCTTGCGTAACTCCATGGAGGTCAATGGTGTTAAAAATGCATTGAAGTAAAACATCAGAGCAGGAAGTCGACATTCATGAGTTTATTTGGGAGGCTCAGGCTTGTAAGATGCTGAAGAATATCTTCCACTTCTCAAAGACAGAACCTCTCCCCAACCCCAACAGCACTAATGTCCTGCCTGCCTGACTTGTAGGTGAGAAACAGCTGTCAGCTCTAGCATAAATGATGTAGACTTCTCCTTTTGTGCAGCCCTGACTGTCCCAGGTTCTGACTCAGATCAAAACAGGAGTGGCACAGTTTTTTACACAAGATGCAGTGCTTCTCTGCCCGTCAGGAGAGCACACGGCCTGACAGGCTTGTCCCTAGAATAAACTGCAGTTACGTTAAATGAGACCCTTTTAACTTACAGATGTGTGCAGTGATGTCCTGGGAAAACATGTTAGCACATTTTATCCAGCGTACTTCAAAGGTACAGAAAGCAGGACAATGAATGTGAAAATCTGTACGCTCTCTCCTAGGAGGCAAGTAATGTCTGTTTACAGCTTTTGGGTGCTCTGGTCTGATTTATATTCTGACTTACATTCTGATCCTCTTTTAAGATGTTGAGGGTCTCAAAATGGAAACAAAAGTAAGTCAACATTTATGAAGCTGGCATTCTGCCTCTACCTTCCACATGATTTACTGCTTGCAGCTCAAATGATAAATAAGTACCATGCCACCATGTGAAAGTTTAAAATACATTCTAATAAACATCACATTGTGAGTATCACCAAAGCAGAAGAGTAACATGTAGTCAGCAGTAAAATAATAGCTCCTTGGAGTCAAGTTCACCTGTTAGAGCCTGAGAGAGGTGCATGGTGCTGTTCTTATCATCAGCATGGGTTTTTTTTGTGTTTTTTGAACATTTTGTAGTAGTAATACTAACAATAAAAAACCAGACAGAGAATACCCTATTTTCTAGGGTTACTGTATTTCCAGTATCAGAAAAGAGGACACCTGTGGTTGGAGGAAAGGGGAGGAGGAGGACGTGGAGGGAGGGGGGGAGAGGGAAGAGGTATATGATGGGGGGCAGTGATATGCCCACGCCCTGCCTCTGCCCTTCACTCCTAAGACACAACCCTCCAAGGCCTGCTACTGCCTCTCCTTCCTGACTGACTGTATGCCACCCCCCGGTGCTGCTGCCCCTTACTCCCAAACCACAGTCCCCTGCCCTCTACCCCAGCCCTGCCACTGCCCCTCACTCCTGCCCCTCCTGCCCCCCCCCGCCCCAGCCCTGCTGGAGCCCCTCACTCCTGACCTCCATCAGCCTGCATCCCCAGACCTGCTGCTCACACAGCTCACATGCATGTGCACACACACTCTCTCTGTCTTACCTGCAAACAGCTTGCCAGGGCCCGCACACAGAGCACGTGAGCTCCTGAAAGCCAATCACCTTGGCCCACTGTGCCCAGTCCCAAGTGGCCAATTTGAAAGTGCCCGGGAAAAGCCAGAGGTGAGCAAAAACCTGGACATTTGCTTGCATTTTAAAAACCTGTCTGGACTGGAGAACAGGAGGGCAAAAAAGGAAAACTTGGACATATGGTAACCCTATCTAAATGTATAGGAGTAGTGGAGATATTTAAGTAACAGATGCAGCAATATATGTCTGAGTTTGCAGAGAGTCTGGAACAGTAATTCCGAGATGCCTGTTCATTTCAGTTCCAGCATCAACATTTTATACATTATAGACAATTAGCCAGACAGGCAATAGGTTAACAAACATATAATGTGGCATGTGGGTCTTTTTTCTTGTAGCACACCACCAACTACAAAAATGTAGTCCTTACATTTAGTAAACGGCATCAGTTGGAATGCATTTTTTCCTTTTCATTAACTGCCCGGTTCCTGAATGAATATTCTACAGATTAGGATGCAATTATAATCCGCAGTGATTTTTTAAGGCATTGAAGATTTTCTGCTTTGTATGACTTTTTCCTTTTTTTTGTAACAAGGCTTTCTTCAGCTCAGAATATTTGATCTAAGTATTCAATAGTAGGCAATTCAGATAATGAGCTGCAATTTTTCTCTGATACTGGGCACAGCTACTCTATCAATTAATAAAAGGGTCTTACTTGAGATGTATATGTTTTTCTAGGCGGTTATTTTTATGCACCCTTTTCCTCTTTTTGGTTTATTTCTTCAAGTAAATGGGGCTTTCCTTCCTATACCACCAGTTGACTAACAGTACACTTGTATTCTATCTACATTTTATCCAGGAAACATGGACCAAAAAAATCCATGTTAGTCCCCTCAAATAGGGCGTTAATATCTTTTGTTGCTGCTGTCATCATTATATCTTCATTTTCTTTGTTTCCATGATTATTTATTCTGAAGCCTGCCAACCAATTGACAGCTATGAGATGACAAAATGTAGGAAATCTTTTCAAGGCAATTTTCAAGGTTGTTTTGTCTTTACAACAAATCAGTATTTGGGAGAAAATTCCTATTCTGTTTGGGTAGAACAAGAGAGTGAACCACCCTCTCTGGAGTCCAACTTTCCTTTTCAAATGGTTGCAAAGGAAGATGCTGATCATAATGCCAGTTGCTCTCCATTTTTTCTTTTCGCATTTGACTGGGAAAATGTGGTTTGCATGTTCCATTGACACCAATTAAACTTCTTAAATCTGACGAGTAAGTAATACTGTTTGGTTGGGGAGGAGGGAACAGATATTTACTCCAGGATCCCATGAAACTGTCACGGCCCAGAATTCCACACAACAGAAAAAGATGGTGAGAGATTCCACAAAGACGATGAGATATAATAGGGGTAGGTAACGTTTTTTGGCCGGAGTGCCAAAAAACCCACAATATCTACCTTGGAAGGTGCTGGAGTGCCGACATGCCAGAGCCCATAGCAGTTGTTTGCAGCCTCCCGGCTGCAGCCGGCCCACGGAGCCTGGTCTGCTTGCAGCAGGGCTTGCAGCCTCCCAGCTGCCTGCTGGGAGCAGCCTGGGCTCCATGGCTGGCAGCAGATGCTTAGAGCCTGGGCTGGTGGTGGTGTGCTGGGCAAAACGGCCTTGCGTGCTGTGCTCGGCACACGTGTTGGGGGTTGCTGACCCTTGAGATACAACATCCAGATACAGCTAGATAGATTGGGGATTTCAATGAAACAGTGACACAGTATGTGGTTTCAGCAAACCAGCAGCGAAAGAACTGTCAAGTTTTTTAGCACCTTCATAAAGAGTTGTTAGGAGAGATTTGAAGGTGGATAATGAGGCATGGACCTCTTGTCGCTATTCTCACTTGAGAAGGGCGGAAAACATCTAACCCCCCATTACTACCAAGGGTTTATAACAAATTTTAGTGAACATACCATTGCAAAATGTCATAACTCAATAAATCACTCTTAAATGACCTTTTACTTAAATCATAAGACCCATAACACAACAGCAGGACTCTGTCATGATACAGATCTTATTATTTAGTGATTCAGAAGTATTTTATAAAGATTTAATGTATTTTTAGAACCTGTTTTCCTGATTTTGAAAACTGATCATAAAGGATAAATGACACGGTGAATGCAGGTCACAGTCCCTGATACAACCAGAAGCCACACAGCTTTCCCCATCAGGATGATTTTCATCACCCTTTTACCATATTCATATTTTTTACTGTATGGCTAGACACAAAAGTCCCTTGGACTTTCATCTGCCCATGCATGTGCATCTATTACAATGGGGCTCAAAAAAGTACCACCTCAATTCAAATAGTAAATTGTAATAATAATAAAAGGCTCAAGCACAACAAAATTATGAGAACAGTTGCAAAACACAGAATGAGAGCAGACAATGTTCTTACCATCCAAAATAACTGAACTAACTAAAAATAGTATGAATACTGTATATTAGCACACAGCAGCTGGTGGCTTTTGCTCATACCATGAGCGCTCCTGCCAAGTTTCTAAGATTATCTTTAATTAAGAAACATTTCTTTTTAAATTAAAAGATTCCCATGGTCACATTATTCACCTACTTTAGTTTGCTCTGTACACAAAAGAAGCTGTAGGATTGGAAGCATCCATCTTCTACTTAAACAAAAAGACACAAGGTGTGTGTGAGAGTGAGATAACACATGCCCCAATGGCCTTAAATGATCCAAGAAAAGTACTATCTTACAGTGCCACATGCTTGGAAGTGTCTTATTGTGATAATGAAATGGCACCAAAGTTAATTTTGTTTTATAAAAGCTGTGTTCAACCACAAATTAGGAATCTTTTGCATGATTTAAAAGTAAACCATCCTACTTTCTGATAGCCTAAAGTCTATCAAAGAAACATACCCTGAAACATGAAATTATTCACTATAAATATGAACTATTTAATACGATAAAGCTCAGTGGTTTTAGAGTGTATTTTTACATGCATCAATTTTGATCCTCATCCACAGTAGTGGGGCAAAAAAATTGTTTAGTGGTCTCCACATTTCTTGTAAAAATTCAGAATGAGCTATTTGTATATTGCTCCTGTTTTAGCAACACTTTGGGGAAAAGTCAATATTTATTCAGAGGCCCATTAATGGCTTTTTAATAGGTCCTAAATTTATATTTTTATTCTACTTTTTTACTAGATGGAGAACTATACAATTTCCCACCTGACTGATACTGACAATGCTTAGTTCCCTTTTGCATCTAAGTTGCATAAAAGTTCAAGGATCACGTGTAATAGTAGGAGTGTTGCTAGCAAATTGAGAGCAGTGATGATTCCCCTCTATCCAGCACTGGTAAGGCCACATCTGGAGTACTGTGTCCAGTTTTGGGCCCCTGCTACAGAAAGGATGTGGACAAATTGGAAAGAGTCCAGCAGAAGGCAATGAAAATGGCAGTGGCTGGGGCACATGACTTATGTTGAGGCAAGGCAGACTTATTTAGTCTGGAGAAGAGAAGACAGAGGGGATTTAATAGCAGCCTTCAAGTACCTGAAATGTCATTTCAAAGAGGATGGAGCAAGACTGTTCTTAGTGGTGGCAGATGACAGAACAAGGAGGAAGGGTCTCAAGTTGCAGCAAGGGAAGTTTAGGTTAGATATCTGAAATAACTTTCTCACTAGGGGAGCGTCCACACATGCAGGCACGTGTGCTTGTAGCAGCTCAAATAGAAACAGTGCAAATTTGAGCCGGGGCTTTTTGCCTCAGTGCATGTGCCCGGACATGCACTTTGATGTGAATCAAATTGTGCCACTTGGGGCAAAATAACTCTGCCTGGCTCCTCCTAGATCTGCAGCCAGGGGGTGCTAGATGCTGGGGCCTTCACCTGTGCTGGCTCCAGCAATATGGACTTTTTGGACTTCAGCAAGGCCTTTGACACTGTCTCCCACCCCATCCTCATTAAAAAACTAGGCAACCGTGGCATCGATGCCTACACGGTCAGATGGATTGCTAATTGGCTGAAGGGTCATACTCAGAGGGTGGTGGTAGACGGGTCATATTCGACCTGGGGGGAAGTGGGCAGCGGAGTCCCCCAGGGCTTGGTCCTTGGGCCCGCACTGTTCAATCTCTTTATCAGCGGTTTGGATGACGGGGTGAAAAGCAACCTGTTCAAATTTGCTGATGATACCAAAATTTGGGGTGAGGTGGGCACGCTAGTAGGGAGGGAAAGACTGCAGCAAGACCTGGATAGGTTGCAAAGGTGGGCTAACAAAAACAGGATGTGTTTCAATACGGACAAGTGCAGGGTGCTGCACTTGGGCAGTAGTAACCGGCAGCACACTTATAAGATGGGAAACTCCCTTCTTGAGAGCACGGAGGCAGAAAGGGATCTTGGAGTCATCATTGACTCCAAGATGAACATGGGCCAACA